>NC_137983.1:49661047-50177977 GCF_963924665.1 Micromys minutus | reverse complement strand
AGCATCAGCAGGAAAAAAAGAAGGAGGAGATTGAGGATGAAGGAGAAGAAGGAAGAAGAAGAAGAAGAAGAAGAAGAAGAAGAAGAAGAAGAAGAAGAAGAAGAAGAAGAAGAAGAAGAAGAAGAAGAAGAAGAAGAAGAAGAAGAAGAAGAAGAAGAAGAAGAAGAAGAAGGAAGAAGAAAGAAAGAAAGAACAAGAACAAGAAGGATAAGGAGAGAGGGGGAGGAGCAAAAATTGTCAAAGAAAACACTTTTCACTCTATAAGTAAGAGTAAATGGAGTCACAGATAAAGAAAAAAGAAATAAGATGTTCAAAACAATACTGTCTGAGATCTTCCTCATTGTTATCACACTACCATGGAAGAATGCCATAAACTTAATGAGCCCGACACTGGATAAATGCAGATCCACACAGAGACACTCAGGTCCTAGCTTCCGAGATATAGAAAGAGGGAGTACAGAGGTTTCCCAGAGCAACAAAACAAGCAACATTATATATCCCGTAGTTATGCTCTACTTTTGGATCTTAAATGTTTTCCTGAGTCCAATCTTTCTTTAGGTGTTGAAGATTGATTCGCAGTTGGCTGTACCATTAGGAAGTGGCAGAAACTCTAAATAGGGTCAAATTAGTGAAAGTACTGATCAATGGACTGTCCTTTGTTTCTCCCTCTCCTTCTTCATCCCCTTTCTTTTCCTTGTCTTCTCAGCTGCCATGAGGGGAGTAGCAGTGCTTTATGACATCCTTTCCCTCCAACCATGAAATTTTTTCCATGAGTCATGACCCTAATGATGAGGTCGAGCAGGCATGGACAGGCACCTTTGAAACTGTAAACCAGAACTAATCTCTGCCCATTTAAAATGGGTTATTCTGGTGTTTTGTCACAGTAACAGAAGGCTGCTTGGAGTTTAAGCATAAGGAACTGGTGTAGGTCTGGGCACTGTTGGTAAGTACAGCTCTTCCATGATTGACATAGTCACACTGGGTATAACTCTGTATCCTGGTACTCAGTTAAAATTATAGTGGTACTTGTTTCTAGATAATTTCCCTCAGTGACCTTCCCTTGTTCAGATCAATGCCAGAACTGCCTACTGCCTGACTCCACCCCTCCTGGGTCTCCTGTAAGAGACATTGAACTCAGGTCTCATCCTATTGACCAAGCCCATGATGAAAGGGTATGGACTCACATGCTTCTTGTCTCACCACGCAGGTTTCTCCCCCTCAAGAATGGCAGGCAAACTGCCTGTTCAACATCTGTAACTTACAGTGGGTTTGACTTTGCTTTTTTCTCTTACATGGTGTATCTGAGGGTTATATCTCTGTGAGGAGAGAGAGAGAGAGAGAGAGAGAGAGAGAGAGAGAGAGAGAGAGAGAGAGAGAGAGAGAGAGAGAGAATGTTCGCTTGCTGAAGTTGCTAGAAATTCAACTTGCCTGCACCTTGATTTCAGCTAGGGAGATCCAAGATCCTGATTTTCTACTCTGCAGAACTGCAGAAGTTCACGCTGCTTTGGCCACCAAATTTATGGCAAGTCACAGGAGCAACAGGAACAGGATGCAAACATTAATCTTTACCAGTGAGCCATAGAAATGATATTTTTAAAATTTGTCTCTTGGCCTTCAAACTTACATATACTAACTTTTGCCTTTAACATTTTTTAAGCAGAATTTTTGATTCTGTGGAGAATCATATCTGACAAATTCTTTTGACAAAGGGATACTGGCAATTCTCAAAGGCAAATACAAATAGTGTAGGGAAGAGTAAGGAAATGGTGGGTAATAGGGTAAAGAGAGTAAAATGAGAATGGGTAGAACAAGGGTGGGCACACCAGCACAGTGAAAGGTCTTAACAACAATGTCTTAGTAATGTGTGTTAGCTATTACAATCAAAGAATGGCCAATAAAAACAAATTTTGAAAATGGTTTAAAAGGCCATATTCCAGTCAAAACACTGTTACTTTTGTTTATGGTTCACCTTTTGCAATTTTACATGCCATCTTTATTTGGAAATAAAGATGTGTTCAATATGTCTGGATTCAAACACCCCACCCCCTGAGCTGGAGTGGGATGGTACATGTACAGTTGAGGTAAACGCCAAGGAGCTGAGGTGGACAGGGAGGTTGGAAGAAGGAGCATCTTTATGGAGACAATGGGAAGGGGAGGGAGAATGGGATTGGGGAAAGGGGAAAGCATCGCAAATGTAAATACAGAGACTACCCAAACGTGTGTGTGTGTGTGTGTGTGTGTGTGTGTGTGCGCGCGTGTGTGAGATATGCACACCAAAAAGTACAGTGCCCACTGTTTCAGATACAAAACCCGTTTCTTTCTTTGCAGCTGGAGATATGGTTCTTGCCCTCAGCCTAATGAAATATTGGAGACATGTCAGAAACTGTAAATACAAGAAAACCCTCCACTAAAGGAAGAATGCTTCAGCAATCCAAATCCAAACTCTGCTGTTATGTGTGATATTACATATAAAAACATATTACAGAACACTCTTGTGATAAAATGTCACTTAACCCCAAATCAATATTCAAAAACCATTTATTGGTACCCTTATGTGAATATAAAATGAGGTAGAAAAACAATCTGTGGATATACCTTTATTAGTATTAAAAATATTGTGTATTCTTTTGTTTTATTTTCGTAATATCCTGAAATGGGTAAAAAAAAAAAAACTTTCTAGACAGGAATCAAACAACATACTTTAGTGAGCATTGTACTTTTATATTACTCTAAAATTCTTGGAGGAGGAATTTTGCCTGCTGAACCATTGCCCTATAAATTTACATAATTTCACCTCTGAGTATTAAATAGATGATCAGGCTACAATGAACATGTGATGGAAAGCATCCCTTCCTGGCAAATGAAGTCATCAGAAAAGCTTGAGAACTCCTGTGTGTGATTCGTTTACAGCAATTTCTGTTGGTACCCCCTCTATTCCAGCACCATGTGTCAGAAAGTATATAGATCCCAGGGAAGAAAATTCTATGTTTAACAGGGAGTCAGAGGTGATGCTGTTTGTGAGCCTGTAATCCTAGCACTTGGAAAGTAGAAGCAGGAGGATTGTTGGAGACTTGAGGCTAGCCTAGGCTCTATAGTAAGTTTCAGGACAGACAGGGCTCTATAATAAGACCCTGACTTTAAAAACAATCAACAGTTTTAAAAAAATTAGGTGGTGAGGTGACAGTGGCCCAGTGGGCACGGTATATTTACAAGCTCTAGCCTGGACATACACTCCTCACATTGGAGCTTTCAGATGGTAATGCCAGGATTTACCCTGTGTCAGGATGCCCTGGGTACTTTCTTGACTATTCTTGGCAAGACCATTTAACTGGGGATGTCCACAGCACCTTCATTTCACTCACTAGCTATGTAGGCACAGAACTGTTAGGAGCATTATGTAAGGACTAGTCCAGGGGCCTTAATACCATAGCCACACACTCTGCCTCCAAATGTCTTTATGTGCAATTTCTCTCTGGTCCCTGGACACATTTCTCAATGCTAACACAGAAAGATATGCTCAGCACATTTTGTTGTACTTGTTTGTGTGGCTGACTTTCCAGTTGGGTTGTGGTTTCCAGATTGCCAGTCTCTGTGTCAGTTACTTTGGGTTCTATGCACCTTGCCTGAGCTTAGACATTGGGTGGCTGCTATATAAACACTCATTAACCACACTGATTTTTACAACTTACAGGGTCACAAAAGGTGCCTGCTGCAGAAAGCTAATCAGGGTGAGTTATGTCTCTGGTCAGAAAAATCTTCCAGGCCAAATTTATCAACACCCCACAGAGCACAAACCTTGAAAGCAGATTAGTTTTTTATAACCTAAACTGGCCCAATTTCTTCTTATATTGATTGAAATGGGTTGGTTAATGTTTAGTTCTTCTTTTTTTAAAAATAATTTCCTTTCTATTACTGCCTCCCTTCCAAGACACATTGCATGTAAAGCAGAAATTAAAGTAGTTCAGCTTGACTTTGTCCCGTTGCTGTAAGTTTCTGGGAACAACTAGACAAACATGGGCCACTATGGAAACTTCAGGACTTCAGTGGCCTCAGGCTCTTCAATGTGTGTAGAGCACACCAACACAAATTGTAACACTTGCCAAATCCTACATGGCTTGGCTTGTTCTCAATATCAAAAACCTAAAGCAATTTTAGATTTGGACTCACAGTCATCAGTCTTCCTCCAGTGGGAATGAGAGAGGCTGGTGCAGAGGTCTTACAACTACCATAGGTGTTTATTTTTATTTGACTTAGCATATATATTTAATTCCTTGAAGAGGTAACAATGCACTTTTTAAGATGTCAAATTTTATAGAGGGGAGTGTGAGACTCTCTTTATATTTCTACAGCAGAGAGAGCCAATGCCTACTTGTTAGATATTCTTTTGTATGTGTGAATATTTCCTATGTACACGTATGTATATATGCATGCATGTACATTTGAATGCATATTCATGCCAGAAATTAACCTCAGCTGTCATTGCTCAGGTTGCTGTCAACCTTATTTATTTTGAGAAAATTCTGTGGTCAGAATAAAAATGGCTCCCATAGCTTCATGTGCTCAAACACTTGGTCTCTAGTCAGGAGAGCTTTTTGAGAAGGGTTAGGAGGTATGACCTTGATGGAGGAGAGTAGGTCTTTAGGTTTCAAAAGACTCACATGTGAGCTCTCAGCTGTTCCTTTGCTCTGACCTATGACTTCTAATCCTCTGAAACAACAAGCCCAATTAAACATGTTCTCCCATAAGTTGCCTTCACCACAGTTTTTGTCATAATGATAGAAAGTAGTTAATACAAAGTCTCTCACTGGCCTAGACCTTCTCCAGTAGGCTATCCAGACTGGTCAGTAAGCCCAAGGGATCCTTCTGTTGCTCCCTACTCTGAGATTACATGTACAGATTACCATGCCCAACTTACATTCTTTCTTTCTTTCCTTCCTTCCTTCAACCCTCCCTCCTTCCCTCACTCCCTCCCTTCCTTCCTTTCCTGCTTTCTTTCTTTTCATCCTCATTCCCCTCCTCTTCCTCCTATTATTATTATTATCGTCCTTTTTTAGTATAGGTTTTGGGGATTAAGACTCTTGCTGGTGAACACTTTACCTGCGCAACCTGCCCAGATTAGAGTCCACAGAAGGCTCCAATCTTGGTCTTTCTTTTTAACTGGTTTAGCAGATTAAAATTTTTGGTGCTGAACTACACCAAATTAATGCCAGGCATGGCTGAGTATCCCCTCACTTACCGAGGAACCACAAACTAGCCCACTTGCTATCT
The DNA here is from genome assembly GCF_963924665.1 of Micromys minutus. Lineage (NCBI taxonomy): Eukaryota > Metazoa > Chordata > Mammalia > Rodentia > Muridae > Micromys > Micromys minutus. The sequence goes on along the minus strand of NC_137983.1, from coordinate 50,172,709 downwards.
ACTTCCTTGTTTTGTGTCTTTAACAATATCCAGTAAGCAAGTTTTTAGAGAGAGAGAAAAAAAAAGAAAATATATTTACTCACATCTCTGAAGGCAGAGACATGTAAGATCAAAAAGCCAGTGTCTGGCCATGGCCTGCTTGGTCCAGCATCTCCTGACAGAGTGCTGAATACTTGCCTGGTCTCTTAAAATATAGGATGGTTGTGCTCCACATGGTGATAAGCAGGTCAGGCGAAGGCTCGCCTTCTCACTGTGAGCTCATGTGGAGAGAAGGCAACAAGCCCCTTGGTGTCCCCTCTGTCACTGATCCCACTCTGTGCTCCCCACTCAGTATCTCATCTCAGCCTTAGTACCTCCACTAGCCCATTGCTAAGTACCTCTCATCTCAGCCTTAGTACCTCCACTAGCCCATTGCTAAGTACCTCTGTGCCTTTAACCTCTTAGCACATCTGCCACTAATCTAGGCTCCAGCACTCTGTAAAGCATTGCTGGGATCTTTAGTCTACAGAAGATACATCCAGTACAGGGAAACAGTGAGAGTGAGCTCTGTGCAGACTCTCACCTGTGGAGCTAGGCATTCCTTCCAGACCCAAGCAAGGTTCTCTAAAGACTCCAGTCTTGCTTGGCTCTGAGTGACACTTGTAAAAGTAACTCTTATTTTCCTGGTGTAGTTGTCATCTAGGAGGCTTACTGCTGAATAAACTCACCTTCTCTAGCTCTTTCTGAACTCTGGCTTGTTGGTTCAATTCAGATGTGAAGAGGACTCAGACTCAAAATGTATGTATTTATAAATACCTTGGCTGTATTGCTAGGCTCTTCTTTGATGAGATATAACTTGAAATATCCCATATATTCTAGTCTACCTTCTGCTACATGGCTGGTTACCTGTGCTCACATACCATGTGACAATCTCATCAGCTTCCCAGCAAATCTCCCTGCCTACCTCTATCCCAGAATTCTTTCTTCTCCCAGATGTCCCAGATCTGTTTCCTGCCTGAGCCATAGGACATAGGCTTTTTAATTGACAGGTGATGGATCCATGCAATATACAAGATATTTTCTCTACAATTTCAACTTTTAGAACAGTAAAAGGCTCATTTTCTTTCAAATATAAATTGAATACAAATGTAAAGAGTATGAAAACTATAAGGTCATTTACAGTGTCTAGTCTATTTATACTTGGCAACTTCGAAGAAGTATTCTACTATTTATCCTATCTAGGTGTGTTCAGATTTCTGTATATAGGTCATTTTTATCCTATCTTATATTAAAAAAACCTTCTTGGACCTAATACATCTTCTTAAATTCTAAGTAACCTAACCTATGGATATCTAGTCTTCAACCCCATCAGAGGGATGAGAAGAATATGTATTACCTGAGTATGCAGGAAGTGCAGGGACACAGCTTCCAAAAGTTATAGGAATTGCCTGGACAGTCCCCAATGTATTTATAACATTGGGACATTCATCTTCAGCCTTCTGGTCTAGTATATCTGACAGATTTTTTTTTTTTTTTTTTTTTTTTTTTGTGAAGCAGAAGTTATTAAGGATTCACTTATCCTGTCTTGTCAGAGCTCAGCAGCCAACTTCCCTGCATCTGCTTGTCCTTTCTGAATAGTCTTGTCTATAGTGGAAGCATGAATATTTTTTGTTCAGTGGCTAGCTTGCCAGAATTGAATCAACTTCACTTGGAGGTTATTGATGCTCGTCATCCTCTTTGAAGTGGAAGGGGGATACTGTCAGGAGCAGACCTGTCACATAGTCAAAAGGTCTTTGAATAATGAAATAGTTTTAATTACCATTTTCAGTGAATCTTTGAGGATCTTGAAAAACAACTATCTGTAGTATCTCTGAGTTGTCAAACATTGTTTATTCTTAGCTACTTACTATCTGAAGAACCCTGAAATCATTTTATTGTAATTAACCAAAGTCGTATCTAATATAACCATAAATTTGAGTATCTGACTATTAACTTTCCTTTCTAAACTATTCCTAAGAGCTTGTAGCTAGTATTTTTTATCATCCCAAATAGTTTTTAATACCAACTATTAGAAGTACTGGGATGTTGCATTGCATCTTTAAAAATTATTTAAGGGAGGGTTGGACAGATGGCTCAGCAGTGAAGAGCACTGACTGCTCTTCCAGAGGTCCTGAGTTCAATTCCCAGTAACCACATGGTGGCTCACAACCATCTGTATTGGGATCTGAGACCCTCTTCTGGTGTGTCTGAAGACAGCTGCAGTGTGCTCATATACAGTAAATAATTACAAAGGTTTGATGTTGCAGTGTGAGGAATGTTAGGGCGGTGAGGTGGGAGGGAGTGAGTGGGTGGGTGAACACCCTCATAGAAGCAGGAGAAGGGGTAATGGGATAGGGGATATAAAGGGAAATCCAGGAAAGGGGATAAAATTCAAAACATGAATAAAATATTTTCAATAAAATCTGAGAAAACAAAACACATCAAAGAAACAAACAGGAAAAATTATGAAACAACAACAAAAAAAAAGGAGTTTTTAGATGTGATACTGACCAAGTTGTGATACTGATCAGTCAACAGGTTACCCAGGGCAGGAACGAGGATTGAAAGAAAAAAAAAAAAAAGAGACAATTAGACAAAACTATAACAGGACTCCAGCCAGTTCTGAGGCTGAAACAACTTTACTTTCCCCCAGTCTGCTTTTATATCAATCTAGGTACATTCCAAGAATAAGGACAGGTCTCAGATCAAAGACAAAATGAGCAAGGTAAAGATCAAAGAGATCACACTGGGAAGTACTAAAATAAAGCAATAAGCAAAGTCCCCAGAGTCACTGGGTCTAGGGGCTTATCAGGATTATCAATACAAAAGGGAAGTCACACCTTTCTTGGCTGTGACTTAATCCTTGCTTTAGCCCAAATGTGAATTTTCTAATCCAAGCCTACTTCTTCCTCTGAGCCCTTTGACAAGTACTTGCCAAAATTTCTATAAGTGTCCCCAGAAGCTCTCCTGATACCTTGACACAGCAGTCATATTGCTAGATTAAAATTCCTCTACACTTGGATATAGAAGAAAGACCTGGTTTAGAACAAGTATCTTCAAATCTTACCAAGATGGAACTATTTCCGATGAACTTACAAAATCCTCACAAGATGACGTTATCTACAAAATGACACAATTTTGTAGATGAAACATGATAATGCCATGGCCATGGAAATATGTTTACATGTTTGGAAAAGTGCATCTTAGAAGATAGAGTTTCAGTTTCTCAGAGATGAAAGGAAGCAGAACTGGTTCAGCACTTTGCTCATTATTTTAGAGTATAAAATACACCATATGTAGGGTTAATTATTACAGTATAATGAGTTGGAAGCATACAACAAAATTAAATGCAAGGCACTGAAAAAGCATTGTCCAAGACAATAATTGGCAGAGACTCATTCAGAGTATATTTTAAATACATGAATAAAGGATTAAGTAGATGACAGATATTCAGGTAGAGATGAGTGAATATTAATGGATGATAATTTGATGGTAAGATTGATAGGTGACATATATAGATGACAGACAGGTGACTAAACATTTGTGTACACAAAATCAGACTATAAAGTTTAATACCCATTTTCACATATTTTCTTCACAGCTGTGTGAAAGAGGGCGTATTTGCAAATCATGATAACAACCATGTGAGACTGTGTTAGAGACACCATCCAGACCCATAGGCGTCCCCTCTGTTCCACCCTTAACTTCCATTTCTCCCCCTCCCCCTTCACCTTCTTTCATGACGACAATAATACAGTCCCTCTGCTTCTACTAATTTTACAAAATGTAGAATCAAAATGCTTTTAATCTTATCACCTAAAATTACATGGTCCATGTTCTGGGTCAGTTTTGCATTCACAGGACCCAATGATGGACATGTGTGAACTGGAATGTAGCCAGGTTACTCCTGACTGTAGCACACTTCTTTACTAGATGCTTCTGGTAAGGAAGGCTGAAGCAAATACACACCAGCATCTTTCATAGTAGCCAAAGAGAAAATACCCCTTATCCTGCACGTAAATTCAAGTCTCAAAACCAATCTCATACACATGAGCTCTCAGTGCCTGGACATTGGAGACATGCTCAGAGCAGAGGGATGCTGTCTTCATTTCTTTAGTGAAGTTCTTCAATGTAGTTACAACCCAAGTTTACTCTCCTCTTATCTACACATCCTGAACCAATAAAACATCCCCTGAAATATCCATAACAGACAAGGTGATGCTGTGGTCTCCACGCAGGAATGATGGAAACACAAACATCTGAGAAGGATTACAAAATTGCTCTGGGTTTGTCTTCACTGGAAAGCTTCTCCATGGATGTCACTGTGTGCTTCAAAGAAGCAAAATACTTTTGGGAGTCACCCTCTTCTGTGTGCCCTATAAGGTGGCTATATGCACAGAGGAATTGTGTTTTCTGAAAACTCTTTGATTCAGTGTACTGGAGAGGATGCCTGTTACTTCTTAGCCACCATGAGCTTCTCTGTCCCTACAGGTCTAGGGTTAGGAGGCATCTGCTCTTGTGGACACAGCTGGGCCTGGGTTTGGAGTGGCAAGATCACTTTTAAGATCCCTTTCCATGTTCCCATTGCAAATGTTAAGTCTATCCCCACTTACTTTTTTATTGGAAATTTTATGTATTCACATTTCAAACATTATCTCTTTTCCCTGTTTCCCCTTCTCCCATCCTCCCTCCCCATGCTTCTATGAGGATGCTCCCCCTCTCACTCATCCACTCCCACATCACTTTCCTGGCATTTCCCTACACAGGACCAAGGGCCTCTCTTATTGATGCCAGAAAATGCCATCCCCTGCTACATTTGAAGCTGAAGCCATGGGTCCCTCTTTGGTTGGTGGTTTCTACCTGATAGCTCTGGGGAGGTTTGGATGATTGATATTGTTGTTCTTCCTATGGGGTTGCGAACCTCTTCAGCTCCTTCATTTCTTTTTCTAACTTCTCCATTGGGGCCCCAGTTCTCAGTCTGATGGTTAGCTTGCAAGCATCCTCATCTGTATCAGTAAGGCTCTGACAGCCTCTCAGGAGACATTTATATCAGGCTCCTGTCAACAAGCACTTCTTAGGATAAGCAATAGTGACTGGGTTTGGTGGCTATGTATGGGATGGGTCCTCAGGTGGAAAATGTGGTACATTTACACAATGGAGTACTACTCAGCTATTAAAAATAATGGAAGCAAGGGGGGAGAAGTAGGGGAAAAAGATAATATTTGAAATGTAAATATGGAGAATATCCAATAAAACAAACAAACAAACAAACAAGAAACCAGTGAATTCATGAAATTGTTAGGCAATAGATGGAACTAGAAAATATCTAGCTACAAAAGAACACATATGATATGTACTAACAAAAGCTTGGAATACCCAAGATACAATTCACAGACCATATGAAGCTCAACAAGAAGGAAAACTAAAATGTGGATGTGTCAGTTCTTTCTAGAATGGGGGAACAAAATACTCATGGGAGGAAACAGAGACAAAGAGTGGAGCAGAGCCTGAAAGCCCAAGTAACAATACATCCTGGGAATTTGGAGAGAAGAAAAGAACGTTGTGCAGTATAAACATTCGCTTTAGGATCCAAGCTGGGAAGTGGGAACGTAAGTGGTAGGGAAAATCAATTGTGAACCTGGCTGGGTGGATGTATTAGTTAGGATTCTTTAGAGTAACAGAACTTACAGAATGAGTCTACCTATGTGTGTATGTATGTAAGTATGCATGTATCTGTCTGTCTGTCTGTCTATCTGTCTATCTATCTGTCTGTCTGTCTGTTTGTCTGTCTGTCTGTCTATCTCTCTCTCTCTCTATCTATCTATATACAGAAAGGGGATTTAATATAATTACTTACAGGCTGTGATCCATCTCATCCAACCATGTCTAGATGTGAATGGAAATTCAAAGCATCTAGTTGTTGTTCAGTCCATAAGGCTGGATGTCTCAGTTGGTCTTCAGTATATGCTGAAATCCCAAAGAAACAAAAGAATGGACTTACTATCAGGACAAAAGAAGCAAGCAAAGAATAAAAGCTTCCTTCTTCCAGGGTCTTATGTCGGCTTTCAGCAGAAGGTCTGGCCCCGATTAGAAATGTTCCCAGCTCAAAAGATCCATATTAAAGATGCATGGCTTCTGATATCCAAGATCAGAATTTGAAGTGAATCTTCTTACTTCAAAGTATGACTTCCATTTTTGAGTTTTAGTTTGAGATGTAGTCAGGTATAGTCAGGAGGAGCCATTACAATGGGTTATATGGGGTTAATTAAGCTAGACATGCTACGCTTGGGCCATGCAACTCAGGCTCTGGTTGCTGGGACACTGTCCTAGTTAACACAGGTAAATGTCCTATTACCCCTGGCCTGGGACAGGTGGCAAACAATGACAGATGTCTATCTAAGCTGATTGTCAACAGGGAGACAGACTAAAAAGGATTAATAGGTTTTGCTGTTGTTAAAAGAAGGGATTTGTTGCATTTCCAAAGCCGTTGCTGTGCAGAGCTGTGGATATTGTTATAATTTGCTTCATCTCAGTTCCCAGACTTCACCGAAACATGATAGACCTATAAAGACAGAACCGCCAAGGCAGAGAGCTATCAGCCTGCCCTTTTCTCTGAGAAGCATGACTTCAGACAGTCTGTGGTCTCTCTGTTACAGGTATACCCCAGGACTCTGCTTCCAATCTGAAAGTGCTTTGAGAAAGCACAGACTCATGAGTACAGAGCTGACAAGTTTCTTGGTTCAAGTTCAACAGCTGTTAGAAGACCTACCTTGTTCAGAGAATCCTGCTCAGGAAGACCATTCCAGAAGCAGGAGGCATTTTATAATTCATAGGCAACTTCCAAGAAGCACTGGTAGAAAATGAGGTTAAAGACAGAGCCATGCCTTACCTGTAGAGACACAGGCGCTGGCAGAGCTGCTGCGCTCCAACCTTGGCCAGCAGATCGCCTTGGAGGGGCACATGAATTTTAACAAATATGAATGCAAAAAAAAAAAAAAAAACCAAAAAACCCATATTTTCCCCTCCGGATTCTTAATTTTCAGTTACAACCAGCTAAAAGGGGGGGGGGATTTACAAATAGCATAACAGAGACATTTAGAACAAAACATTAATTGCCAAATGAGGGGAGTATGATGTGAAGAATGTGATGCTTGTGGTGAATACTAGGAATATCATTGCTAAAGATGCTTACCTTTAACAGAGTCTGTCCATGTGCCCAGACATGTGTCTGTGAGCAAGGGAGTTGTCTCTGAATTCTTGCTTTCTTACCTATCATATCATAATGGCAAAAACCACCTGGCATTGATCAGTGGGAGTTATAACTAGCCTCTAAGTGTCACCCGGGTCTCCAGTACAGCTAATCTCCAATCACTGCAACCATGGACCCAGCGAGTCTTGGAGTGAAGGAATAGTGGCCACCTAGGCTTTTTTACTGAGGAGCTGGTGTGGGCTATTTTTCATTAGTGATGATTAATCATTTGTAATAACTTGACTCCCAGAGAAATTATCACACCCTCCTACTTACCTGGTGGATATTTAGCGAGGCTGCCAGTGAGGGCGTAGTTTTGGCCTCATCTCTCAGCTCAGAAGTCGAGAAATGAGTTTTCCCCTGTGGTGATATGCTGCCAGCGAGGATGACTATTAGCTGAGCTTTCTTCTGGAGTGGTACTTGATACACCATCACAGGCATCTGTATCCTCTGACACCCCACTTCTAGGGGTTGTAAAAGTTCACAAAAGAGACTTTCCAATCGAAGAGGTAAAACTCAACGCCATTCCTTCCACCTTATCATACTTCTTTCCTCACGGGGACGTTGGGGAACAAACTCAGGTCATCACACTTGTACAGCAAGCACGTCAGTACCTGAGCCACTTTCCCAGCCTCATGAGCTAATCACTGATGGTGCCCATGATGCCACTGACTTGGGACAAGGTTGAACTTGATTCTCAGTACTATAAAGGATTATTAAGAACACTTCTGTTCAATTCTTCCCCTGCCAGAAACTTCCTTGTAATTGTAAAGCTAAAATAAATTCACACAGAAATAGAAATCTAAAATTAAATATTTAATTAGAACTCTGATTTGCTTTAAAGATAGGTGGCATTACACAGGTTATGTTACACTCTCTTTATAATTTTTTTTGACAAAAAAGATACTGTTTTTTTTTTTTAACAGGCCGCCTTAATATTAATACATGTCGAATAGGATTGGAACTGAAAATCAGCTAGAGAGGGTAATGTTACATTATCGGGAAAATTACAGTTTTGTATTGTAAAAACATTTATTTTTTTTAACAATTTACCTACATTAATCAAAAAATTACAGCATATTTAATAATTTTACAAATTCTTCATAAAAAATATATCTCTGTACAAAAAGGTCTTCCGCACCTACGTCGTGACAGCAGCGTGTGGTGGAGACGGGAGGATGGGGCAGCGAGAACAGATGGTTTTCCTGATCATAATGCCAGCTTTCTTTTCTCCCTTTTTTATAATAGCTTTTGCTGTTGTTGTTGTTATTGTTTACAAAATATTTTACAGAAGAAAAAAATTATTGCAGCTAGCCGGAAGGCAAGATGGGCAACGACAAGCAACGGTTGAACAGCTTCGAAGCACATAACCTGTCATTCATGGAGTGTGTCTCCTCACTGTGCTCTGGGCAAATCAGGGAAAAGTCTAGACCTTACTGAGGAAGGTGATCCTGACTGTCCTGCTAGGTCTTCAATGCCTCTGAGACCTGGTGAAACACCACACACACACACACACACACACACACACACACACACACACACACACACACATCCTAGGAAGGATTGAGCTAGGCTCTCAACAGAGGGCTGCTCAATATTGTGTGTTGGTTTTAAATACCACGATGCAGTCTGGTAGCTGTAAGTCAGTTTGCACACAAAAGAAAACAACACTGGTCTGATGATGTGGCTCCTTGCATGTATGTATGCCCTGTCTGAGTCAAGTCTTCTCAATGTAACTGGCCAGCAAAGAGGCCAGGGATGTGGGGACAGAGACATTAGTTTAGACTCCAAAGTCAGCATTTTGCACCTAGTCTGAGTGACTCAAACTTAGATATGTACAATATATATATATATATGTTTGTGTGTGTGTTTATATACATCTAATATATATATAGTAACCCTGTTCTCCCTTGCGCACTCTGGTCTGTGGACCTTCTGACGTTCTCTGTTTTGTTTTGGCTCAATGTGTGGTTAGAAGCACACTTTTGCTGACATCATCTGAATTTCCCAGGGAGCCAGTGAAGAACTTCTGTGGACCCAGAGGGACCCCATGGGTGTGTCTTGGTGAAACCTATGTCAAAACTCCTTCCTAGGACATGGAGTCTTGAAATATGAAACCCAGTGGACAGAGTGTCAGCAGAAGTCAGAAGCCCTGACACATAACAGTCAGCCCTTTCGAGAAGAGTGGGCTGGAAGGAGGGAGTCCAGCAGGGCCTCTGGAATGCTCAGAATGCTGAACTTCCATAAGCCATCTTCCTTTACCCACTGTCCTCTGGGAAATCCTGCATTTAAACATCATGTAGACAGACAGATCCACCTATCTTAAAGCTAGGCATGAATGTCGTTACCACAACAAACAGAACGTCATTATGACATCCTGACCCATGTATCAGTGCAAATCTGGGATGTGCAAAGGGGGAATTTTTACCACGTGGACTGTGCATGAAACGTCAAATAATAAAATAAGCATTATATTTCCAAAAATACTTTTATCAAACAAATATAAATAAAAATAAACATGATCTTCTCTTTGAATTTCTTACAGACATTTCTCTAGCCCTGCCTTGTCTTCAGGCTGTTTATTTCATCCATTGGCCATGCCACCTGTCTTATATATATCATAATAGATAGTCTATCAGTAAGGAATTTTAATGTTTCAAAAATTACTGTCATGATTTTCCTTTTTTGTCTTTTTGCAAGAAAGGCAAATAATCTATAAAACAGACCATCATAAGGGTGTGCGAGCGGTGCCTGCCCTTCCGATTCTGATTTGGACTTGGATTTCCCTTTTGATTCCTCTGAGCTTGGGTGTGGCTGTGGGATAGACTCTCAATGCATTCTGGGAGGTTGATGTTACAGAACAGAGAAAAGACACAATCCAGAAGGGAAGACTGCACTGTGAACTGAGTTCATGAGCTACCTAAAATAAATTACTATTCACATCTGTACATGGAAAACAGACATTGCTGGAGCCCCCTGTTATTGATTAGTATGGTGGAGACAATAGTTGTATGCACATGAAGGGGGGAAATCAAGGGGAATCTACGGCTTCATTTCCACCACCGGAAGTGGGCGGTGAATTTGACATGTGAATGTTGCCAACAGAAGTGATAATGATATAACTTCTTCAGCATACTAGCACTATCTCCTTCTACAAATCTGTGCTGTATCTAAGGATACTTTCCTTTACATCCCAACTTAACAGACAGGGGCATCTTTTGCTTGAGAATACAATATGAGAAAATGTTTATGTACAATGTGAATACAAACCCTGTGGATATAGTTTAGAAATCAGACTTAGTCATTTTTAACACACAAGTGCAAAATGTTGAGCATCAAAAATTCTGGGATGGAACAGCTCTGACTGTGAGATCTGCAGACATCCCTGGTGGAACATCCCCAGTAGAACCTGCAGATCCACAGAGCTCATTTCTCAGGCAGGGCAGAGGGAAACAAGCGTACGTGTGTGCATTTTCCAGACGGTGTCTTCTCCAGGAAGGCTTTTCTTTTGTAAAGAATTCATGTCCAGTGAATAGGGTTAAAAAGGAAAAAAAAAAAAACCAAACCAAACAAACACAAAACACATATTAAGTTGCTACCATTTTGTCGCCGCACCTGAAGGATGTATCCATATGCTCAGAAGATTACATCCAAAGGCATCCTGGCCACACAGAGACACAAAAGTCAGAGGCATTAAGTACCACCTGTCTGTAAGATTCTGCAGTCTTCCTTGTCCTCGATGTTGTCGGTGTCTTGATTTCTGGTGGATGCAGCAGCCAGGATTTTGAAATCCACTTTCCAGATGAAGATGTATCTGCAATTTGATCCTCAGAAGACTCGGTCGTGATTGAGAAGAGATTCCCACTGCGTTATGCCAGCAAACAATGGCCAACGTTGCTGCAGCAAGGCAAGAGTAGAAGGGGGTGGTATATGGCACCAAAGGATTTTACTGCTTGTCCATCAGAGGTATGGCTATGAGTCGGTCCTAGGGGGCACTGAGGGCTATACCACTGTACACACTGTGTTCAGAGTCGTGTCAAACCTCACAGCCTTGGCCTCTGTGGGTTTTAAGTTTGTATCATACATGGGGTTTTCAAATGAAGCTTGTCCATTACTGTTTTCATGGCCAGCATAGCCATTGTATTGGACTTTTGGTCTTGTTCTAGAGAGAAAAGAGAGAACATAGTCAGATCCCTAACTGGAATGACACGGCCTCCGCCCGGTCTCCGTGTTTTCTCAGCAGGAAGTATTCCTGTAAAGTTATGGAGAGGGTGGGCCATAGCAGCTGTTTGAGCATAGTTGACTCTTTAAAAATTGCTGTTTGAGAATAGAAACATACTGTAAAGTTGGAAATTATTTTCCATATCAAAAATACCTCTCTACACATTGAAGAAGGTTTGGGCAGCAATGGAGATGTCAAAGGCAGCAGGCAGGGAGATATTTGGTCTGGAAAGCCATGCATTACCAGTAAGCAGCAAGGATTTGCTGAAGCCACTCCAAGCTTCATTGTGGTGAAATCAGTGCTCAGCCTGTGGGTGAGGGGGAGGTACCTCGAAGTCATTTCAGTTTTTAAAAGGTTCATCACCATTAGCAGAATTTACCAAATGCTGGTACAATATGCATATTTTCCTCTGGTGGGTCAGTATAAATCAGTTTGGGGCTGGAGGAATGGCTTGGCAGTTATGAGCACTTGCTTCTGAGGATCCAGGTTTTGGTCTCAGCACCTACATAGCAGCTCAAAACTGCCTGTAATGTCAGTGCCGAGGGATTTGGTGTCCTCTGCTGGCCATTATGGGCATTGTACACACAGGCAAACAAAACAAATAATATATATATTTTAAAGAGCCTGTTTATTGAAATAAAATGTATTATCAAAATGTTTCTGTGGGTAATGAAAACCCTCTATTGTAACCCATGCTCAAAAGAGAGGTTTTAGAGTAAAAAGACCAAAACTTGGGAGTAAGCAGATGACCGTCTCAGTAAGGTACTTGCTCACAAGCATGGGGACCTGAGTTCAAATCCTCACACAGAAACCCAGATGCAGTGGGACACATCTGTCATCTCAGCACTAAGGAGACAGAGACAGGCAGATTTCTGGGGCTCACTGGCTTGCGGTAATCCTAGCCAAATTCACGAGCTCTGGGTTAGGTGAGCTATTGTGTCCTTAAAACTGAGGTGAAGAGCTACAAAGAAAAGCCCATTGTAGATCCCAGGCCTACACATACACACACACACACACACACACACACACACACACACACACACACACACACACACGTATGTGCATCTGGATGCATAACTGTACATATCAACTTAAAAATGTACATGTAATACCAATCTACCCTAAAACACAGCACATAAGAGACCTATCTCAGGGTAGCAGGACCATGGGCTCTGACTCCAAACCCCTGTTCTTCCTCCTCCTGCTCCCCCTCTTCCTTTCCCCCCTCCTCTTCCTTCTCCTCTTCCTCCTCTACATCCTCCTCTTTTCCTTTTCTTCTTCAGCTTCTGCCTCTTCTGTTGACTTTTTAAAATTATATTTATTCTTCTTCACACACAACAGCCTGACTGCAGCCCCCCCCTTCTCAGACCTTTCCCTCACCCCTCTCCCCATCCACTCCTCCTCAGGACCCATGTAGCACTATAAGGACACATGGCCGCTGTAACAACATCAGCAGAAAGAGAGACTAAGTCTCCAGGACCTGTTGTGTAGGGCACTATTTCCTTCAACATAATTGATAACAATGTAGTTATAGGTCTGTGGAGAGGAGAGGAAGCCCTTTGGTAAGAGTACTGTTAGATGCAGGGCCGCCCTATTAAGGACTTCATGACGGCAAAGCCTTCCAGATAAGAGCAATGCTTAGAGGGATGGCAAAACCTTCTTTTGGTCTACATGTGATGTTGACAACGTGTGCTAAAAGTAGCAGCTTCCTCCTCCAGGATGACTGCAAACTGAGACTGCTCCCTCATAGAAACTTTCAATAAAGACAAACCCCCTCCTCCCCCTGTGATTAATGCACTTGACATTCTGGGTTATTACATGGTTACAGCTGTTCCTGCTGTGTATAGATGACAAGCCAGCTTTCTGTGCACGATTCTCCTTGTCTGCTCTTTCTTTCTTCCCTAGGACTAAGGTGTGCAGAAAGTGGCTAATAGTGTTGTTTAAACTTAGGACACTGATAGCCATAGGCAAGAAAAGACATAGCTATAAACTATGAATAGTCTTAGGATATCTTGTTTTCTTAAGTGTAGGGCAGTAGACATTTAACGAAGTTTATTTGTACAGTAATGACTAAGTAGAAACTTGTACATTACATAAGCAAACACGTGATATACTCACATGTTAACATCATGTCCCGCGGGCATCAGTGTACTATATTTATATAGCGTTACTACTTAAAATGCTGAAATTGAATGCTAGAATGATTTGGCATATAGCAAGTTTTCACAGAAATATATTATCTATGTAGAGAAAATGCACAGTTTGAATTCTCCACAGTTGGTGTTCATTTCAGACAGGGTTTCATGTAGCCAAGGCTAGACTTAAACTCTCTGTGTAGTTCAAGATGACACAGAATGCCTGTTCTACTGTTCTTTAGCTTCCAGATGCTGGGATCACTGGCATGGGTGGGAGTAGGACCTGCAGTCTCCTGCATTTTACAAAATGTTCTATCAATAGAGGTCCATCCCTAGCCTGCTGTCAGTGCTTCTTTTGTAAAACCAGTGTGTGCATGCACATTAACCCCAAAGAAAGGAACCCTTTTATTTGAATTTGAACAAAACACCTAAGTATTGACATCTTCTCATTAAAAAGGATTTTCAAGTTAATAGATGTCAATGTATCCTTCTAAGGAATGGGGAACAGATAACTACTCAGAGACTTTAAGAACTTTCTAATTTGCTGAAGAGAAAAAAAAAGCCATATATATATTTATGTATCTATAATTATATAGATACATATAGATATAGATATACATCTTTGATTACTAGAGTTGAAAGAGCCACAGCATGGAAACCTTTTGTTTTCCTTCTCTTCTGTAAGGATGCAACTCTCCCTTGCTGGCTACAGGTCCAAGTACATGCTTTTCCTTTGACTGTTCCTTTAAATTAATTCCTTTAAAGCTAATTACTTGAATGTGCCCTGCTGCCAAAATAGATGAGGTCCAAAGATGGAAAAATAGAACAAGATAAAAATCAACAGAAAGCCTGGTGTTTGCACACCCATATATAAGGAAATACACCCATACTCTCTGCTCACTTCTCAGTTATACAAAATTTATGTGTGTGAATTCAAGCATGCCATTGCTTACACCAATGCAGCACGGCACAAATGTGTACAGGCATCTCACTGCCCAGCAGTACCTGTGTTTGTAGAGGTAAAATGCAAACCCTGATAGAATTAGAGCGAAGAAGGGAACGAGAATCGCAGCTGCCACGGAGCCACTGCTGGTGCCCTGGTAATGATTTGAAGAATCCGAGTCAGAGTTGGAAGGATCTAAAAGGCAAAAGGAGTTTGAAGTTACTGAATACAGCTTAGGCAGAGAAGTGTCTATAAGATGTCTTAGAGATGAACACAAGAATCAGGGTTTCCATCCCACCATGAAGCAGCCTAGTATTCATTCTTTCCGGAAAATGGCTCATCAAACTTCCTCTCCGTGGATGTTCCTTTCCTGAACATGGTATACAAATGGAATCTTCTAGAATTTTGTGATGGATCACAAGCCATCTCTAATGTATCATTCATCAGTATTTTTCTGTTTCCCTAATGCTGACTGGTATTCCATATCAATGTATGTACCACATTTTTCAGACTACTCAGTTGATAGACTTTTGAAGTTTCCTCTTGGGCAATGATAGCATGCCTGAAACCTCTGGGGCACATGTGTAAGAACATGCTTCCCGTTTCCTTGGCAGGACAAGCAGGACACAATTCCATGTCTCTGTCACTCTATTTCTGATTCTGATGAGCTGCATGTTGCTTTCGTAGAAGACAATTGGAGTTCGTCCTCCTGAACATCCTACCGGCAGAGTCCGAACTCCAATCTCTCTGCCTCTTTGTTAAAACTTTTAATTGTCTATTCTAGCTATAATAATGCCTACAAAGTGGTGTCTAGGTACAGATTTGATTTCCATTTCCCCTAGTGATTAATCTTGTCTGGAATGGTTCATCTATCTCCATTGTCAGCTTGATGACATCCACAACCACCTGTCAGATAAGCCTCTAGGGAATTATCCTGATGGCCTTATTGAGGTAGGAAGATACCATTCCATGTCTCAGATCTTGGTGTAGGTAGAAAAGGAGAACTGAGCATGCATTCAGTCACTATTCTCCATTTTCTGAACTTGAATGAGATCTGACTTGTTTTTTTTAACCTCCTGCTTTACCTAGCCATAATGAACCATGACTTAAACTGTGAGCCAGGAAGCCTTTCTCCTGTAAGCTGCCTTTGTCAGAACATTTTATTCCAGTAATCAAGAAACTAAGACAGTGTCCAACATTTTTTGTAGGCTTGTTGTGTGTTTGTGTATAATGTGGAAAACTTATACTCAACCACTTTTGTGCGTTGTTGGCTTGATCATCAGCTTCCATGCTATGGGGCCCAGTCATCTTTTATGTATTTTAGATACAAACAAATGCTCAAATATATCATGTTTATAAATTTCCTCTCAGTTTGTGTGTATCGGTAGATCACCTTTTTTCCCTGTTAAAACCAGTTCCTGCTAAGTTAATTGTAGTTGTTTCCACATTAGAGCTTTCTTTCAGATTAATTTGACTTCAGCATTCATCCAACCATAATCACTTATATCTGGTTTATCTACTGACTGGAGACATTTAGGAGATTGTTATTTTCATCTATATATAAAAAAGTGTTCTATCCAGTGATCATGAATGAATTATGGCCACTGGGGCATCACTAAAATATTGGCATTTATAATTAGCTGAAAGGGAAACTCACTTGGGATCCAAATTATTTTCTAAAGCAAATTGCTTTTTTTCAGACAGTAAGGTCATCATCTCAGGAGAATAAAGATTTCTTGTTAACATGAGCTGCTATTTTGTTATGTTACAAAGAATGGGGTAGTGTGAAGAAGACGTGCTTTAGTCAAGGATAGCTCCTGGCATCCACTTGGTCATCAAACCCTGACATCCCTATGGTCTCTGGAGCAGCTCACTGGCATGTGTGACCATTGCCAGAGGGTGATAAACTGAGCGCAGGGAGGGCAAAGGAGGGTTGAGTTTCTGTGAGGTTTTTTATAACATGCTATACAGTGAGATGAGTACAATGTCCACCTATAGAAATGTAATGCATACCGTCATGTGTGTAGATTTAGAACTTGGTTACTTCACAATTCAGGGAATTAGATTATGTTTGTTCAGTAACCCAAACTCTTGTTGACTAGTCTAGCACATGCTATCTTGATTCTATGACTATCATACTCTGGTGTGGCCAGACTATAGTTTATGTATCAGCTGCCTTTGTTATATGGCTTGGATTTATGCCCTTCGTGCTTGAATCTAGACTATAGCCATGGTTAGTATTAGTCTAATGTATTTATTCTATAATATAACTCAATTCAAAAGATTGTCTCAGCCTTCAGACACTGCTGACACTGCTTTGATCAGGAGAGCGAATTCGGGATGTGGGAAGAGAAATTTTGTAATGGCTTGCCCTTACTGATTATTTTTGGTAGTAACCCATAGGTAGGCGAAGTCTTTCCTTTACTATCCCTGAGTATTTAGGCAGCAGTCTTTTGAATGTGCCACGAGTTTCAGCCACCCCAGTGCACACTCCCATATTGGTGTCCTCGGTATGAGTTTCTATGATCACAGTCTGCATGGCAGTGCTCTTTGCTACAAAAATCAATGTAGTGTTAACAGCATGTAATCACGTAAAGCCATCTATGCTGTCCAGAAAAAAATACGGTGCTCAAATTTCACAAGTGTCTTTACCATCTCTTTGGTAGACACTGACAATGGCCTCCATGTGAACAGACCTCGGAGCACACAAAGCAAGCACTGTTTCTAATCGAACCCGGTGACTCACTCTGAAGTTAGGTAGGCAGGAAAGTAGGAGTGTATCTAAGAGGGGCTGAAGGAGAAGGGGTGAATGCATTTTGTACATTGTATAAAATTCTCAAAAAATTAATAAAAATATTGTTCTAAAACTCTGCTGGTACCTCTATTCATGGTTTATTCATCTCTTCATGGATTCTTTTCAGCGGGATTATTTAAAGATTCAATTGATATTTTCTTTACACAAACAAACAAACAATAGGGAATTTTACCTTGTCTTTCCAGCTTGAACTTCCCAAAGTCTTTTCCATGTATATCACCCTGAAAGGAGAATCCTCCTCTCTCAAGTCCTGAGGATACCTGGTATTCGGCAAAAGGGGGTCAAAGTCATAAGTAGGAGAGAACACTCAGCTGTCAACCCAAAGATAACAGTTAACACTCAGATTTAGATATTGCATGCCCAGAGTGAAATTTCCCCAACTCATTTTGGCGACATAAGTCAACTGAAAATTCATACAGAGTTAAAGGTCAAGCAACACAGGAAACATCATAAAAGCTTGTTCCCTAACATGATCATCCATTCTGAAGGGTCACATGACAATGGCCTTCCCAAATTGGGAACACCTTGTTCTGTGGATTCACTTTGATGGGCTCTGTCTCAGATAACATCATGTAAGGCTGTGAAACCTTGTCATAGCAAAGCGGGCCAAGGCAGATGGCTAACTCACAGAGAAAGATACTGTGCCAGCTTCCTCTGTACACCGAGGAGCCTTCAGAGCATTTTCTAGGTGGTGTCTGAATGTTAGCAGTTCTGACAGTGAGGGTTGTGGATTAGCAGAGCCCAATTTAGATGGAAGAACCTGTTTGTCTTTAGCACCAAGAATCCCTTAACTTTGGCCCAACTTATTTCTTATATAAGAGATTTGGTGGTTGCCTCTATCAAATGATACAGTGTGCTTCAGGGGTTCCTTCTGAGTTCCTGAGAGATGGACAGTGTGTCCTCTGCCCATAATTCTCAGTGGGTCATGCACTCCTCTGCCCAGACCTGAAAGTTCAAGGACCATGTGAAAATCTTCATGAGGGTACTTACGTAGCCATCGAGTCCCCAGTTGTCATTTTCAAACTTGCTTACAAAAATATCTGCTGGGCCTTTGATATGAAAAGTTTTCAGAAGCAGGTGGGCCTCTTCCTTTTTGTAGACCCCTGAAAAATGTTATAGTTGTCAGTCATACTCTGAGGAAGTCAGAGTCAATGACTTGGCCACTGACCAATTAGGAGCAGGCATAGTAGGGCATCAGGACATAGGCAACAGAACATTTAAACATAAGTTTTGTTTTGAAGATTGAGCCTTAGTATCTTTTCCACTGTGGGGTTGGAGGGATCATTTGTCACTAAAGTCCTTGAAAGTATCTTCAAACAGATATAACCCATTCCACAAAATTCAACACCACTATCCAATAAAAAAAAGATTAATGCAAAGAGCCATCATTTTCATCCATATTGCATTTGCTTCTGAAGACAGGGGTATATAGAGAAATCAGACTCAAACCCCAATTCAAGACTCAGCTCTGTCTAGAAATGGCTTGTCCTGTTCACAGGAAAGCATCGTAGCGAGAGGGACTTTGAGGGTCGCGCACAGAGACAGGCAGAAGGTACGGAGTATCTGTACCTGTGAGCTATACCTGCACAGAGAAAGCT
The DNA here is from genome assembly GCF_963924665.1 of Micromys minutus. Classification (NCBI taxonomy): domain Eukaryota; kingdom Metazoa; phylum Chordata; class Mammalia; order Rodentia; family Muridae; genus Micromys; species Micromys minutus. Next base: position 50,153,729 of record NC_137983.1, on the reverse strand, counting down.
GTGGTGATGCTCAGAGAGATACCCTTGCACTCTCCATTAGGGCTCCATCAAAGGAGGAATAAACAAGTCACAGACACTAGCCAAATAGTGCTAAACTTGTCACTTCCCACAGGCAGAGAGGATTCGGGTCTAGGAGCCACAATGCATAAAGTGATATAGTAAAGGGATGAATTCACTATCAGTTCACCAAGGAATTGAATCTTAGCAGCTTATGAATGAGTTTCACCCAAGCAGGAGGGACCCTCTGCCAGTGGATAAGAGACTCCCTTAGACTAGCTCTGGGTATGCCTTTCTTACTATATGCAATGCTGTGACTTTTTTTTTCACGCATTTAACCTCAAAAATGTTGAACTTGGACCCCAGTTCTACAAGCTGTAGATAGAGATAATAATTCTATCTTCATGACATTTTTCATGGTTAAAAAGAGCAACAAGAATGCAAAATATCATATATCCAGCAAGTTCTCCATAGACGTTACTCCCTTCCTGCCTCTTGCAATATTCTTTAGATACCCCACGGTGGGAAGTCTGGATGTTCCTGGATTTAAACACGTCCCAGGTCCAGACTATTGAATTCCCAACACTAATCTGTGGATATAAAGGGTTTATATGCCATTGGGTCATATTCTCCCTTCAACTTCTCCCCCCTCATCTCTCTCTCTCTCTCTTTCTCTCTCTCTCTCTCTCTCTCTCTCTCTCTCTCTCTCTCTCTCTCTCTCTCTCTCTCTCTCTCTCTCTCTCTCAAAGTTAACATTGGATATTTTCCTCCATTATTCTTCAACTTGATGCTGAGACAGAGTCCCTCATTGAACCTGGAACCCAACAATTTGTCTAGTCTGAATGCCAGAAGGCCAAGGGATCCTTCTACCTGTGACTTCTAGTGCTGGGGATAAGGTCTATGCTACCACACAGATTTTTTTTTTGTTTGTTTGTTTTTGTTTTTCATGATCAATGGGGAATTGAAATCAGGTCCTTATGATAGGCAGTAAAAGCTTTACCCACTGAGCTAGTTCCCCAGATTTATACTTGAGAACTTTATTGAAGAAACAAACATCAAATCTACAATTCTATAAGGAGTAAGACTAAGGAATTTAAATATTTAAAAGTTCTTTATGGGCTAGGTATAGTGGTAGACTCATAGCAAAAGAAGAGGCAGAGGCCTGGTTTACAGAGTCAGGGATAGAGAAAGACCCTGTTTCCAGAAAAAAAAAAAAAAAAAAAAAAAAAAAAAAAAAAAAAAACACCAAACAAACAAAACCTAAACTCCTTAGCTTCTTTTATTAATGATGTATTTTTAGAAACTTAATATATGTAATTATATGTAACTACTCAGAGCATTGAGTAATTCAAAATAAGCTTAAGCTTTAAGGAGCTGACCAGATTGGTCTTTATAAGAAGTGGGTAGAAAAAATTATGCTGGAACATAGGCCTGGCAGCTCATAACCAATATCCACAGAGTAGACTAGGTAAAAAGTTCCCTGCAAGTTTGAAGCTAGCCTGGTCTATGTCATGATTTCTGGGTTATCCATGGCAACATACCAGAGCCTCCCCTACATAAAACCATCAGCAGATGTACATATGATGGTCCTATCCTTATTGGCTATTGAGCAAAGCTGAGGTTAGATGGTTTAGCACAAAGCTTGACTCTGCCTGTTGCTCACTTGTGACAGTCATTTGATTCTTCCTCAGACTAAATATGTGACAGAGTCTTTCTCTACTTATCGTTCTTCCTCTCTCCTTTTGTCTTGAAAGGGATTATGATAAAGTTCCCATGTCACAGCATTCATGTAAAAGTGAACATGATACTGCTACTGCCTTGAGGTGCTTGATGTAGGTCTGACACCCAAACCAGAGCCTGCTGTGTCATTCAAGCTTTATGCCAATCTTTGGGTGATGAAACTCTTAAGAGACATGCCAGTCAAGCAACAAGGCACCCAATCAAATTAATCCAGAGCCATGGAGTGCTAGATATAAATGGGGGATTCTAAATTTAATATATCATACATGTCATTTTGAGGGAAGAAAAAAAAAGAGAGAGAGGGTCCAATTTCTATATAAGCTCCATAATCCCTAGAAAGAAAAACTAACAGACCTAGACCATGATCACTAAGAACTCCAATAACATTCAATGTAGGCAAAGCCCACAGAACCTTAGTAAGAAAATGTGCTTGGAGGTCCCTCTCCTACCTGTCAGCTCCAGCTGCACCTGTGAGGCTGCGGTGAAGGTTGCATTGACCTTGCTGCTGGTTGCATTGAACCAGTCCACAGTGAGAGTCGCAGGCTGTCTCTTTCCTAAATATTCATAATATCCTTTCCACACCGAGTTGATGAAAAATACATCAGAAGGAACTGTTGGTGGAAATAGGAAAAGATCAGTGTCAAGACAGAAACAGACATGAAATTTAGACATTTTTTTTAAATGCGAGAAGGCCCAAGACTGTCCTGTGAGAAAGCACAGCTAAGGACCATGTAAAGCCTGGGGTGACCTTGAGCACTGTGCACTGAGTATTTGCAATACACCAAAAGAACAGGGAGAGCAGGGCTGTGGCAAGTGGGGAGGCTCATGCTGCTTCTTGGGAAGTTATTAAGAAGTATGGGTGTGCTGGGTTTGATGGGCATGCTAGGTACAGGCCAGATAGTTCAGTGAATTGGTTCTTCCAGTGGTGCATTAGTTTTAGCCAGTAAGAGATGCTCTCACCTGACCCCTGACTACTTCTGCTAAATCATTTTCCTACAGATTTACTCTGACAGCCATGGAAAATCTGGGAGAAATGACACTAGCAGTCTGTCAGGAGCCCCACTCGTGACAAATTGACACTTTCCAGTATTTGATGGCCCCTGTCTTGAGAAGAGGCATATGCCCATAGCTTCTACTCTATGCTTATTTCTATGGGGAAAAAAAGTCTAACGTTTATTTGAAAAGCAGCATGACAATCTCGGCCAGCACCTTTATATATGTTGCTTAAATACAGACACAAAAGGGAGAGGGAGTCAGGGAGTTTTTTTAATAAAATTTTCTCTGCTATGTGGACTACCACATAAAGGTAATTGGGACATTTCCTTATGTTTATTACACATATTAAATTTGGTTTTTGTAGTAACAGTCATGAATAAATTCCTGGCCTCCTGATGATATTAATATAAAAGTGAACAGTATTAACACCGTGTAAATTCCCAACCATGTTAGCACCAAGACTCTCAGTGCTCTGTACCTCACATCTCTATTGTTTCATTAGACAACGTCAACTGTAGGAAGCATGGGTCTCCACAATGTTAGAGTTGTTGGGGAGAAATAATTTCTCCATAAACATATAACCTTTACCAGATCTAATGATGTGACAAATTGTGATGACGTCACAGGCACACAAGTGCTTATGTGAAGAATGACGGTGATGTCACAGGCACACAAATGTCTATTGATGGATGATGGCGATGCCACAGGCACACAATGCCTATGTCCAGGCTTCTCCTTTTGTTCTCACTGAACATCTTCCCATCTCACTAGACCAGCCAAGCCTACAGAAACCGGACTAGCAAATTAATTATCATGGAAGAATCCAATCTGGCAGCTGCTGTGTACACCCAACTTACTGATAAAGACAAGAATTGAATAAAGTTAAATTGTAAAAATCTGACGTGTATCAGCACAAGTATTTAAGATACTTATAAATTACAAATATTAAACATTTCTATTTATAAATGGCCTTAACCAAACCCCTCATTTTAACCAACCACAAAGTACCTTACTTTATATTATTCAAATTGTCTCTAAAGTAACCATTCACTTCTTAGAATCTGCATGCTTTGCCAAAGACATTGTTGTATATGGTCCAGCTATGAACCCAAGCCACCACTGTGGGTGCCATCCTTTGACGCAACAGCCTGATTGTGTAGAATTAAAACAACTGAGGGTCTGGATTAAAGTTCAGTTTCTGAGTTGAGCTGTGATCATTAATCTTGAAAGAGATGCCTTTATCTGGGCTCCTTCTCATCTCATTCTCTTACTGCTGGTCGTGTGCAAGAATAAGTCAAAGATCAGGTTGCTAAGCTGTAGTATATTAAACCCTGGCAAAACCCTGGTTTAATTAGCACTTCCCTTTAGAGAGAAGGATAAAGGGCCCATTGATGTTCATGATTGTTCCCATAAAGGTGTTTGTAGCTATTTCAACACCTATAACCAGAAATTGGCAAATAGAAATCAGAGTGAAAGTCTACAATGACAAAATCATAGTATGCTTAGTTTCCCAGAGGTAAATGTTGTCTTGCACAGTGTTGGCTTTGTCATTGATTTATAAGTTATACTTTAGATAAACTCAAAAGATCAAAGCATATTTCTATTTCTCCTGTGTAGAGCGGGAGGAGTCCCCTACTCCCACTGGTAGTTACTTTCCTCATCTGAGGATTAGAGGGGTAAGTAGCATTTTTGAACTACCTGTCTTTCACACAGCCTTCCAGGTAGATTGTGAAATAGAGTTTTTATATCCAATAAACTAGGCCTGAATGAGGTAAATACTATATTTACAAAGTTTTACTATTTCTGGTTAAAGCAAATCAAACATGACTTAAAACAAAACTTGGGAATACATTTTGTTCATTCAAAGCACATTTTCATTTCTAACACAGATCCGGTATGCAGATGGTTTCCACTGAGATAGGTTCCCTTGGGAACAGCATGGCATCAAGTGGATTCTACACAAGACTCATTTATTAAGGGGCCATATAGGATGGCAGGCTATGACTTTCATTCTGGAAGACAGAGAGAAGATACCTGAGTTATGAAGATACTGAAAAAAATAGGGCTCCACATTTGAACTGCTCAAATAACAACCTTTAAGCTGTCAAATGCCTTATGTGTGCTAACTCCCTCGAGGAGGGGGATGGCAACCCTATTTATAAGGCTCTCCATCATACCACATGTGGGATCAAAATGCCCAATGTGTCTTCTAATGAAGCCCTGGGATCACACCAAAGGCCTTTGCCTATGTGGTGATGATATTTTACTGATAAGTTATTAGAGTGATGGGCAGAGGTGTGTGCACGTGTGGTGTTTTATGGTGGACCAACGGATTCAGAAATGTTAAATTCTAAAGATCATCTTACTGTGCAGAACTGAGAACAAATCAGTTTGATTGAAAGCTAGAACTCTTCTGGTATACAAACCTGGAGTTTTAGTAACTGTTTCATTAACTTCTCTCACTCCTTTACCTACAAGTAAAAAGACAAATTATCATTTGCAAAAACATTTATTTTTTTTTGGAATCAGGTTGAAAAAAAATGTCAAACTGAAGTGACTCTTCTTTCTCAGGATTCTTAAAAATGTACAAAATGTTAAGTAATGTAAACATAAACACTTCAGACCCGGGTGTACCCAGCACAATTATCCTTGTGTTTGTGGAAATGCTGACCTCAGTGGTTAGCCCCGTGTTCGTGCCTCTAGCATGAGGTTCCCACTAAAGGTGCTACAACAGAGAGCCTTGCAAATGAGGGTGGCCAAGGGTGACTTCCTGAGAACTCCGACCAGCAGGAAATATCCCAAACTGGAAAAATGTAACAATCCCTCAGCACCCTATCCCGCCGAATCTACAGATTTATAAGTTAATATTGAAGAATGTCAACACTTGTTCCCCAATACATTGTTGGATCTGGTCCAAGTTAGATTTCTAAGCCCTCAGTTTCTATACCATTATATTAAACAGCAAGCTGTTTTCTAAATGTTTCTTCTCCTCTAATAAGGATAAGGAATGAGACTCTGAGAACTGCGAAACAATGTGCTCCAGGAAATTAGAGTTGAAGTTGGGGTACCTTGGTCCTTTGCAATGTCTGTACCCATCGCCCAGGGATTGCCATATATGGTATGCTGGGTCAGATGCTGGTGGCTTTTGTCATCAGCTCTGACCCAGACTCAGCCCTCTTCCTACTAAACATATGCATTTGTAAAAAAGCACCATTTTCATGCTAATTGTATCTGCAATTTTCAATAGTAGAACCAATATCAATAATAGAAAAATGGGAGGCTTCAGCACCCAACTGCTTGTGGTCCTAGAAATAACAGAGGACATTTAAAATATGCCCAGGCTGCTGATGACATTTACAGACTCGCCTTGTTTTAAAGCACAGTGATTTCTGATATCATAGTGTATTTTGTTCTCTTAACTCAATGTTTTTCTTCATCCAAACACCTTTCCTCTTCAGCTTACAATTCAGTTAGTAACAAAGTCTACGTATCTGTCCAATCCTGGTCCTTGAGTTAGACACTCATGGTGCACACATCCAAGCACCCAGAGCCCAGACACTATTGCTCCATCACTGTGTCTCTTGAGAGTCTCCTGACCTGCACACTATCCTGGCCACAGGGACAGCCCTTCCTTGCTCTTTAGAAGTGTACTCTATACCTCGACCAGGGACTTACTTTTACAAACAGGTGTCTTTCCTGTCCATTTCATATCTGCTTTGCATGTCCTGTGTTCAGATCCTCCAGCAAGGAAAAATCCTGGATGGCAGGTATAGACTAAAGTGTAGCCAAAAGCTGGAAGATCTATGGCTCTCACATCTGCATGTGCTGGCGTCTCTGGCTGTCGGCAGGCATGGGCTGAAAAGGCATTTAGTCCATTAAAAAAACAGTGGGGTTCTTTGTTATAAAACTACTGCATTACATATCTCCATAGGAACTAACAGAGAAAATATCTGCAAGAGGTTATAAAGTTAGGGATTACATATGTGAGAAAAATGTACCAATATACACATATATGTATATATATATACATACACATATATGACATCTATACATATATCTGTATATATGCATATACATATATGTGTATAATTATGTGCATCAATTTAGAGGACTGATCTAGGCTTTGATTAAAAACAATAGTAAGGCATATTACAAGAGAAATAAAATATTATTTCTTAGTGTGGCTCTGGAGAGATGGCTAGGTGTTTCTGAGAACTTGCCACTTTTCTAGAGGACTAGAGTTGCTCCCAGCACTCAAGTCAGATGGCTCACAACCTCCTAGCAATCCAGCTCCAGAGATGTGGCACCTTCTTCTAGCCTCTTTGCATGCCCTACACATGCAGCACATACTCATATAGACATGCACAAAGAAATGAAGGTAAACATTTAAAAATCCTTAGTAACTAGTAACACAAAATGAGCTAATATATGTAGACCAGTGCATGTTCAGATGTACGCTTGTCTAGTGATATGAAATATATTTTTGGGGTAACTAAATGAATATCAAAAATTGACATGTTTTAGAAGCTTATTTATGAAATTAAAAGTTCTTATTTCTTTTAAAATATAATTAGGTAACAAATGAATTTGAAATTCTTATATCCTACTACAGAAAAAAAAAAACATCTTTTAAGTAACCCATATGGTACCCTTCCAGTCTCCATCAGCACCCAGATGGAGGGTAGGGTTGGCCCACTACCATCAGGACCCACAACCTGCCCACAAAGAGCTGATCACCCAGGAGCGCTCTCACTTCTAAGCCCATAAGTGAGACCCCAATTTCTTTCCACTAACTGTCCAAAGAGAGAATCCCCAGGAACTCACAGGGCACAGGAATCTCTGTGCTGCCTGGAATCAGACCCTTCTGGTCTGCATCTGCACCCAGACCTAAGGCCATCACACTGCTATCGGGAGACCTACAACCTGCCAACAGAGAGCTGAGCACAAGAAGGGCTCTCAGTCCTAAGCCCACCATCCCACAGGAGGGACAAATTCTAGTCAGAGACAAGACTAACTAACATCACAGATAAAAAGATGTCAAGAGGCAAGTAAGAACCTAAGCACCATTAACCAAAACAAAGAGCAACATTGGAACCCAATTCTCCCACCACAGCAAGTGGTGGATATCCCAGCACACCAGAAAAGCAAGATTTAGACTTAAAATCATTTCTCATGATGATGATAGAAGGCCTCAAGAGGGACATGAATAATTAAAGAAATATGGGAGAACATAGGTAAACAAGTAGAAGATCTTAAAGACTTGGAAAATGGTCACTAAAGAAGCCATCAACTTTACAGTTGTAAATTTAGTTGTTTTAAGCATTGTCAATAGTTCATATTTTAGCAAATTTCCAACCTTTATTCCTGTACTATAGCAAGATTCATGATACACATATGCACAGCTCAGTGTGTGGGTAGATGACTGCGCACACAAATGTATATGGCTTCTCCACATGACTGAGTAGTGACGTACCTGTGTCAGCTTTGAAACAAGTGCACACATGATTATTCTGACCAAAAACCACAATCAACTCCACCTTCCTTTCCACTACAGAAACTTTTCACAGAATTCAGCTAATACTTTTATGCCAGAGCGAGGCACGGGAATCTCCTAATGTTAAGTGGTGGGTGCCACGAACCATTAGTTCAGATTCCTCACAGCACTTCCTCATGATTGAGTCACAAAGTAAAATCCACTCCATCCATCACTGTTCAACATCTATGGCCACACTACCATGCCGAGGTCAAACACTGTCTCCTGCTCATTCCTTGATTGAGTAAATGGAGTGTAAACACATGGGAAGATGGCCACGTGCTTGGGGACCTTCCACTAAACAGTGCAGAGTTTGATGTTACTCCTTGTCTTGGGTTTCTGGGACTTGCCTCACATCCCCTGGGACCCAGTTTCCTGTCATCTGGTGCCAATCCGGCCTCATACCAAGCAGTTTTAGATACATCAGCTCTTGGGGTTGAATATCATCACCACTACCAAGCCCTCGGCCTGGCTGATTTCACTCACCTAGGAACCTTAGGATCATTTTAAGAGATGCACAAATTTGGAATTAGTGAATGAAAAACTAAACAACCCCACTTCTCTTCACAGCTTCCCCAGAAGGTGAGCTCTTTGCAGATACTTGGAAATGAGTCTGTGGAGAAAGAACCAAGACTCACGGATGCACTCCGTCTGGATCCCACTCCAGGTGAGGTTTGCGAGGCAGGTCCGCGTTGTGGAGCCTTGGATGTGGTAACCTTTTCTACATCTGAAGAACACAGTGCTTCCAACCTGAAGAGAAAAGGAACAGGGCTGCTGAGAAAGAACGGTACCCCAGGACCAAAGGAGGTGTGACAGTGATCTTTGTTAGTGAGCCTCTGGGAAGATCAGTGATCAATAGACCACTTCCAGATGCATGGCAGAGCATCACACTCAAAAAAAGACCATATGCTATGTTCTAGGGGACAAAGAAGAGGGAACAGGAGCAGGATCTAACAATCAATATGGTTGGTTTTTGGTGGGTGATGATAGAGAGAATATGTTTTAGGATGGTGACAAATGCCTGGGATTCAGGAGGCTGAGACAAGAGGGTTTCAGGTCATATTGAGTTTCAGGTCAGCTTGGGCTATAGGTCACCACTCTGTCTCAAACAGCAAATGTAAACACATGTGACTTTCTTTCCATAATTTCAGAGGAATTTTCATACTTTCATTTATGCCTATTAGTTTTTTTCCCCCCTCCCTGTGTTCGTTTTATTTGAAACCACAGACACCACCACAGGGGCCTGCTTTTGTTCAGACTCCGGAGGCTGGCTCCCTGCTGTATGCTCATGGAATCCATCAAAACTCAATGTGTCAAGATCTGTCAGGAGCCTGAGCTTCTTTCTGCCTCCCCATTCATCCGGAGACTTTGCTTGTGCCCTAGCTGTCTGTCTCTGCCTTACTCTTCCTGCACACAGGAGCCTTATGGTCCTGGGGCCTCGTCCTGAGCCAAAGTCACTGGCCACTCAGTGCTATAGCTCCCTCCTTATCCTTTCTCCTGTTCCTACCCTAAGCAGGGGAGATTTGTAGAAAGTCAGATTTCTCTGATCAATGATCAAAGGTCATGCTCTGCATCTACCTAAGATGTACAATCCCCACACTTGGAACATAAACATAGGCATGGCAGAGGAACAGCTGCCAAGAGAAAACTATTTGCTGAGAAGCAGCTCTGCCGGGGCCGGCTGCATACACAGCCTTCCTTCTGCGCCAAGCAAGAGTGCAAGGCTTTGAATACCCATCTTCCCGAAGCTCTGAGATTTTAAACTGTCCTTTGTCTTCTGATGAATATTAGCAGGCATCATTCCTTATAGCTGTCCTCATTGAAGTATTTTGGGGGAAAAACAAAAACTATAATTATAACCATGGAGACCCAGCTCGAATGTTGAATGAGAGATATAAGGGGGAGGGGCGTTGGCTCTGAGAGAAGTATCTGGACTTCTTTTCAGGAACTGGTACCAACTGGAGAGAAATAACACCTCGTTCCCTTTCTGGGAGGAAGGGGTTCTACCAGATATGACCTCTCAGACTTCCTGGTGCAGCACTGATGGAATCCACCAGTAGAGAGAGAGAGAGAGACAAGCCTGCTGTTTCCTGACAGAAGAAATCACAGCAGCCTGTTCAGAACAGCAGCTTCAGCCTGAGTTGTCAGTCCACAGGACCTGCCTCCCTGCCTGACCTGGATTGCCACTGTATGAGACAGGGCTCACTAGACAGGGCCTCTTCCCCACGCAGGCAATTCACACTGTGCAAATGGAACATCCCAGAATTTAAAGGGGTCCTTCCTGGAGGTGGCATTTCAGCACAGCCCCAGAAAAACAAACATCTCCTTCTAGTGAATTAAAGAGCCCCCAGGGGAGGCAGCTTCTCCCAGGTGTACTCTTAGCCATGTCTGTATCTTTTAAGAGTGAGGCATGCAGTTGGGAGCTGTCCATCATTACTTGTTCTAAGGTTATTTCTTCATCTTTATCGGCTTCTTGTGTGGATCCAAGAAATGTGGTTTACTTCTACCTTCTCTGTGACTGCTGGTTATGCCCAGGTAGGCTAAGAAATGCCGAAATCTGTGGTGACCAATAGCAATTAAGCTTTCATTTCCAAGGTGAGCCACTGAGAATAATATCCATTTATATCGCAAAGTATTAGTAATCTGGAACTGAACATTCACCATCAGAAGGCATTTATCTAAAGCCCAAGGCCATACATGGGTCATAATACAAAATGTGCCAAAATCAGCCAACCATCCCATCTACTTTAATAATGACTCTGTGGGACACCATAGAGAAAGAACAAAAATGGGGACGAAAGCTGGATACAGCTGGCAAAAAATGGACACCCTGGAGTGCTCCTGAGAGAGAGAGAGAGAGAGAGAGAGAGAGAGAGAGAGGACAAAGAGACACAGACACAGAGACAGAGACACAGAGACAGAGACACAGAGACAGAGAGACAGAGAGAGGGACAGAGAGATAGACAGAGACGGAGACAGAGACAGAGACACAGAGAGAGGATGAGGTGGTCAAGAGAAACAGCTTGCATTCTTAATTGGTGATTGTCATTAGCTTGAAAAGAGCAAACTCATCTGACATGGGGTGTCAGAGTGGTGTCACACAGGCCAGACGTCACTTGAGGCAAGCACACGGAGGATGGCTGATGCGTGCCGTAGCCAATTCATCATCTTCATTTGAACTGTTTCCCCGTTAACCATGGCAATGACGCACATCATAGATAAGGCGGAAGGACAGTACAAAGGAAAGGCTTGTGTGTACAATTCAATCTACTTCATAAAATCATATCGAGACTGTGAAGCTTCGTGTGGGGAATAGGACACAGCTCTGCTGGCTTTTTCTTTCTGAAATGTGTATCATTTTCTAGCTCTATCTAGTCCTCAAATGGAGGTTTTATTGATTGATTGATTGATTTGATTTTTATGTGTCACCTGAATTGATAATTTCCTTTTTGTCACTAAACCAAAGGTACCTAGTAATGTGTGCCTCCCAGTGAAAACATAGCCATTGTCACAATGCTAACAGAGATGCTCACAGACTTTTGTGCAGAAGTCCTGATGAATGGCTTTTCTGTGCACGAACTGTGATTTGAACAATCTAAGGGATAAAGCAGTGTACCCACATGATTGTTATCAGATAGGTAACAAGAATCTATGACAGAAAAGGAAGTGAAGTACCTCATATCCTTTAGAGCTATTCTGTATTCCAAAGTGGGGAGTGCCGGGGTCTGGGCAGGCAGTGTGTGCTGGATCTGTAAGTGACAATTAAAAAATTAATTGAAACACCTTGACTGAAAGATCTTGCAAATGTAGAAAATGTCTTCAAAATGCATATATTTTATATGAATTGTTAAAGTAAGTGGCTGCCTTTATTTCCTTGGGTGTCTTTGATTTTTAAGTTTTGTAAGTACATTTGCATATTTGCATCTAATCTGCATACTTGCACTTATTTGAGAATTGGCCTTTCTTCCCTACTCCCTGGTGTAAGTCCCTCTGAGGGCAGACACTTGGTCCTGATTATTCAAGCCTTGCTAATCATTCACTATTCTGATCTTTGGGGTTGTACAGCTTTACCTCATTCCCATCCTAACAGGTCATTCATATTAGTCCTTGCTGTTTTCTTCCTTTTTTGATAAATTTTTTCTTAAGTTTTAAAAATGAGAAACATATCTTTCTAGTAGAAGCTTCTGAAAATCCATCCGTAGTATTTTCTAAATGCATGAGATGTAAACAGAGAAGTGGTTACATTGTTGCTGACCCTAGTTGCTTATTCAGAATAATACAGATACTGTTTTAGATTCATTTCCCCTAGGTCTCGGGAGAAGTCTGGGAAAGGAGAACATACAAAGCTCTCTGCCCTGCAGTGCTTAAAGCCAAATGGCACAAAATATTCCCAGACTCAGAATAAAAAGTTTCATGGAAACTGTTTCTAATGAGATCTTTAGTTTTAGGTATAAACAATTTGATTTCCTAGAAAATTTCCAGGGCTTGAGCTATTAACTACTTGACTGCAAATTTGCACCATCTTAGTAAAAGTTGGTGGACAGTATTCACTCCCAGTAAGAACGGCCACCTTGCTAACGGAGATGGTTGCTAGGATATGACAGTAATTGCATCATTCAGAACATTCTTTCCCACGTGGCGGAGCTGTAAGCTAAGCTGGTTTGAGATAGTTTGAGATGCTCAGGTGGGCAAGAGCCATGAGCACATCAGTGTGTTTCTGTCACAGTTTACACGGCTTGAAGGAGACTGACCTTCATTTAGCTACACAGACTATGGTCACATTGACCAGGTCCTTGCATAGGGCTGTAGGGTAAAGGTCTGTGGCCACTTCCCAGTTTGAAAACCTGCCAAAACCCACCAATCCCAGAGCCTGAAATTCTACTTATCTCTGAGCCCCCAAACACACCTATACCTCAGCTCCCAAACCCACCTCCTTGAGCTCAAGATCCCTGAGCTTGGATTGAAATCTCATCAGTTTCTATCCGGGAAGTTTCTACACTGAAACCCCCCCCCCCCCAGAAAAAAAATCGCACCTTACTGACTCCTGCTCAGTTCAAAGTCACACCTTCTTAGGGCAGAGGCAGCCATTCTCTTGTGTCTTTCTTAATGAATCTTTCAGGTGAGGTTTCTTATGTGCTAGTCCTTAGTTTCTGAGGGTCAGCATGCTTTCCCTTCAGAGTTCTAGCACGACCATAGGGGAGACCTTCCCTCTCAGAGCTGTAACACTTCCTTTGGGGAAGGAAGCCTTTTGCCGCAGAGTGTAACAGTTCCAAGGACACCATCTCTGACTGTCACAAATGAGCCTCTGTAACATCTCCTCATCCCTCACCCTCCCCCGCACCCTCAGCTGTGCCAGCATTACCTATACAAGTGGGCTGGATTCCACTCCACAGCCCGTCTGCCTGGCAGGTTCTCCTGGAGGAACCCACTAACACAAATGGGGGTTTGCACTGGATGAAGACCTCAGACTTAAAGGTGAAGCTTTTCCCACTGAGTCGGCCCTCTGCGGGAGTGCCAGGATCGCCACAGAACACAGCTGGGGAAATAAACAGGCCTTATTAGAACTCAGCATGTCTGAACCAGGCTAGCCTGTTAAACCTCTTTAGATCCTATGGATTCTTCAGAATATACACACTCCTAAGGAGAAGACACCTTGATAGCTAACACTATGTTGACGGTTAGCTTTATGTTTAAAGTTAAAAAAAAAATCTCTGTGCTTAAGAGAATTATAAAGCAAAATTATACCTCCAACTATTAAGGGCTTTCTTTTTTTTTTTTTTTTTTTTTTTTTTTTTTTTTTTTTTACTGCCCTGTTCTGCTTCTGTAAACAAACTTTGCACCATCTGACCTTCTGCTTGCAAAAACAAATTGTAACTTTGTAGTCTTTGCTTTTATAAAACCCGTGACTGAGGTAGGTGGGGGCTAGGGTATGTAGCCGGCTCCAGGATTTTAACACACATCTTGTTTGTTAAATTTATTAATGGCCAGACTGGCGAATCTCTGCAGCACCTGCCTGTGGCCACACATGCTCAGGTCTCAGGGTGCACACAATTGGACCATAGTCGAACACCTCTAGGCTGCGGAGTGCCTCCTGGAGGGTCCAGGATCACTGGACAGGTTCCACCACAAGACTTACGCAAACACTGAGGGACTTCTCCTTTCCATGTCCCCCGCCCTTCACAGGACAGGATGGCTGAGTGGGAGAGCTGGTAGCCGTCCACACAGCTGTAGCTTATGCTGGCACCCCATCGGAAGTCTGACCCCTCCACCTTTCCATTTGGCACTGCTGGAGGCTGGTTGCATAGGACAGCTGTTGGCAAAAACATACAGGTCAAACCAGTAGGCACGGCAGCAGGGTTGTGTATGTCCCGCCCCCACCACATCCATTACTGTGGCTGTTCTAAGAGCTTTGACCACAGATTGTGCCTTAGCACTCCTCCTGGATCTTCCCATAGATCCTACCACCACGGGCCCTGCCGTATCTCCGCCACCACATCTACCACATTGTCATGGCTTCCTCCTGACCATTAATGCCTTTTTAAACAGAAATCAGTATGGTCAACAATAATATTATTTCTTTCTCATCTCAGATCAAATACATAAAGGCAACAATGAAATTAAAACACAAAGCAAGGTGGGATGGGCAGGATCAAATCCTCTGTGCTGCTCACACACCTTTCCTTTGTCATTTTATTCCTGCTATTAAGAACAAGTCTGAGGGGCACTTGGTCACACGACATTAATAAAGCCTTCCAATTTATGTTTCAGATAGTAAGACTTTCTCCTGACACCCGTATTTTAATGTATTTAATGATAGCATATAATTTACCCAAAGTTGTTCATGCATTTATAAATAGTAATTTCCTAAAGACGTTTAAAATTACATTCACTTTGTGTGTATGTGAGCGCAGGTGTCTGAGGAGACCAAAGGTGTTGGATTGTCTGGAGCTGGAGTCACAGAAGGTTCTATGCCTCTACAGTGGGTGATAGAAACCAACCTTGGCTTCTCTACAAGGGCAAGGTACTCTCACCAGACATGATGAATACCTTTGAAAAAGCTAATTCATAAATAGTTAAACGCACTTCTGTGGAATGACTCTTGTTAGAATTTTACTAGAGTTCCAGAGCTCAGGATTCATTTCATTTTTTGGCACAAAGCAGGAGCACTGGGTCATTTGGTGGTGATGGCTTATAACTCCTGCCCTGCCCCCCCCCCCCTGTGCCAGAGATTACAATGAAATGGGAATGTTCCCCAACCAACATGTGAAAATCCACTCTGAGGATTACAGCCTCCTGGTGTGGGAATCAAAGGCACCTTACATGGCAGAAGGCAGAAATGGCAGACACACGTGCTCACACTTGTCAGCTCCTGGAGGATGCTTATGTGGGACACACAGCAGTTAACACATGCGCTTAGCAGCTGGAAGTGGGCCCTGGTTCCGACACTCAGCCTTCTGCCCATTTAGTCATTTGCTCAGTAAATGCTTCTTGAAAACCTGTGTTTTCAAATGTTTGTGTACTGGGACCATCCCAGGAAAGGTCTAGGTGGAAGAAGGATGAACACCCTGATTCCACATAGAACAGTGCTTGAGTAGTGAAGAGGTGGGAAGTGGGGGTATCAAGAAGGGTCCTGGTAGGTGGTACATAAAGGGACATATTGAGGAGAAGCAGCCAGAGTGTGGTATCAGCAACTTCCACTGTTGATCCTTGACCTGAACCTGTCCAATCCAGCTAGAGTGTCATTACACATTCATTGGTGCCTGTTACAGAGCAAACTCGATGCTAAGTTACTGGGGAAATAAAAGAGGATATGAAACACTTAGACAGGTCAAGAAGAACAAAGATGACCCAATAGCATGTCCCGTGTGGGAGGGGAGTGGGATAAAGAATTATGGGCACCAAGGACTCAGGAAGCCTCACAGCAAGTTCAGAAGTCCTTCAGAGACCCAGATGGCATTGCCTTCCTAGAGTCTTTCTCGGTGCCCCAGCTCCCACTGTTATGCATTTGTTCCTATCAGATGAGGATCAGACCACATGTCTATGGATGACCACCACAGCTTCCTAGCATTGTCCTTTGTTTCTCCTCTTGTCTCATTCTGTGTCAATAAACAGGAGAACTTAGTGCCTGGGATGCTCCATCTTCTGATTATGGGAAGTGCTGAGCATGAAGATCCCTGGTGTTCACAGGACTCTCTCAGCTTAGCTTCCCTGTGACTATACCAACCAATCCTACCCCATCTAGGTAGACCTGGCCTTCCTGAGCTTTCTCAGTGTATGTCCATCTTCCTTCTTTACTTCGGTCCCTCAGAACTTTCCAATGCTGATTTTCCATCTATATTCTGTCCTGAACAAATGACCAGCTGGTGTGCCTTGTGTCTCTACATGTCTGAAACTAAACTCACTGCCATGTCAATCACATATGTACCAAGACCACCATCAGCTTCTTTATCGCGAGTGCCTAAAGTTGTTACATCCAAACACTCCCTCTACAGCAGAGATTCCTGTGGGCAGAGATCTCAAATGGAGGTCGGACAACCCTTTCAACATGGGTTTCTTAAGAGGATAGGAAAACACAGATATTTTTACATTATGATTCATAATGGTAGAAAAATTACACTTCCAAAGTAGCAAGGAAAGTAATCTCATGGTTTCGGGTCACCACAACAGGAGTGACTGGATCAAAAGGTTGCAGCATTAGGGTTGAGAACCACTGCTCCAAAGATACAGTGAGTCACCTAGGCCTCACTCTCTTCACTCTGGGATACTAATCTTAGCCATTCACTGTAGCTGCCCATGACTCAGTTCTTCCATCTACAAAACTTTTAACAATGAATCAGAAAAATTAAGTGAGTGGATATTAACAAATGGGTTGAGAAAAATTCCTGGGGGTCCTGGTTTCTGAAACAGCTTTGCCAGAACAAAGTGAATAAGGTCCAAATCCCGTAAAGACTTCTCAACCTGTCCACAATGCCTAACAAAGGGTGGTACACACCTTTGCAGAGGGGCCGGCTCTGATTCCATGTGCCATCTTTGGTGCAGCGGATGGTGGGTGATGTTGGGGGCTCCATCAGGTAGCCAGGGTTGCACTGATAGCTCACGGTCTTGTTGAAAGTGAAGTCTGTCCCAAACTGGATGCCATTGGGCAGTGTGCCAGGATCCCCACAACTGATGACTGAGGGGTGGATAGCAAGAAAGAACCAGAGAGATGCAAATTAATCACGACAGGAACCAAACTGAGCTCTCTTCTGGGATATTGCAGGGAACTGAGAGGTGACCAGCCACAGGGCACAGACTCCACTGAGCCTCAAGTGGCTGTGTTTGGAATTGTTAATTGCTGCTCTACTGATAGGTGGCAGCCGGCTTTAACCCTTGCCATGCCTGATCAGGATACACCCAAAGCTACGTACAAGAACAAACTTATTTCTTTTTAAACTGGGTGGTCTAGAGCCAGAGAATCTGTCCCTTTCTCTGTGCTTCTTTCTTCATTACATAGCCTAACTGTCCATATTTTTGTTGTGAAAGCTAGGGACACAGAATCTTAAAGCATCTAAGAAAACAGGGCATCACATCAAACTTATGTTATATTTAATCCTGGGTGATGTTGAAAGAGTCAATAGATTTGGAAATTCCACTGTCTCCTTCCAATGGTGGACATCCAACCCTTCCACCCCTGCCTCCAACTGAGCAGGTACTGACTTGTACAGTCAGGGGCTGTTCCTGTCCATGTCCCATTGGCCGTACAGTGCCGAGTCATGAGCCCTGAGGTCTTGTAGCCTTCCCAGCAGGCATAGATGACGGAGCTGGAGAAGAGGATTCCATCACTGCTGAGGATCATTCCATTGGTAGGGGTGCCAGGGTTTCCACAGGACACGGCTGTCAGGAAGCAAAGACAGTAGCCCACAAGGGAGTAAGCCAGGACTGAAGCTTAAAACAGGAGAGGCCAATGATGGTGGGTTCCTTACAGGAATGTGGGACTATTTGTTTGGGATCAATTCAGTCTTGGTATTACCTGACCCACAGATTTATTGGTGAGTTGTCACAAAACTTAAAACTATACTTTCACATTCTTTCTCATCAAAATATGATATAAAATATTGGGAATCCACAGCTCTGCTATTCTAAGCTTGGACATACTTTTCAGAAAGGTAGAATTATTATAAACTTTAAAACATATTATATGGTATTAGAGCTCAAGCACATCTTCCTTCATGGCATTCTTTATTTGTGGGAAATCTGGAAAAGTAAGGCCGTATGTTATGTCCCCAGGAAAGTTCACATGGGATGCAGAGAATATCTCAGAAATGTAAATGGTTATACCTATTGGAATGTAGTCTCCCTCGTGTTATGAATTCAACCCACAGATGAATAATTGATTGACACATGCTTTCATTTGGCATTGTTCTCACACATTTTTAATGTCCCCAGTAGGCACTGAGACTTCAGTTAATGATCCTCAGTACAACAGGGCAGGACCTTAGCCGTCATGCAGCAGAAGCACCCCCTTCTGCTGGGACAAACCACAGTGATAGCTTCAGTGTTTCATAGTTTCTCATATTTATTTGAGACATTTATCAGAATAATTGTATTTTTACCTGAGCTCTGTTACACTGATGCATCAGAGAGGAAAATAAGTCATGAGACAACTACCGGGAAGTAATAAGGAGACTACAGCTTGAAACTCTAAAAGTGGTCAGCATATTTGAAAATATTCTTGCATATTCATTTGTTCCCCGTTTAAAGCTAGTTCTGAGAACAAAGAAAGATGCATTTCTCATAGAATATGGAAGAAAGCCATCAAGTCTTATTTCATGTAGAATATATACATAAACTCAAGTTGAATTGATTCTTTTATGCAAAACAAATGCAAAACACTCATATCAGGGCTTCTCTGCCTGTGCCCATGTCAGTCATAATTAATTAATAATAACAACAACAACAACAACAACAACAACAATAATAATAATAATAATTCAATATGCATTTGTTTAGCAGCTGGAATGTCGTGGCTATTGTATAGTTGTACTGATAGAAAGTCTCCTTTTCCCCTTCCCGCCTCTCTCTCAAACAATATGATCATATGAATCGAAACAAGAACCTATAAAATCAACAAAGGATGATAGTGCCATTCTAACCTGATCATGTTTGCTAACATAATCTGTGTGTACAGCTGTCCAAGTCACCTATGCAGAACCAAATGAATCAACTAATTGATGAGAGTCACTCAGTTTATCTTGTAAGCAAATATATGTTAGTGAGTTTCTACCATAATGATACTATCTGAGCAATGAGATATTTCCCTTTAAATATTGCATTTTATAAAGTAAGACCTACAATTAGATTTTTTTCTTTTTTATTTAACAGCTTAAAAAAAAGGGGGGGTTCAATGCCTGTCATACCAGCAGGATGCAGACAGGAGGCAGCTTCAGCCTGTGCTTTTGAAGTGACATTGCTAACAGAACAGAAGAGGCTGAGATACTAAAGGAAATAGGTTCTACTTGTAATTACTAGAAAACAAAGATACTTTGTAACTATTTTTACAAAGTAAAGGAGGTAAAACTTAACCATAGTCTAAGTTCACCATGTTTCCAAGTTTTATTCTTTGTTTAAAGTTTAAAATGCATCTTCTGCTTCAGATTTTATCATGTGACTTATTTTGCTAAAATGCAATTTTGTTTTATTTAATTTATAGCAAGACAGACCTTAACTAATTATGCACATTTTCTTGTGTGATATCAGCAGAGCCCACCTAAGATGTTTTATTAGACAGATGGCAATTGCACAATATCTGTTTTTTTTTTTTTTTTTTTTTTTTTTGGTTTTTTTTTTGTTTTGTTTTGTTTTTTGTTTTTTGTTTTTTTTTTTTTTTTTTTTTTTTTTGCTTAGAGAGTTTGTGTAGCCAGTGGATTCAAACTCTACACATAATGTAATCAACTGTAAAGGGGATACGATAAGACACTCCCACTTGTTGAAACATGTAATATGCCTCATGTTCTGGCTATTCATGGTAATGATAAGACACCTTATAGCTCACGTTATTACTATCAATACTACATTTTTGTTTAAGTTGACTTTAGATTCTGTCAAAATTATGAGAACATTATGAAGATTTTCCCAATGCAACTTAAGTCATGTGACATAAGCAACTTCCTGAGGGAGGCCTTGGAAGCATTTCCTAATGGGAGTGTTGTTAAAAGACCAACTACCAGCCAAAGCCAAGTAATAGAAATATGCAGGTATGTAATATTAAAATATCAAAGGTATATAAATCATTTGGTCTTTACGAACATCTTAAAAGCTTTTCTTTCTTTTCTTTCATGACTTGTGAGTTTCTTTTACAATTTATTTCCACTCCCCTTGGGGATGTAAGGTTTTCAGTTGATTAAGAAAAGCCAATTACATCAGGTTAGAAATAATTTTGACTAGGGAACTGGTGCTTAGAGCCTTGGAGATTCAGCCCCCAGTGGTGATAATGTAAGAGTTTTCAAGTATTCCAAAGTATATAGAAAAATATATTTATACAAAAATATACCTGTTTAATCTTTGAGACCCCAAACTTGAGATGGTGGTTTACATGAATATCTGCAAGTTAAAGGGATATCTGCTGGCTGTGGGACTATTTGCCTACATTCTGATACTGTTTGCTGAAGTTTAAGCACATTGTTATCAAAAACACCTCCGTTTATCTTTGCCTAAGGCAGCCTTTACAGACTGGCCTGGTAATATAAAGGAAGGACTCATGGTGTTCATTGTTGACAGCTGGACCATCCCTTCCTCCTACTGATGCCAGATGTATTCATTCCAAAATGCCACTCAGATTAGAACTCTAGATTGCTCTGCAGCTCCCATGCATGATGGCACTGGGAGAGTAGGACCTGTGGGAACTGAAATACTCTCATCCCATAGGGAAGATCTTGTCTGATTGACTTGCTCTCCTCATGGCTTCTCAGCTGCCTTCTTTTGCCTCCAGAATCCATACAACCAGGCATCAGATTAGGCCTGGCATTAGACTAGAAACTCACTTTTGTATGATAAACATTCAAATGATTAGAACTAGTGTGATAGGTCCTTGGAACAGTCTGAGAATCTCTAGGGTTCATTCATCACTTCTGCTGATGCTCTTAAAAGTTTAATGTACAAGTAGTAAAAGCATCTAGAGATCTCTCAGGCTGGTCCCATCCACTTTCAGATGATAAGTGGTATAAAGACTTGGGAGGACAAGGGGTATAGGGATAGTTGCATCACTCACCCTCACACACAGGCTGTACTCCTGACCAGGACCCATTCACCAGGCATGTGCGCTCTGCAGAGCCTCGAAGCTGGTGGCCCATCTCACAGGAGAAGCGCAAAAGACTCTTTGTTTTAAACTCATCCCCAAGACGAGACCCATGTGCTGGGGTCCCTGGATCACCACAAAATCCGGGACTATTTCCTGAAGAGAACAAAACACAGGGATTTCCTGACTTGTTTAAACAGAGTTGTTTTATGCAAAACATCAAAAGGTAGCAAGAGTTTCTTTCTTTTTTTCTTTCTTTTTTGGATGAGAAGAATAAAATTTAATATTAAATGGGAATTTACAGGTTAGAAATTTTTTCCTTACAACCTTATTTAAAAAAAAGAGAGAGAGAGATACATGTACAGAGTTTTACAAGCATTTTGGCATAAACTATATGAATATATTTTTGTCAGTACTTGATTTTTTTTAAAGGTTTGATAGCCTGCATTGAAATCTCACTAGTTACCATAAGGATAAAGTACATGTTAAACAAAACGTAACATGGAAACAGTCAAAGCTTTCTTGGTGTGTATAGATTAAACATAATGATTTTTAAATACCAAAAATTGCCACAATATGCCTTTTACCTGTGCTATACTTTTGCAGCACTGTAGCATCTGGGGAAAAAAGTTTTCTTTGTTATACTTCCTAATAAGGCAGTGTTTCTCTGTCAAAAATAAAAATATGGCTAATGAGGAAATGAGATTCTTTGGACATATGATCACAGCAGCACCCCGGGACAGTGATGTGGGTAGCCAGAGAGAAGTATGATTCAGCTGTACCAGAGACACAGCAACATCAAGGTATCTGATTTTCACAGCTATATCTAGAGTTGCTAAGCACTGCATTTTCCTTAAAGACCACTCACAGAAAAGAAATTAATATCATAAAAGGGATGAAGTTGATTACTGATACTAGAGGGGGAAATGCGGGAAATAGAATGCAAATCTATAGTATATTCAACCAAGGCAAACAAGGTTTCCAGCAGGGCAACCAGAAATCCCTGCAGAAGGAAACAGATTTAAGGATGGGGCAGGTGATGCTGTTGATTGAAAATACAAGAACTGAGAATAACGACAGAGATGCTGAAAAAGATGATACAGATCTCTGTGACATGGCTTAGTAAGAGCAGTGGAGCTGAAATGATTGTGACCTAAGTGATAGGGACCAGTAATCATAGTGAGGATGATGCTGTATGTGATGTGGATCTTTGAGGCACTAATGATGCTGCGGATGGGGGACAGTGGTGGGCTACATAATTGGAACCAGGGAGGATGGGGAAGATGATATTGATCTATGAGATAAGGAATAAAGGCTGAGGTAAAGATGTCAATGCTGATGACCACTGGGGTGGGGCCCAGAGATGATGGTGATCATCGCATCATTTCAAACTTGTGTGTACTTGTCTAATATTCCGAGCACAGGGTTTCTTACCTGAACAATGGGGAAGAGATCCGCTCCAGTGACTGTCTTCTTGGCAAACTCTTGTGCTATTGCCTGTGAGGATCTGGCCCCCTTTGCAGGAGTACTGAACTGTGGCTCCAAATGTAAACAATTCTCCAGTCAAGACAGCATTAGCAGGGACCCCAGGATGCCCACATGATATAGCTGAAGATAAGGTTAGAATGGGTGAGGATATAGGTTTTGCATAGTACGGTTCCTATACAGATCCCCCAAGCATTACCCATTAAGAAACAGGACTTAACTGTGTCTCGTATAGGTAATAAATGGCTGTTTGTAGATGGTACCCACATATTTAGTTACTGAAGAAATGAAAGGTTGTGGTGATGTAATTTTTTTTTTTTTTGACTTTAGAGAGCTTTGCTTAAAGTTGAAATTTACACATTAGCCTTCAAGGAGGAAACCAGCTGCCTGACTTCATCTATCTGGCTCTAATTGTATTCCATGTGAGATGAACGAGGATTGTTTTTTTCTTTCAAGTGAAAAGCCATATGAATACATCAGAATTGTTTTCATTACTTTATCCGTTAACATGATAATCATACACTCTGCTAGGAGACAAGATTGTATTAAATTTACTTAATTAAGCTCATCTGTCTAGGAAAACCAGTCTAGTGAGGATTCTTATAGTAGAATGTGATCTAAAATCTGTAAGTAAAAACAACAAATTAAAAAAAATAAAACCGGCTCACTCCAACATAATCTCATTCACATCCATAAAACTACGCCAGTCCGAGTTCACATACTATTATAAACATTCCTCCAAACAACCAGTTTTAGGATCTAGATGCATAGAGAACTGAGTACTGAAAACCCTATCTCCGTTTCCTCCACGTGAATTACCAAACAGAGCTAGGGACAGATAGATACACTAGAATGCTTCCTGTGAATGACTAGCTAAATGAAAGCGGCAAGGTACTTATTGGATATCTAAGACTGACTCCTCCTGAGCCTTAGCAACTCAGGAATGATGTGGACCCAAGAGGAGGCTCTAGAGCTGAAAAGCACAGTTCTCCCCTCGGAGACATCAGCTCTTAGTATCATTGTACCATTAGCATCTATTCAGTCCAGACCCTAAAAGGAAGCCAATTAGACCCCAGACCAAGTGTTTAGTAAACGACCAATTCTGGGTGAAATAAGAGAACAAAGGGAAAACAATCCAAGATGTAAAGCAACTGCAGCACAAAGATGAGGCCGAACCTCCACGGAGCACGGGAAGTTCTCCTGAGACCGCCTTCCCACATGCCTGCTGTTATGGACCACAGCGAGGGTGGGAACAGCCAGTCAAGGGACTGGAGTTTTGTTAAATCCCCGAGTCCGCAGATTAAAACACAGTGCTATCCGTACAAAGGCTGATGGGAACCTCCCAGGAGCAGGGGAGAATAGTGCAAAAGGGAAGGAGCAAAGACAGCTAAGCTCCCTGGAAAATGCTTCAGCATGGAGCTGAGGAAAACCAGCTGCACACATGCTGACTGGAGGAGACCAGCACATTCAGTCTCCTTCTCTGGGGAAGGCAACCATAGCATCATAGTTCAAATTTAAGACCGTTTTTGCACAAGGCTTGTGAAGAAAACACCCTTTGAAGTAGTAGTGCATGAAATTTCCCCATACTTACCTGAAAGGGGTACAGGGCATTTTGCAGCATCGAAGCTCCTGCCAGCGCTACCTTTATTCTGTGAATTACCAAGGTGGCACCTTCGTTTAAGGGCTACCTTGTTTTCTCCTGACTTAGGAAGCTCAAAGAGTAATACTTTCTAAATGTACAGATTAAAATTGGAAGATGATTCCTTTTTTTTTTTTTTTTTTTGTGCTACATAACTCTCTGATTTTGTTTTGTTTTCAAGGAAAAAAAACCCTCACAGTATAGGACCATGTGTAGACTGATACATCCTTGTTTATCCACTAAACTGAAGAGACACCAGATTCTTTGGGGTCTTGCTGGTCATTTAGGTCTTTTGTGTGCTCACATGAGATTTATCTAATGCTGTCAGAATCTCTTGGCCACTGTTAGTCTCAGTGGAAGGATCAGGGCAGCCAGACCCATTCTCTCTGGCAATCCGGACCTTCCCAATCATGGATGTTGGGTGAGACCATTGGAACCTAGGCTGACATTTCTGAACCTGGAAGTTCAGAGAGTAAGACTGGGATATGAAGACATTGAGATTCATGGCCACCATCATGGAAGGTAAAGAGTAAGCCTGTGTGGCTGCTAAGGCAGGCAGACAGGTGGCCACCATGATGAAAACTAAAGGGTAAGTTATGCCACAGAATAAAGCAGGCAGGTGGATGTTCACACAGAACAGGGGTAAGGGCTCCTTACTTCCCGTCTTATGCTCTTTAAGCTATATTTGGTGCTTTCTGGCAGATCCATCAAAATGATTGGCAGAGACAATGATAGGAGAGGGAGAAGGAGCTAAAACTTAGTGTTTACTTGACTACATGGAAATACATTTCTGTTGCTGGTGTTTCCTGTGGCTCTGGGCCAAGCTGCACAGGAGAAGCCTCACTCACCCAGACACTTGGGTAAGGAGCGGTCCCACAAGCCATTTGCCATGCAGGTCAGGGCAGAAGATCCCAGTAGGTAGAATCCCTTCTTGCAGTGAAACATCACACTTGTGCCATACTCGAAACTCTCTGGAAAGTTCTGTTGCCCATGGCGGACCGCATTTTCCACAAATCCAGGATCTGAACAGTTCACCACTAGCAAATGAAACATATCATATATAAAGCTTTTTTCCCCAGTCACAATGAAGAGTAAAACTATGGAACTTGTGTGTGTGTGGGGGGGGGAGGGCAATGGTAGTCATGTTAAGCAAATTAAATGAGTCTCAGAAAGACAGATATCTGTTTCTTCTCATTTGTATCCTCTAGATTCCATATGGGTACATAAAAACATATTCATATGTGACAGAAAAATATGTTTGAGACTGTCCAGAGGACAAAAGAAATTACAGGAAGGCAGGGTTTAAAGAGTGGGGTTTGAAGAAATATGCTCCACATACAGTATAGTTATGTGAAAATGTCCTTATGTAAGTAGTATCTTATACAATGATTATATAATAAATCTAAAACAAAAACAGAGCCATAAGTTACAAAGAAAACAAACAAATAAATAAGAAAATCCTAGGCCAAAGTGTAAAAGAAAATGAATTCTAAGTCAATTTAGACATGAAGTCAATTTAGTTCTTGAAGGGAGAACTGGATATGGGAGCCACCTTGTGAATTCCTGGCTCCCTTATGGACTCTACCTAAACTTTGTTACAGACACGTCAAGCATCAGATTGGCTGCCACTGTCGTTTTGAAATGATGGGGCCAATCTACTATTTCCTAAAAATAGGCTTCTACATAAATTCTAAATCGTTCTTCTCATTAAGTTTTTACACACTAAAAATGATGAAATGGAGCTGACTGGCACTGGGTTGAATATTTTTGTTCATGTACAGGGTCTGAGATCTGGGATACACTCCTTATTTGGCCACACCCACCTGCACACTTTAATGTGTGCTTTTGAAGGAATGCTGTGTCAAGACACCCCGGATGCAGCTGAGATGGCAGTTTTTCCATCAATGCCTCATGGAAATGTAGGTTGGGCCACCTCTGATGGGAACCCCTTTGCCTCAGGAGGAGAGGGGAAGGCAGTCTCAGCAGCACAGGACACGCTCTGGTTATGCTGAATGACCTCCATTAGCTCAAAGGCCCATGGGCACCTTGGGAGAAATTAGCAGCAGGCATCCTCAGGTGCAGAATGGAAAATGGCCTGATTACCTCACCCTTCCCCTACCATGCTAGTGAATGGGACGACTGCCACGGAGCATCCTCTTGATATTTCTGGCTCGGAAAAGAGCTGTGCATAGAATCCACAAGAAGTTCTGGAAGCTGAAGGCAAGCCTGTTCCTGTGTTGTATGTATTTGATTCCTTTGTTGGGATGGGGGGAAGCGCAGGCAGAGGTGGGGTTCATTAAGCCCCCTTCAGCACAATGAAACAACTCTCTCTGAATTTCATGAAACTCTTGAGTTTATGAATGAAAGCTTTGGTTTCCTTGAGGGAAGTCATAGATCCGAGGAGGTTAATTTTTGAAGCCTCACCATACACTGTTTCTACAATCAAGTTGCAAACCAAACTTTAATCTGGTGGGGATGACCTAGCCAGAGGCAATCAAATGAACCTAAAATATGGTTTGCAAAACCTGGAAAAAATAGCCATACCCCAGGCCCGTGATTGATATGGCAAGCTCAATTAAAAATGAAATGGTCCTTTGTACAAAGAAGCACCAGCTCCATGTGCCCTGAGAAGACAAGGGATAATTACAGGACAATTCCAGCAACACCCTGTGATTTGTAGGGCATCCCATGACATACCCTGTGCTGACTTAGAGTCTTCAGGGCCAGTGCTATACAGGATTCTCCCTTAGTGTGACCTATGCTGATGTACAACAATCTGGAGTCCTGTGTTCTGCAGAACAGTTTGTGAGCATATACTGACTTTAAAAAGTTCAGGTAACATGCACGTGTGCCCCCACTCCCTTTGTGTGTATGTTTGTGTGTGTGTGTAAGCCTTATACTTTGCCTATACCTTATGGCAAAATATCCCCTTCCCACATATCTCCTACCTCGACAGATAGGCAAGGGGCTGCTCCACTGGCCATTGCTCCGACACTGGGCTCGGGAGGCACCCTGCAGTAGGTAGCCGGTATGGCAGGTGAAATTCACAAGGTCATTCAGGTTGAACTCACTGCCGTTGGTGAGGCCATGGGCAGGGTTTCCAGGGTGTCCACATGTGATGGCTGTGGGAACAAGATCTACATCACTGCCCACGTTAAACAGGCACCACTCCCACCTGGAGCCACTGAGAGCAAACTTGCAGACAAGGGGGCATGAATGGATGGATTTCCTAGAGACGTCAAGGGTGCTTGCTGTTCTGGTTTGGAAGATCTGGGAGGTGGAACAATATGTAGATTACAGCCCTTTGTTACTATGTTGCGAAGTGAGCCTGTTTCCTTCCCCTCAGGACTAGAACAGCTCACTCAACCAGCTGATTGGCCATGGACTTGGCAACTGAGCAGCCAGAGATGTGTTCAAGATCTTCCGTTTATCAACATTTTTTGAGCATTTCCAGTTTGGTGTGCACCAGCTGATGCCCTGAAGCTTTTATTTGGAATCACCCCGAGTGATTTGTTTTCAACTTCCAATTATAAA
The DNA here is from genome assembly GCF_963924665.1 of Micromys minutus. Lineage (NCBI taxonomy): Eukaryota > Metazoa > Chordata > Mammalia > Rodentia > Muridae > Micromys > Micromys minutus. Next base: position 50,125,532 of record NC_137983.1, on the reverse strand, counting down.
CAATTTCAGTGTTAAGTTAATCATGGAATTAGAGAAACAACTGTACACACTCCAGACTTCTCCTTTTCGGCAATCTCTATGGCATGACCTTATGAGATACAATAACTACCCTGGTTGTCAGCATCCATGAGGCACACACAGAGGTAGGTAGTGCCTATCACAGGTGCTCTCAAAGGAAACCGGGATGTCACAAACTGCCATTTTCCTCCTCGTTTACCCTGCCAGGGTTGCCTTCCTTCTAAGCCACCTCTCTGTGTTTGCAGAGCACTATTGGAGAAAACATGGCTACGACTCAGAGACATCAGCACCTCTGCTCAATTCACGAGGGAGTGAAGATGGCGACGTGGCTCGACAGGAAGCTTGCACTGAGAACAGGAAACCTCTACAAACACACGGTTCACCTTAGAGGCTGTGGGTTTTGAGTAAATGAAGAAGCTGCCTGTGAAACTCTTTATTCTGCATGAGATCTCGATTTTGGACAATATATGACAAAGGAGGAAATGTCTATGCCCTGCCCACTCAGCACTGTTCCTCACCCTGAATGTCCTATAGATGAGCAAATGACACCAGTCACAAAATGCCTTTCAGTGAATTGCCAAGAGGATTTATAGAGGGCTAGCCTCTAGGGAGACAGTATAGAAGATGCTGAACAGGGAAAGCTAGTATGGCAGGCTTGAACTTTGACAGGGCAGTGAGAGGGAAAGGTGACTCCTCCCATTGACTCGGAAGAGGAAACATGTGTGAACAGTGATTGAACTGTGCAGGAAAACGAGAAAAAGTGGTCTTTGGGGGCAGGTTCATAAACTCTACTCACGGACACAAACAGGGGTCTGTCCCGACCATTTGTGGTCCTGCAGGCAAATCCTCACAGAGGTGCCCACGAGCCGGAACCCAGGGTTGCATTGGTAGACCACCGTGTCCCTGTAGCTGAAGCCATCGCCGCTGATATGGCCATTCACAATGGCGTCTGGAGAGCCACAATGACCCGCTGAGGACAGACACAGAAACCGTGGAGAACTTAGCAGGGAATGGAACAGCATGAGCCTGTGGTATTGACAATTCATTCACCTCCACTGCCAAGTCAGCCACAGAGATGGATGCATAACTGACTGGGAATTTGTCCACAGACATATGTACTTTTAGTCTGTATTATTCTTTTCCACATGTTCATACATTTTCTCAAAAATTGTGAAGAAGTCTCATTTCTCACATAAAATTATTTAAAACTATTCACCCAATTTATAGTTTCCCCAATTGTTTATTGTTAGTTCCTTACTGGCATGTGATCTATCTTCTTGAATAAAAATTAAAAGACAGGTATGGGTTTCCTAACTTACTGGCAGCATGGAGGAAAGAGGTGGAAGAGGTGGAGGAGGAAGATGATGATGATGAGGAAGTGGAGAAGGTGGAGGAGAAGGAAGATACCAACCTGGGAAATGGGTCTATGTAACCATTTATGAAATTCCAGAGGGAGGGGAGGAGATCATAAAATGTGTCCAGTTTAAAAGATGTTCATTTGAGTCATGTGAAAACCACTATTAGACAAAAGAAGTTTCAATAGCTAGAATATATAACTAAGTTTATGGCAGAGTCATATTGAAGACAATAGGATCTTTTAGAGAAGCTAGCTCACCGATAGTCCAGGAAGCCAAAGAATGTGAGAGTATGCCCATGAACTCTACACTAGTAAGAGATCGTGGAAGGGAATGGACAGACATAGTTCTTGCTGAACTCATGAGGGGGTTGGGGGTGGGGGTGAGGTACTAAAGGGGGAACAGTGGTCAGGGAGAGTAAAAGACAATTCAGGTTTTCTCTGCTCAGCTATGACCTATTTCTGTCTCTCTGTCTCTGTCTGTCTGCATGTCTGTCTCACATTTTGTTACACACATTCAATTTCTTTTTATATCTTCCCAATGTATAGAAACAGGTGCCTTTTAACTCAGTAGAACACAAAAGAATATAGCTTCCTCTAGAAACCTGGGTTTGGGATTGACAAGAGCAGCAGAGACCAACACTTTTGGTTCCCAAGTGAAAGGCCCATGTAGGAGCCACATGTAGGTAGAAGTCCACACATATGTGCAGGTGAAGCTTTATTGGCTGCAGAGATATCTTTATCTCTAGCAGAGCAGCCAGAGACCATCAGAACTAAAAAAAAAAAAGAAATCATAACCCAATTATTGTCATGCCCCATTGGGCTTTACTGCACCATTTTGAAACAATTAGAATAGCAGTTGGTACTTCTTCCTGGGACAACATTCTCCTTGTCTTCATCACCAAACTTGTGAGCAGGAAGTGTCATCATAGAGGTGAGGGACAGCGCTAATGGGATAGGATGTACAATAAGAAATTATCAGTGTGATGGGGTTTTCAATCACCATGGCAATAAATCCCTGGATACGTTTGAGAGGGTTAATTGAGGGAGGAAGACCCATTTTAAATGAGGGTGGTGTGGTTTTATGGGGCAGGTTACCCCAACAGTTTAAGAGGAGAAAGGGAGCTGAGAAACAACATTCATCTTTCTCTGTTTCCTGACTGTAGGTACAGTGTGATCAGCTGTCTCAAGCTCCCTGCTTCTCCTCCCATAATGAGATCTACACTCAAACTGTGAGCCAACATAAATCTACCTTCTTTTCAGATTCCTTGTAAGCTATTTTGTTGCAGCAAGAAGATAAGTAGCTCAGATGGGGTGAGATCATAAAGGCCACACTAGATTGCCAGTTCCATAATTTGGAAGGTTTCCTGGCCATCTGGACCTAGTTAGTTCTTGTCTATGAATATTACTTCCCATACTTGAAAACTTACTGCCATCAGCAGGTTTTACAGTAAAGCTAAATGTCCTTGTAGTGTGCAGATCTGTCTCTGAAACCAACTGTCATTGATGGTGTAAGGGAAGGACACTGGCTTCAGAGCTGTCATTCTAGGCACTATCATCTGCATAGCAAGCTCTCGTGGTGCCCATTGGTGGCATTGCTCCAACCCCAGCTACAAGGACCAGAGAATGCACCATAGGAGCCACAGCATGACTTCATACATAGCTGCTTCTGAGGTAATGGATACAATACATAGTTTCTAGTCACCCATACAAAAATTATAGTCAGATGCTCAGAGATAACCAAGCCACTTATATCCAGGCTATCATTAAAGATCAGTGGTTCTCAACCTGTGGGACGTAATGGGACCCTTGAGAGTCACATATCAGATATTCTGCCTATGAGATACTTACATTATGACAGTAGCAAAATTATAGATATGGAGTAGTAACAAACTAAATTTATGGTTGGGAATCACCCCATCATGAGGGACTGTATTAAATGATCATAGTGTTAAGAAGTTTGAGAATCACTGTTCTAGAGATTTCCAGGGGATTTGACAGTCACTTAGAGATGAAGTCATTGAAAACCAGGCATGAGTTCTTGAAGGGGGTACATCTAACAAAGTCCCCAAATCTCAGGTGAGCTTTTTTTGGTCCTCCTCAGTTAGATGTTAATTGGGAATACTCATTTTCAAACTCTACATGTTTCCACCAAGCTTTTAGTTCACATGTAGCTTGATGTGGCCCATGCCTTTAAGTCAGACTGTTATGTATGTGCCCTTACAAGGCAAGTAGCAAGGTGTACTATATCTGCAAGGAAAATGCACCAGGGTATTTCACACTCAATTTGGCCACCCTACTCTCTGAGGAACTAGCCTAACTGCTTAAAGAAACAGGGGATATACTTCCAAATCTCTGCACTTCAGCTCTCTACCCAAATAGAATCATTCAAGGAAGAATCTACAGGATAAGGTGGTAGTTTACATTCCTAATCTGAATAAATGTAGCCAAGATGTCCTTGTTTCATTTCTGTAACTAGGATTAAAAAAAATCCTGACAGAAAGCAACTTAGAGGAGAGGAGGTTTATTTTAGTTCAGAATTCCAACTCATAGCCCATCACTGTAGAGGTATCTAAGTAGCAAAAACTTAAAATGGTGGGTCACATCCTGTACACAGTGGGCTGGGTGTTTGCACATTATTTTACACAATGAAGACACTCCTCTGTAGGCACGCCCACAGGGGAACCTGATCTAGACAATCTCGGGCCAAGACTCTTTCCCCAGGTGATTCTGGTTTGTATGCAGTTGACAGTTAATACTGACCATCACATCAGGTGATCCCTGATTTGCTATAGCTGCTCACTTCCACTTCCAGTCACATGCACAGTTTATCCACAACAATTTCATTTACGGCATTTAACCCAAAATATCAACAGTAATATGTCAAAATTAAGGAAGAAAAACAAACAAACAAAAAAAAAAAAAAAAAAAAACTCCCTCAGGTGAAACTTGAATTAAATGCACTCTGAGTCTTGTTTTGAATTTAAGATGATGTTGTAGTGTAATATTTTGTTTGTCCTTTGACTGTGACAGTTCTTTTTAAAAAGGACTTACCATTGTCTTAGATTTGAGCAGTAAGGAAATGCACCTAGAAAGAAGTTGGTCTTATCACCACATCTATGTGAGACTTTGCCCTGATGGTTATCTGGAGACCTGTTCAGAAAGGTTTTGCATGTGGAGATAGATGCTTCCCCACTTTGAGGGATGGCTGTTCCATCCCTCCAGCCCTCACCCATCGTATTGTCTTCTATGGTACCTTTGGGAGGTCTAGTATAACCATGTATAGCAATTATTTTTTATAAAATTGTTGGGATGCAATCCCACAACAAAGGTGTTATGACAATGACACCTTACAGAGGAAAGCATTTATCTGGGCTTACTATGGTTTTGGAGGGACATGAGTCTGTCATGTCAGGGAAATGTGGCCGTAGGCAACAGACACAGCATGGGGAACAGACAAGAGATTTTTGTCTTGAACAAAAAGCAAAAAGCAAAGAAAGCTCACTGGTATTGTTAAATGTCTTTAAACTCCCAAATCTCACCTTCAGTGACATATCTCTTTCAACAAAGCCACACTTTCTAAGCCTTCCCAGCCAGTGCCACTAACTGGAGACCAAATATTCAAATATCCGAGTCTATGGTGGACATTCTCATTCAAATCATCACATCAGGGTAATGCTCTTGGGCTGGGAATGAGGTAAAGAATGAGGTATAACCCCAGAGACTGACAGATGGATAGACAGACATGCAGAGGCTCATAGAATGCAGGCCTTGCATTCTGGAAACTTATGGGAAGGCTGGTGATCCTAAATCACTCAAAAACAAACTATAGGTCACAAGAGGGCATGTGCCATGTGCAAACTCTGCAGAGTTTATATAAAGGACTTTATCTTTTTGAATTTTGATGTTCTTATCTGCAGAGATCCTGGTGCCAAGTCCCCAGAGGGATGGGCAGGGCAGGGGCCAGTGAACATAAATCTCTGGGGTTTTGGAAAGGAGTGTGAAGAGTTGGAAATGTAAATTACACAACATTGTTCTGATTCCAAGAAACCCCTGCCTGTGAGTGTACTGCAGAGAATCTTAGCTGTGGTGAAGGGCAGCATCATGGAGGAGGGAACATCTTACAGGGACGTGCACACCAGAACCCCTCTGCTGTACAAGAGATACAAGTACCCTGCCCCGCACATCTCTACTCTCTCTCCTGAGACCTTCTCTCCTGAAGCTTCCCTTCCACTCTGCTCCTGTCTGTCACTGTGAATATTCAATATTCCAGTGAGGATTAAATTGTAATCATTTTAAGAAAATCTAGAAACCAAATGGCCAACCTTAGTATTTGCCCCGTGATTATCAGTAGTTTGTGCTGACAAGGAAATACTGGGCATTAAAAATATCCTGTCTCTCTGGAGAGTCAGAACGGCAGGCTGCGTGACATGATACAATCTGTGTGGCGAGCTTCTTTGAACTAAGTCAGGCTTATATGGACAGCGGATACCAAAGCCATTTTGAAGATGCTTCTTAGGCATTAACAAGCAGTCATAAAATGCCAAATGGATCAGAAAAGCCGTGAAAGCTAGCACTGGCATTGAACATTCATGGATGTTTTAAAATCTGCGTATCTGTTTGTGTTAACAAGAACACTGGAGAAAATGGATTCACAAGTCTGTTTTACCTCTAAGTACAATTTGCAGGGGTGACGCTGAGCCATTTTTCTTTGCCACACAACGGCAATGGCCTCTGAGAACATGAAGTCCTTCAGAGGACAAAAGCATGCTATGCTACACTGGGTGCCTCTGGTGGCCACATCAACCAAGAGCCTAACCCCTCCATCACAGAATGTACTTCTGTCAGTTGTCGAGAAGAATGCAGGAGCAAAGTTTGAGGATTTGGATGAGAGGACTCTGAACTGGTCACCTTCCCTAAGACATCATGCATACTTCATAGAAATATGGCAGAGTAGACATATTTCCCGAGGAAAGGAAAAATTCCTGTCTTCTAATAAAATCACCTTTTTTGTAATGTCATCAAGTATCTTTCTTGGCTATTTTATTAATTTTTTACATAGACCTCTTAAAATCTACAAGGTATTTGAAGAATATATTCCAATTTCATCCCTCTCAATCAACAAAAACCAATCAACTGAACAAACAAACCCCTAAAATACAGTTTTGAGTGATAATACCTAGCTATGTCAGCCTTTGTGAATATCACCATATTGTGTTCACAATAGGATTTGTGTCTTTGGGATCATTATGGTTTAACAAATGCAAACGTACTTCAAACAGCAATCTATTTTTTACTAGAAAGTTGAAGCTGTATAAAGGGGTCCTTATCAGAGGCAACTTTGACCACAAGGATTGAAGAGGTAACCCAATGGGAGAGCTGAGGGGTCATTCTCTGCTGGGAAAATCTCCATGCCATAAGTGCATTATCAGGAGATTAACGAACACCTTTACAACAGGGGCATACCTGTTATGAAGGTATGATTATATGGCTTATAATCATAAGCTTAGATTATAAGCATGCCGCTTTCATCTAGCTTTTGTGCTCACTCTTGGGTTCAAGGAAAATTACTACAAAGGAGATGAATACAAGAAAATAATTAAGAGAACACTGTGATCATAAAACTTTCCTGATGGGTTAGGAGGAACCTGGTAAGGGAGATATGGTGTCTGCATCCTTGTGGCTTAATGATCCTGGCTAGATTGATAGGTAGCATTGTGACTTACAAATGGAAACACAGAGCGAGAGCTCAGTAACTTAGAGAATTCCAGAGGCCCAGTCACAGTGCAGGAGTGGGGCTGTTCACAATGTGTTCTTGGAGTTTGTGTGAGGCCGTGTTATGGTACTGGATTGTGCATGCCCTCGCATTGAATTCATCTGCAAGGGGCCACAACCACACACGCACACACATACACACCAGCCTCACTCGGAGCTTCAGGCTCAGACTCAGATTAGGGACTTTCTAATTCTAGTCTTTAATGTGAGTCAAGAAAATTGCCCTTCCTCTCCTTTATTACAGCTTTTATATAGAAAATTCCATAAGACATGTTTAGTGCCTAATCATCCTTTCAAATACTGAGTCACATCTAATCAATTCCCAGAAATATTATTTGCTCTTGGGCATCACTGGACATCTCTTTCACAATAATCAGAAGAGACCATACAATGCAACATTCCTCTGAATACTTCTCAAGATAAATAAGAGACTTCTCATGCACAACCTGTATCAAACATATACCGTCGTTTCTTATATCATGCTGAGAATCACATGGTCTGAGACTCAATACAGTTTGGATCCACAGAAAGTTGGTAGCTCTCTTCTGAAATGAGACTCCATTATGATGCTAAATAGATCTGCCAAGATAACTTGATCTGTCATGGAGATGGTTTTTATACTTAGTCTGAAACCTTACTTTCCATTACACTGTGTCTACTGTTGCTAACCACATTGCTAACACCAGCACAAACCTTCATCCCACCCTGAGTACATGAACTTAATTAGCTTTATTGTTCCCAACACAGCTTTTCATGACATCTCTACCTACCCTTCCATGGATGGCAAAGACAAGAGGAACTAACCATAACCAGCTCATTGTACCTTTCATCCCATGGCATTTCAGATTATCTAAAATTATCTATTTATTATTTCCAATATTTCTGTTGGCTAAATAATGCTAGAATGTTTCTCATTCTTCACAAACTCAGGTCACCAGATCCATTACCATAGAGGCACATCCATCCTCAATGTCTACACAGGCTCTCTCCAGAGTTGGCATCAAGAAGCTGTGTGTTTTGGATCATTTTATGCCAACTTGCCACATGCTAGAATCATTTGGGCAAGGACATTCTTCATTGAGATTTAGAAGATTTACCTCTAGGCAAGTCCTGTGTGTATTTTTTAAATAAGTGGTTGATGTAGGAGAGTCCAAGCTAGTATGGGTGGTGGTGCTACCTTTTGTCAGGTGGTCTCAGGATATATATGAAAACAGACTGCTTAATTCATGAGAGCAAGGCAGGTAACAAGATGCCTCTTTTCTCTCTTCATCAGCCCTGCCTTCAGATTCTTGTCCTGCCCTCTCTCAGTGATGGACTATGGTGAAGGTAAGATGGAATAAATCCTTTCTTCCCCAAACTTTTTGTGGTCATGGCATTCTAACATAGCAGTAGAAATCTTAACTAAGAAGCTAGGTATGGAATACTGAGATGCATAAATAATGGAGTGGAGAGTGGAGCATTTGGACAGTGGTACTGAGCTACACAGAGAAATACAGAAGAGCAGCAATGGGCATAGGCAATGGAGCATCTGCATTTCTAGGCACTGTGTATGGTCTCCAGACCATAGTGGATTTCCCCTTTAGGATCTTGTCCTTAACTCTGTCATTGAGCAAGTTCAGGGAAACACACCCGCTGATCCTCGTCTCCTATCTTTGGGCACTTCCTGAACTCTTCTCATTAGAGTGTTTTTTCCCCCTCAAAGCCACGGAATTGAGGGTTATCATTTTGTTTTCTCAAGAGAAAATCTCTCTTTGACTTGAGGCCATTTATTGCATATATTGTTTTCTGAATTTAAAAACATGAATAAAATATACCTTCACCAAAATGTCAAGATTGATTTATGAAGAAATCAAGGCCTTCTAGACACAACAGGGCTGATACATATATGAATGATTAGACTGTGGTAGCATGAACAGGGCCTACATGGGTCTGTATGAGTTGTGTCTGGCCCCATTCCCAAACCAGAAGCTATCTCCAGTTGATACTTGTCAATGAAAACTTAGTTTTCTCCAAGGGAGTCTCACTAGGGAAACAAACCACTCTTAAGTTCAGACCACATGCCAAGCAGTAGCCAAGCAACAGAAATCAAGATTATTGCGGCCTTTTCCCCCTTTATGGATCCATTGTGTAGACATCATGTCATCTGGTTTTGTGCTTTTATGGGATTCTTGTGTATGTGCATGTGGATGTCTCTGAGTCTAAATATGTTTCTTGTGCTCTTTCTTTGTCTCTTTTTTCTTGTTTGAGTGTTTTGTCTTACTCTGACTTGTTTGCTTTTGTTTTATCTTATTTTACTATTCTTCTTTAAATTCCTGCTTGTTTTCTAAGAGACACAGAAAGGGTGTGGGCAGGGTTAGGTGGGAGGTATTGAGGTGCTACCAAAGGGGGAGACAAAACCATGACTAGACTATACTATACAAAAACCTATTTTTAATTAACAATTATCTTCACCAAATGGCATGACTGATTCTAAAAGTCATCTTTCAAAGTGACCATCAAGTCAGCGGCCATAACGCAGTGGAGGTTCTGCCATAAGGCAGGTCGCTCAAGGTGACTTGGCTTGGAAGAAAGCCAGAGCGTTCTTCAGAAGGCCCTAGCAATGGAAACAGATGAGGAATTGATTTGAATATCAAATAACAAATCACAACATGGGAGAAAAGTAGTAGGTTTGTTGATGAGCATGTGCACCTAAGGGGGTGGAGAGGTCATTGGCTCTGTGGGGCTGGGCCATATGGTGTCCCAGGAGGAGAGGAATTATTGGTATTACACTTCCTGTCACACCAAGGCCCTCTTTCACCGTCTCTTTGTGGGTCAGAGCTGGTGGGAGAGTGCTGCTGTCTTTTGCACTACCATTTGAGAAGGAACTTGTTCTCAGTGTGGCAGCACTTCATCAGGAGCCCCGAGTCTATAACCACACAGCCTATACGTCAAGGCTAATTTTATTACCAGCAAAACATGACCATGGTAAGCTCTTCATTTCTCTAAACATTCTTTTCTCTTCCATTTCAGGAGTAACGTGTACTTCCTTTGAGTTCTGATATGAATTCAATAAAATAAAGCTTCAAACTGACATACCTGTGTTACCAATAAAGACAGCATTAACAGATGATATCTCTCATGAGGCTGGTAGTTAGTATGTGGGCTCTGGAAATCTGCAGCAATTATGGTGCCAGATATACTGTATCTGTACTAGGTTTAGGAACGTGCATTTATTGATCCATCTGTTTGACTATTCCACCATTGACCTTGGCAATAGTTCAGCTCTGCTCCCTTCTGCTTATCTGCTCACCCACATATTCCACAGGCCGCACAGCTGACTGTGTTTTCTCCTGGGCCTGCATTCTTGTTGGGTTAGACTATGTGATCTACCCACCAGCAATCTGTTACTCCAGCACAGGGATACACTCATTACCATAGTAGGCAGATTATGAATCTCAACAGTCAGGTTTCAATGGTCACTGTGAAACCGTATTTGCTCAGCTGAATAATCTTTACACTAAATCTACTGCCCATTATTTAGTCATCCGCCCAGCAGCTACGTGCCACCTTAGCCCTTTCCTGGCTGTCCATCTTCCTGTTAAATACTCTGCTCCTCTGATTTCGTTACTTTTCCACAAGTCCATCCAGTGTCTCACACTCACATTTTTTTCTTTATAACCTGGAGGTTTCTCTCTCTTCTTATGTTCAGTTTAGATTTCTCCCAGGCTCAGAATTGAGTCCCAAAAATTTTGAGATGGATTTGATCCTATCAAGACCACATTTGTAAGAATGTAGGACCAGCAATGGGTCATGTGTCTCTACCTGGGGGATTGGAATCTTAAGTTTTGATAGACAGATAACAGAATTAGTAGAGGTTTATTTAGAACTATGGGACTTAAGGTGACCATAAACCTTAACAATGTCAGAAATCAAATCATTTAATTTTTTCAAGCTTCCCTTGCAGTCTCGCCTACATACTTACCTACCCGGCCAAAACAGAAGATGTATGTTTTGGTTCACTCACCCTCCCCTCTTTGGTGCGAAATTTCACTGAAGTAGAAAAGGAAGACATTGTCCCTATCCACAGTACCATATGGAAAGGGCTTTACAATGGCCATGAAGACCATAAGAACATCCTGGAAAGCACAAATAAGGTCCTGGAAGACTAAGGATACTAGAATATAGGAGGCATTAGAATATAGGAGGATGCTAGGGACAGGAGGGGTAGTGGAAAAGGAAGAAATTGCAAAATCTGGGGTAATAGAGAAGGGGCCAGGTACTAGAAGGGATGGAAGGAGATGGAGTGAGAGAGGGGGTGGAATGATGGAGGGAAGTAGAATAGTAGAGGTAGATAGGATACTGAGGAAGAGGGATGAGAAAGAGAGATGGGATGATAAAACTATGGGATGGTGGAGGAAGATGGTACCCTGAAGGTTGATGAAGGGAGGTGAGGTACTAGATGGCTAGGGCGATGGAGAAAGATGGGATAACAGACATAGGTGGAATAATGGAGAGATGGAAGGAGAGATAATAAAGGAGGTGGGTACTGAGAGGGTGGGGTAATGGAGAAAGATATGATGACCTCGCTGGGATACTAAAGGTTGAGGCAATGGAGGAAGGTGGGGTAATAGAAAGAGGTGGGGTACTGGAGAGAAGTAGGGTAATAGAGGGAGTGGGGCACTGGCAATGAGGTGATGGAGAGAGGTGATGGAAGACTGGGCATATGGAAGGAGCTGGGATGCTGGTGATAGGCAACGTACTGATAAAATGCTATGCATCTGTGTGCCATTTACGTGGTGATGAAGACATCAGCTGGAGCAGAAACTTTGAAATACTGGCATATCTGAACTGCACAGTTGAAACTATGTCTACATGTATGCAGAGACATATCCTTCACTCCTTAAAATTATCAAAGAATAACATTAGAAAATCAAAGTCACAATATCACAGGCACGTACAACTTTAAGCAGCTCACAGTACTTCCTAGGTTTGATGACTAACACCTCAATTCCCTGCTGGAATTTTAAGCTGTTGAAAATGTAAAATGAGTATAACCTTCTGGAAATTTCTATTTTCGTTTGCTAAGTTTGTGAAGGTCTCAGTCCTCTATGAGATATCATTTTTAAGTTAAAGGTTTTTCTTTTATTTTTATTGAGAAGGATATATGTGTCTCTGTGTGGGCACATGGATGTGAGTTCAGTGTCTTCAGCAATAAGAAAAAAATCCCATGGAGCAGTAGTTACAGGTGGCTGTGAGCTGATGACTTAAGCTCTGTAAGGGCAATAAGCACTCTTAATCATCCTTTCTACAAGGCAAATACATGCTAGAAGACATAGGACATAACCATTCTTTATTTCTCAGACTACCAGACACCCTGAGAGTTAGAAAGAGACACGTAGCCATGACAGTGGGCAAATCAGCAAGACTGCTAGAGACTTAAGCCCTATACTTCCCATACTGTGATCCATTCTCAAGGTTTCTTTGTATTACACCGCATGGGAACTTACGAGTAGCTTACCCAGACACCTTGTTTCAGATCCGCTCCAGAGACCGTTGGCCAAGCACTCCCGGACATGGGAGCCCACAAGTGTGTAGCCAGTGTTGCAGGTAAAGATGGCAGTGGCTCCATACATAGTGAGTGTCCCTATCTTGTTACCATTTGGAGGAAAGGACAGGCTTCCACAGGAGATGACTGGAAGAGAAGAACTGTGTTAGTCCAGGACTGAGCTACCCTGAGTATTGCTTTTCCTAAAAAGCATACAGTAAGGAGGTCTGCTAGGCCAACAGGTCTAGTCTGCTGGGGCTTGACAGGTCAATTGTCTCAGTTGAATTTTCTTTCTCTATTGTTCTTAACATAAAATATCAGATGTCCTTCCATATTCCAAAGCCACTGAGGTCCCTGCAGTGAACTACTGCTTTTTCAGGCTCACAGATTGATAACCATCTTCAAAATGAACAGTAAACCAAGCGAGTAAACTGTCTGTTTTTCTTTCTATCTCCACCCTAAGAATGATGTGTTTGTGGGGACACACATAAGTACCTGCCAGAGACATGAAAAGTATCTTCACCAATGCCCACCAGCCCAAACACAGCATGTTGTGTTGAAATAAATCACCTTTGACTCTAACCCCAGCACTACTATCATTTTCTTTCCAATCATTTGTAGGACCTAAGGGTATCCTTGGGGTCTCAAATACTATAAGACATAGTTTCTGTGACTCCAAATTAGTTCATTTGTGGAGGTAAATTAATGATCACAGTAATACTAATGATACCCACATGTTTGCAACTCATATGCATAAATACTTGAGGACAAAACCTACTGAATCTTGTAGTAGGAAGACATATCCTAAAACTCTGACAGACCAACAGAGGCTCACATGTGTTTAAATAGGAGGGGAAGTCTTAGAAAAGCTATCCAAGAGAAATGTTCAGAGCACTTACTAAGCAGTGACATGTGCAGGACAGGGCCATGCCAGGAAGTGACAAAAAGACAAAGCTCCCACCCAAAATAAACCAGGCAAGAGATGGGAAGAGAACACAATCATGAGTGAAGTTCTTTGCTCAGCCAGGTGAGCATGGCCAGCCTCCAAACAGTCTCTGGTGTCTGGTAGGACTGCTGATGACTTAGAACAGTGAAAGTCAATTTGGTAGACTAATAAATGGAATCAACAAGGCAGTCAGTGTCTTAGTTGGTTTCCCTCATTGCTGTGACATGATACCCTATAGAAGCAACTTATAGGAAAACGATTTATTTTATCTTGCAATTTCATGGTGGGAAAGACGTGGTGCTGCTTAAAGCAGTGGACACTGTTCTCATGAGGGTGTCAGGAGCCTGAGGCATCTTGCTTACTCCTCCCCAGCCAACAATAAAGCAGAAAGAGACACGAACCTTCAAGCCTTACCCCCTCTGATGATCTACTTCCTCAACAAGGCCATGCCTTCTAAAGGCTACACAAACTCCCAAAGAGCTTCAAGTTTTAGACAACAAGTCTGTACAAAATCTCACATGGAAACCACCATGGCCTTGACCCCACAGGGGGCTGGTGCATCGATGGCTTGGACCAGAGCCAGGGGATCCAATGACTGACATATGAGTGGACCATGAGAATTTTGACCTCATTCTAGAATGAATCCATTGACAGACTAAAAGTCATAACAAACTGTTGCAATGCTGTAGAGTCTAAAGAGAGTAAGTCTGAATAGAGAGGGGATCCTTTGAAAGCCATATCTTATTCACTTTGAAAGACACACCTTACTGCTGATACTTCTCTGTTTCTGCTTCCTGGCAACCTTGGGGGGGACAACTTTATTCTTCTGTCCTGCTCAGTAAGGTCTCACCACATTCCAGAAACAAAGTGACATAAGTGTACAAGCTACAATTTATTTTTAAAATTTACAATTTGAGCAATCTTATTGTATTTAATAATTTGAGACTGGGTCTCTCATACAGTAGAAGAGGTCTTCTGGGACTTAATGGCCGTCCTCTAGCCTCAGCCTCCAAGATGGTGGGTGGGATTATAGACAAGAGTCCCTCTACCTGGATGAGTAAAGGAACAACTGGGTCATAATTGCAGGGGTTCCCATGGGTTGTCACTGTGATAAAAATAAAATTTAGTACAAGGTCAGAGGAAGGAAAATGGTATGAACATACCATCGAAATAACTCCCATTAGTTGAGCTTCTCTGAATACTGAGTACGATTCCCACTCAGTAAACGGGCAGACCTTCTTGCTGGTATAATCTATAGGGGTCACTTTCCAAAAACCAGGGGTCCACCTCCAGAAAAAATTTTGGTGAGAGAGCCTCCACATTTTGCAGTGTCTGAGAGACGGCTAAGCTAAGCTTGCACAGCGGCAAGTGTGAGCTTTCAATAATTTGCTAGCATGTACCATATCAAATGTCAATGGATTCAAGAGGGATTTAGGTTTTTATAATTTGCTGTGAACTTTTCTCTAAGCCGTTTCCCAAACACTGTGTGAACCCTACCTTGAACTGTGATATTTAGCAATTCATGTTGAAACTTCAGTGCTTATCACGGGTGCGTTCAATGACAAGGCTGGAGCAGTCTCCTAGCTGAGAGCTTTGCAGACCTTTATCAGAAGAGCAGGGAGAAGATGCGCATGGGATTCTATCCTCTCAGCCTTGGCTCACACATCCTGGTGAGGAGACTATTTAAAGTCTATCCTCTAATGAGGCTCATTAGATCGCAAGCAACTAACAGAACAACCACTGAGCTTCTGGGCAGCTGGATAATGGCATTCTAAGCCTAGAGTTTCTCTTGGCTGCAAACCCTGCTCATTAGTAAGGGTGGCAGAGCAACTTGGAAGAGCCTAATTGGGGAGACCATCAGCACTAAAAATAACATTGTCACAAAACAAGGAGAAAGCCTATCCTCCCTCCTGGTCTCCAAAAATGGAATCATTAGCTATGCTTTTTCCCCTACTGCTCAAAACATGTCTACACTCATGATTCACAGCACTCTTAGAGCCCAGGTGATGTCTTTGCACAGCAAAGGTGCTATGTTAAGGGCACCCAGGGGACACCCTATGAGGGCTCCTTAGTTTCCTCCATAGTGGTGGGTGACAAGCCACTCCTCATAGGGACGCTTCTTTTTCCTCTCCCCTAGAAGTCACAGGGATATCTACTTTGAACCAGTAGCCTGATGATACATGTTTTCTCATACCACGAGGCCAGCATTCCTGCCAGTAGCATGGACCCTTAAAAACAATCTTAAATATTGGTGTTTTCTACTGCCATAGTCATTACAGCTCGATGATCACACACAGGTCACAGTGACCATGAGCATTCAGGAGTACTACACTCTGCCGTGTGTGAGAGAAGAGGCAGGACACAAGCAGAGACCTGGAGCTGGTTGTAAACCTGTGAGGAAGTAATGTTGGCCTACAGCTGATTCACTACATGAGGCCTATGGGCCCAAAGCTGTGTTCTGTAACTGGGTGTAAATATGAAGGCCTCATCCAATAGGAGGATCCTCATGATGGAATCAGCTGCCTCTATGGCAAGAACAGATACTAGAGCTACAGATGAGTCTCTCTTGTACCATGTCCACTCTAATAATAAATTAACAGTGGTCCTCAAGCAAGAGGATGGGATACCTATGCTGATTTTGTGCATAGACCTCTGCCATTGCATTTAGCCATCAGCCTGTACTTGCCTCTGATTAGCAATCAGAAACCACAGAAGCCATCCTGCACCTCAGTTTGGTGAAGACCTGCTCTCAGAAAACTTGCAATTAGTAGTTAGGCCACCCTGACAGTTTAGAACATGGGTGATGTTCTCTGTGTACATTTTTAAAGGTCTAATTTGTCTTTTTGTGTATATATAAAATTGAAAAGGTTAAGATTTTTGAGTCATGGATTTCTACAATAAACATGTTTCTTGCTTTTAAATATAAACAATATAAAGTGTGAGAGAAAGAATACTGGATTCCCTATTGAGTCTGCCTCCTGCAGCAGGAAGACCCCAGTGGGAAGATTTCCTCCTGAGCTATCTATGTACCTCCTGAGACCTTAGAATCACTTGGAGTGATAATGTCAACCCCACCCCCATCCCCATCCCCAACCCTAAGAAGCTGGAGAACTTAGCTGTTCTCAGGGAGCTGTGATGTACTTGGAGGTGGCCAAGGGTCTGCTCCTCCTCTGGATTAAATGACCAGCAAACCAGGAAACTTATCACCCTGGATCCTGAGCAGACACATAATGGAAAATAGTAGGTTCCCTTCACATCTCATCGCCTGGCCATTCTGAGATAAGCCACAGGCAACTAAAACCTTATAAATTACAGTTCCAGCAGTACACCAGTGGTTTCCATGACAACACGTTTGAAGATGCTGCTGATTCTATCCCAGAAACATGTGGAAAGTATTGGTTTTTTCCATAGGGAAGTAGTTACAGGCTAAAGAACCGGGCTTAGAAAAATGTGTCATTCTTAGTATGCTTAATTGAGAAGTTGAATAGTGTTTGAACTTCCTGGGGTTTTCATATGCTCATTTCAAAGAAAAGTATATTATTACTAGTATTGATCTTGCATTTTCTCTAAATGTACATGGATAAAATAGGGATCATGAAAAACAAAGAAAATTTAAGTTATAATAAACTGTAACTTCACAAGAAATAATGAACAAACACATTCACTGATTTCTGTAGAGTCCAGAATAAAAGCTGGTAACCTCCTAATTTCTTTCTTTTCCTTCTCTTATGGAAGGGTCAGACCTGGGGCTCCTTTACTCCTCAGTAGCCTGTTTACTCTTTGTTCGGAGAGAGGAGACTTTTTTTTCTGATTTAATTTCTCAATATGTTATAAAGAGAAGCGATGTTAGATACTGAACTAAAGCTGATGTGGAGGATACAGGGCAACATGAATATTCATGAGGGCACAAGGAAACAGCGGAAGAGACTGGAGACAAAAGCTAACTGAGCATGCTCATTTCTATCCCCGCATCTCTCCCCCGCTCTGCATCTGAAATGAGATGCCTGGACATTTGAACACTGTGCTCATCATAAATAGCTTCTCCAAAATACAGCCAAAGGCTCAGAAAATCCCTTGTATCTTTTTAGAGTCCACAGGCACCCCTCTATTTAGCCCCTAGACTATGAACTACCTGAGTCTTTATACCTCCACTGAAATGGCATAATTAAAGAGGCTCTGAGCAAGCATGGAGGGTTCAGTCACACTCATACAACCTTGTCCCATAGAGACTTAAAAGGACACTCTTCTTACAAGCTATTGGTCTGCTTAAAAATTTCCTTATCGTTTATAAAAGTATACTATTTTGTATTAGTATAAAAGGGACTTGCTATTATGTTATATAAATTAATATCCATTTATGTCTGCACCATTTTCATTAAAATTGCTTAAGTGTTTGCAAATAATTAGCAGTTTCAACTTACAATATAGGAAGAGAAAATTTTCAAGAAATCATTAAGTTTCCCCTCTTGGTCACAACCCCCCTGTGTAATCTCCAATACAGTGCTTTATTCAGTAGAGCTGCCATAGGTCCCCAGACAGTTCACTTTTGGTTACATGGGTGAGATGGACAGGTTGGGCTCTCCTGGAAGAGTGAGCCCTTAGGAAGGCCACTTGGTTCCTTTCTTCTGAGAGATGGGAACCATGACACTGTAAAGGGTCAAGGAAACATGTTAGACTCTAAGAGTAGGTCCCATTACCTGAGATTGTACATTGAGTACCTGTCATAATCCCAAGGACCCATGTTCTGCCTGTCAGTGTGATCAGATAGCTTGTTCTGACCCAGTCAGACTCATATGCAGACAGGACTTCAGTAACACCATGAAGGCAGCTCTGGAAGGTCCCAATCAGGAAAGACATAAACGCTGTGGGTACATCTAATGTTACATGCTGCCCCTACGAGTCCACGCCATGTTATATGCAGAACCTGTGGACCCACCTAATGTCAAAAAAAAAAAAAAAAAGACAGTTTGGTCCTATTCAATGTCAGATGAAAAAACTGTAAGCCCATCCTATGTCACAAGCAGAAATGGTGGGCTTATCCAGTGTCATATGCAGAACCTGTGGGCCCATCTAATGTCAGACACAGAACCCAAGGTCCTATCTGTGTCATATGGAGCTACCACATTTGGGATAAGTGTTTTCCCAGCCACAGATACAACTCCTTAGGTAACCTTGTTGACTGCACTGTTACCTTGACAACAATTGTTTTTGAAGTTAGGAACCCTCTCCACAAAATCATGTGAGAAGAGCCTAGAGAATATTCTGAACTCCTGGGTGTCATTTTCAAAGTGTTTGCAACAAGGTCTAGAATGCTAGACAGGACCAGAACTCACAACAACTCAGGAGCGTATGCTCTGATGCATCTATGTTTCCAAAAAGGAGTTTCTAAAAGTTATCAAATCCTTTTCCAGTGAAAAATTTCTTCTAAAATGCATAAGTAGAAAAAAATGATAATAACTGTGCTAGTTTGAATTAGAATGGCTTTCATAGGCTCAAATATTTAAATACTTGGTACTCAGTTGGTGAAACTACTTGGAAAAGATTAGAAGGTGTGGCCTGATTGGGGGAGATATGTCACTAGGGCAGGCTTTGAAGGTCCAAAAGCACATGGCATTCCTGGTTAGCTCTCTGTTTCCTACTTGGCAATCAGGATATGAGCTTTCAACAGCTGAACCAGTGGCATGCCTCTGTTCCACAGTCTTGGGCAGTAACGCCCAGACTCCTAAGCCTGATTAAACTTATTTTATAAGTTGCCTTAGTCATGGTATCTCATCACAGCGATAGAAAAGTGACTAACAGCAGGATCCACTTTTTCACATAAGAGAAAACTTTCAGAGGTATCATAATCGTAAGGCCATGGCTCCCTGTGAACTTTCCAGTCTTGGGCCCTGCTTTGTCTTTATCAAACACAGATTTCCATCTCTAAAACACTCTCCCACAGCAATTTGGATCCCTGAACAATGTCTGGGTAACACCCTGTCTTTATTAGACTGCAAGGGTTTCTGGAGATGCAGGAGACACGAGATGAAATCATAGCAAAGGGACTGTCCTTGCCAAGACAGACATCCTGAAATTCAGACATAAAAAATATACCTAAAACAAAGCATAGTTTCAGGCGGATTCTACTGATTCTAGAACATACTGTGCTTCTGTGAGAGCATGAAAATGGGACACACTGAAGCTTGTGGCACAGAGCTATAACCAGTCACATGTCACCAGCATGCAGTGTATGTGTGGGGTCAGAAGGTGGGTGCAGTTGATGTGTGGCTCCTCTCATGGCAGATGGAGTTAGAGAGTAAGGACGTATATGTCAGTACAATTCATTTCCAGGAGCTTAGGACAAGTATACAGCATCAGAACATCAGGGCCTGGCTCCATGTTTTTTCTTAGTAAAAGGTACCTTGCTGCTTCTGGGTTTGGTTCTAGAATTAGTAAAGCCCGACGTTGGCATCAAAGGCTCACTTGTAGGTATAAAACCTTCTGGAAACGCAGCTTCAGGTAGTGGCATCAAGATGACCCTGTCTATCACGGTCCTGATATAGACTGAGAGAGATATATTAACTGGCCTTGGAATCAGGTATAAGAGAGTCCATGGAGTCTGCTGCATCTACAGGAGACTTCCATGAACCCCTCAAGGAGGCCAAAGTCTGACAGGTCAGAGTCTCTGTGCTATCCTTGTCTCTTCTTCACAGCCCTAATTCTGGGCTTCCAAATCACAAAGAGGCTCCACGGAGCCAAGGGATATGGGTTCAGTGCCTGAGTGTGAGAAGATTGTTTCAGGATGATGGCAGGAAAAATTAACTGGGAGCTCTGGGTTGGACTTTGGGTACCTAAAGGAAGGAGCCATTAGAGCCACCAGGAAGCATCACAGCAAGACTGACAGCAGCTTTGGGAAGGGTGTCATAGGGAAGCAGTGTATTTAGGACTTGAATGTCTCATGACACCATTCTTGGTTACTTATCTCTAGGTTCCTGGGAAGAGCTTGTCTTACATGACAGATTAGCATTTGCTGTATTAAAAGTCAGAGTGAAGTTATTATGTAAAGCAACTAATCACACATTCTTTTGTTTTCTCTTTTTTTAATTCTTCCATTCTTTCTAAGTTGTGTATTGCATAAATCTCACACAGTCCAACTGCTTGCTTCAATGTTTGATAATTTCCTGTCAACAATCAGTAAAGATTGGATATCAGAGGTATACAAATCAAAAGGCACTCTGAACAATGTCAGCTTTGTCTCATGTTCTTATTTATTCATGTTTAACTGTTCATCATGTACCTGAGAGTATAATCATCTCCCTTTTCAAGACAGCCATTGTGGAGGACAGATTCTTTCAGCATAAATACTATTTCCCAAGATCCTAATGAGAAGTTTGTCATGGCTCTCATGTAGAAGAATAGCCAGCTCTTCAAACATGTGCTTTTATTTGTCTTTAAGCTCAAATGTGACATATTTGGCTATCCTGATATTCTGAAGTTTACAAAATAGTGTCTTTAAGAAAGGAACACAGTGTTAGATATTTGATCCTGTTGTGCCTATTTGAGCTTACCATGCTAACACATGGCTTTAGTCAGCAGGACTATGGTGGTGTCTTCATAGGTGGTCCCATTGAGGCTGTGTCCTGGCGTTCTGCACCCTCTTTTCAGGAGGGCCCATTATCACTTACCTTTACACCTGGGTCTCTCTTCCTCAGTGTTCCAGGTCCCATTGGCTTGGCACTGCAAGAGCCTCTGACCCTGCAAGAAGTAGCCAGGACTGCAGCTGAGAAGAACTTGAGCTCCATATTCGTTCAGTGATCCCGAAACCAGCCTCCAGAGCACATGCTCTGATAGTTGGCCTTCGATGCTGGGGCAGGGTACCGCTGTGAGGGAAGCACATCAACTTCAGAATGGCTTCTCTACAGCTCTTACCATCACTGCTCTAGAAGGTAGGGACTGCTGGTACGTGAAACTTATTGTGGTATGTCACCTGGATATCCCCAACTCTTATTTCATGAATTCTGTTTCCATATAATCACTCGAGAGGCATCCTAGGCTTCCAGCCTGGGAGCTACTGCCTGGGAGCCACTGTCTTGCTACAGGTGTGGAGGAGATCTTGTAGTCAGACAGAGGTATAATCATAGGAAATCATAAAGCTTGCAGCCATAGGAAGTCTCAGTGCAGAGAAGAGTAGCAAAAGTCATTCCTATTGCCAATGTGTGCTTCTGGAATTAAGTCCAACTTTCTATTCATCTGATCTATCACAACTTCTGCTTCGGGGGAGGGTTAGGCATTGGCTCAAAATTTTCCTCTGGCTCATTCCATCCTCAACACCAATCCTACACGTCCACAGGTGCCTTGCTTCTTTGTGAAAACAGTATTTGGTTCTTCTTTTCTGTCTCCTAATTTAGTTGTTTGTGTCTCTCACCCTCTGATTGGTGACAAGCTTATTTTTACCGTAACCATCATGTCCTCTATGTCTTTTCATAGTTTTCAAAAGAAAGACTGAAGACAAGATAGTTTTCCTGTCCCAGAGGCTATTCTCAGTGAAACCACAGAGAGCTGTGAACAGCACTCTATGTGGACAGTAGTCAAATGCCTATAAACATTGCATGAGACTATCAGTGACGATTCCTACTGATAAATAAGAAAACCATTACACAACATGCTGTTCAGAGTCACTCGAGTGGCCTCTGTCTTGAGAGTCACAACAAACACTAGCACTCTGGGGCAGAAATGGACCACGATCCACACACCACAGGGGGCACAAATGAAAGAGAAACATTGTCCAGGAGGAAACCCGAAGACCTGTCTGGGCATGAACGGCAAAGTCCATCTTGTCTTTTGTGTGCCGAAGAAAGAGCACATGCTTTCAGAAACTGCTTCCTGCTGTGGTTTTTATGTTTTCGGAACTGATCCGTAGACAGAATATGCAAAGCACAAATCGCTCACAGTTCTATTTAAATGGCCCATGGCGTGCACACTTTGGGGTCACACTGCCTAGAGGGCAGAAAGGAAAGTCCCCGCGTGTATGGGTGGATGAGGCAGCATCTGTAAGTTTGCCTACGTCTACATCTGCATCCCTGCAGAGAGCAGCTGTTTTCATACCATTAGTTATGATGAGATGACATGCACAGCTTTTTTTTTGTCTGTGTTGACCCAAGTGTCATGTTGCATGCCATGAATAAGGAAAATACATTATAATTTAAGTAAGGAATTGGAAACCAATCCCCTAAAGACATTCTTGTTCATAACTCAATACTTAACAATGTGCATCTTAAGAGCCATGTTTTCTGGTTTTAGTTACTGTTCATGAAGTGTTCATCACCCTGTCACCTTGGGAATGCACAAGGTCACCTCTCCCCAGAGCACTGCTCTAGCAGCCACACCTCAGCAGAATTTTAAGCAAGTGGAGGTGAAAAGATCAAACGTGTAGGGCAGAGGTAAGAGACACATGTCTGCATTGAAGTGTGATAGTGACTGACTCATGGAGTTGAGTAATTTACTAATGTCTTCATTCCTGATGTTAGACCAAGCATGAATAGGGCAAAGCAAAACTCAAAAAACATGTAAGATAGTACAACCCAGGAGGCTCAGGTGAGAGCCGGGATGAAAGTGAGAACGTCTGGAGAAAGTGTGCACTTCAGCTCACAGCCTTGAGAGTTGAGGGACATGAAGATGAGCAGCAGTGGCCTGAGTCTCAGGATACCTGAATGACACTTGAAAACATGTCTCTCACTGGAAGATTAAAGTCAAGCAACTTCCAGAAGCACCACAGTCAGCCATGTGCTGTGGTTTCCAAGATCATATGCCTTCATTCTGATAGAAATTCGTTAGAGTGGGTTCTTTCAGCGGCTAGTCACCTGAAACTCCAGATGTCTAGCTTCAGAGGACAGCTACTGCCCAGATGTGTAACTCCTTTTGTATTGGTGTCATTTCCATCAACAACATGATCCTTACTATCACAGTTATCCCCATCACCATGACTACACCATCACCACCATCACCACCATCACTACCACATCCATCATCATGATCATTATCTTATTTAAATTTCACAAACAAGACAGCCAAGGCCCAGTCAACACAGGCAAAAATTTTCTCTGGTGTAGCATCTCTGAGATCCTCTCTGATTTATACTTTTCTTGTCAATACAATAAGCAAAATTTATTCCATAATTACTATAAATAAAGCAAAACATTCATATATCTCATCATGAAGGATATAAATGCCACAACAGACAAATACCAAATAAATAACAAAGTCTTTGAAGGAAGATATAAATATTTGTTACATATGAGAAATACAGAAAAACAAGTCTATGTTATCATGAATTTAATCAGTACGTATTTTTGACAACTGACTAATTATTTGTGGTTGAGTCTATGATAATTAATATTCTCCAGCATGTAGAGTGTGAAAGGTTATCCACAAACCTGGCATTCCTTCTGTTTATACTTTTGCAGGAATATAGAATTCATTCTATTACATAAATAAAACAACCACTATAGGGTCATTTTTCCCCTTTCAACCAAGGGGGCATTAATCGTAGACCATCCCAACAGATCTGACACAGCGTATGCCACTCACTGTTGACATGACTGACACCATCTTTGCACCAAAACCCAATCATACTTCTCAAGAATTGAAATCACAAAAAAATGAATAGTATTTATACAGTAAACACATTTTCCCAACTTCTGAATCTCAAGGAGGTGGAGAAGACAATTGCTTTTGACCCGGGGAATCTTAGCTTGCATTAAAATAAATAGGGTTATTTTGTTTTGTTTGTTTGGTTATTTATTAATTTATTTGTATGTGGGTGAGCATATGCACACACACACACACACACACACACACACACACACACACACACACACACCTGTGAGTATATTTGTCTGTATGCCACACAATACAAGTACCATTAGAGGTCAGGAAAGAGTACCAGGTTCCCTGAAGCCAGATTTATAGGTGGTTGTGAGCCAATCAACATGGGTGCTGGGAACTGAACTCTGAAAAAACGTTACGTCTTGTCTTCTCAATTTCTGAGCTATTTCCAACTAATCGCTGTCAATTTTGTGGAGGAAGAATCTGGTTTTTTATTGACTCTCTGAGCCAGGGGCAAAGCCAGCAATTCTTCTTTGGAGGCGTTCATACCATGATGAGGCTGCCACCAGAAATATAAAGTACTCTCTCTGGTAGTATTTGGCCCTTATCAGGAATCTTCCCTGTTTGTCTAATTATTCCATAAGTGTGGACTATAATTGTCTTTTTATTTTCTTTTAACAGTTTTCCCACATCATACTCACATGGCTAAGTATGTCTTATTACCACATTTAGATGGAACACATTTAAATTAGATTTGTAAAATTATGATGAGATACCTTTGGAGTGAAATGATTTAATCATCCCTGTCCTTCAAACACACAGCTCAAGTGGAGTCTTTTCAGACTGCCAGTAGCCTGCACTAATGGGCATGAGGGAAATGGGCTGAGCTATGGAACTTCAGAAGCCCAAGGAAAAAGACTATTACCTCAGGAAATAGTCAACTGATTGAAGTTATGATTGCTCTTTTAAGTTCTGTGTCTTGTGGTTCATCTAGATAATCCTCAGGAAAAAACACTTCCACAAGCCTGGTGGGCTTAGGGGAAGATACCTTCTCTGGGTCTTTAAAGCATTAGTATTGTTATTATGAGACCTTGGCATGTGCCCTTTCTTCATCAATGTGTGTCTGATATGTACAGGCTGCTCCTGTTGAATGGAAGCTGGACTTTATCCCTAATGCTCAGGCCTTATTGCTTTCAGATCAGATTTGAGGAGGTGGTAGATCAGTCCTCCAGGTGTTGTTGACTTTGGAGAAATGGGGTGAGGAGATTCCAGTGTGTGGTCAATGAAAACCCGAGGCTTGCAGGGGAGAGATACAGGCACCTTTGCAGCTAAGCTCTTCCTTTTACTCACTGCCAATCTGGTTTATAGCAGACCCAAGTTCAAATGTCCTGGACATAATTCCTGGGATATCTGTTCAGACAGACATTAAATAAATGCCTGTTTTAAAAAAGGTCATCTTGTTGCTGCTATCTAGTGTCAGCCCTAGAACAAACCCCAGTAACTGAGTCTAAAGAAGCCTACTTTAGGCTGGGTAATGATGACAGAGCTCTACTATGAGTCTCAGTTCCCAGATACACACTCTACTGGTTTTACAAAGGACTCCAGAAAGGAATGAGTTTTCTCAGGAGATTCTTGTCTCCAGAAAAGCTCAAAGGCCCTAGAAGCCTAGGTGCTCCATCTCCTAGCACAGATGGCTGGTGAAATAAATTACCCAGGAAATGGGTGGGGTGGGTCACTGTCATACTCGGCTTGGTTGCAGTCAGATTGACTTCACCTCTCATACTTCTCTGTCTCCTGTTCAAAAATGATAGGGCAAGCCAATGGGTACTGCTGCAGGTGCTGATAGGTACAATAGATTGTTCCAGCCTCGTCTCCTGGTACCTTCTTGTCTCCTGCCCAATGGCTCTACGACAGTGTGACAGCAGCAAAGTTCTCCATCAATGTATAACTTGAAGTTGCCCTTTGTGCCAAAGACAAGCTTTTGTGTCTTGAAAAAGACTGGTTGATTACTTTATGTGTCTCTTCTGTGTGCCAGAATGTCTGTGTACTACGTGTGTGCAGTGCCTTTGAGGCTAGAAAAGGGTGGGGTTCCTGAAGCTAAAGTAACGGATGGAGGTGAGGGTTATTGTGATCTTGAAAAATGAGTTAGGTAGTGTTCCATCTGACTGTATTTTGTGGAATAGTTTGGAGAGTATTGGTATTATTTCAGCAATAAATGTCTGATAGAATTCTGCACTGAACCCATCTGGACCTGGGATTTTTGTTTGGTTGGTAGGCTTTTGATGACTGCTTCTATTTCATTAGGTGTTATGGTTATGTAGAGCGTTTACCTGGTTCTGGTTTAACTTTAGGATCTAGTATCTGTCTAGGAATTCATCCATTTCCTCCAGATTTTCCAGCTTTGTTGAGTATAGGCACCATTTGCTTCGAAGTTTTTTTTTTTCTCCAACCTTTTACTCTGAGATAGTGTGTGTCTCTGAGATGAGTTTCCTGTATGCAGCAAAATGATGGATTCTGTTTATGTATCTAGACTGATAGCCTATATCTTTTTATTGGGGAATTGTGTCCATTTATGTTAGCAGATATTAAGGAATAGTGGTTGCTGTTTCCTGCTATTTTTGCTTTTAGAGGTAGAATTGTGCCTGTGTGTCTTTCTTTTGGTTTTCTTGCCTAGGTATTTTCTTGTTTTTACTAGGATGTAGTTTCCCTCCTTGTATTGGGTTTTCTACCTATAATGCATTGTAGTGCTGAGTTTGTGGTCAGATATTGTGTAAATTTTGTTTTGTCCTGGAATATCTTGGTCTCTTCATCTATGGTGATTGAGAGTTTTGCTGGGTATAGCAGCTTGGACTGACACTTGTGTTCTCTTTGCGTCTGCATGATCTCTGTCTAGGATCTTCTAGCTTTCATAGTCTCTGTTGAGAAGCCAGGTATGATTCTGATTGGTCTTCCTTTATATGTTACATGACCTTTTCCCTTTACTGCTTTTAGTATTCTTTCTTTGCTTTGGGCACTTGGCGTTTTGACGATTATGTGTCAGGAGAAATTTCTTTTCTGGTCCACTCTATTTGGAGTTCTGTAGGCTTCATTTTTGCTCATGGTCATCTCATTCTTAAGAATAGGGAAGTTTTCTTCTATGATTTTGTTGAAGATATTTACTGTGCCTCTTAGTTGATATTCTTTGCCCTCTTCTATTCCTATTATCCTTAGGTTTGGTCTTCTTATTGTGTCCTGGATCTCCTGGATATTTTGGGTTAGGAGCTTTTTGGCTTTTACATCTTCTCTGTTTTGTCTATGTTTTCCTTGTTGTCTTCGGCCCCTGAGATTCTCTCTTCCATCTCTTGTAGTCTGTTGAAGATGCTTGCGTCTATGACTCCTGATTTCTTTTTTATGTTTTCTATCTCCAGGGTCATCTCTTTTAGTCTTTTTCTTTATTGTTTCCATTTCCATTTTAAATTCCTTCTTCAATTCCTTCATCTCTTCGGTTCTGTTTTCCTCTAGTTCTTTGATTTATTTGAGTGTTTTTCTTGTTTCCTCTTTAAAAGCTTCTATTTCTTTATGCTTTTCCTCCCATTCTTGTTTAAGGATCTCCATCATCATCTTGAGGTATGACTTCTAGTCCGAGTCTTCCTTTTATGGAGTGTCTGGTAGTCTACTGTTTACTGTGATGGGAGAACTGGGTTCTGGTGTTGCCAGGTTGTCTTGGTTTCCATTTGGTAAGTTCTGTCTCTTTCCTTTTGCCATCTTGTTGTTTGTGATTATACATGGTCTAGTTGTCAGTGGTTGGTTCCTGTCTCAACTGTGTACCTTGTCTATGTCCCTGGATCTCTGCTGTTCCGGGTGGCAGATAGCCTGAGCGTTTGGTCCTTATGCATGGGCCCTCTGGGTGGAAACTGAGTCCCTATGGCAGATTTCCTGTTCCCCTGAACCAATGGGGGGATGCTTTCTGTGGGCTCTGCTCAGAACTCTCTGTGCCCTGGCTACTTGCAGCATAGTCTCACCTGGTCTGAGTCCTTGGATCTCTGCTGTTCCTGGTGGCAGATGGCCTGAGCATTTAAGCTTGGCTTCTTAGCATGGCTTTCTCCTGTTTAAATCTATTTTCATATTGTATTCAACTTTTAATGCTTGAATAATTTTTTTTTCAAAATATTATTTTAGTTATAGTATAATGATATAATTTCCCGCTTCTCTACTCACTCATGTTTGCCTCTTCTATGAATATTACTGTGCACTGAAAATAGCTTCCTAGAAATCTCACACCACATTACAAAGGAAACGTGTTTTTCTTGGCAACCCATGAAGTGCATAAAGAATACATGGTAAATATACAAGTGAAGCAATGCCTCTTATTTCAAAGATCTCAAACATGTGAGAACTGGAGAAGAGCACTCATACTGTTTGACATTTTCTAACTTCACATTGGGTGTTGTTGTTGAACTCAGTGTTTGGAGCTTCTGCCCACACTTAAGATGGCAGCTAGAACAAGGTTTGGCGAGCTAAGTTACATGTTATAAATTGTGATGGAATTTGTAGTATATACCGGGCTAACATCCAGGATTACCCAGCTCTTTTTAAATAGTGGGAGTTGTCTTTATGAGAGTTGTTTTTATTCTTAGGATGAAAGACACCAGGACCTCCCAACACTGGGAAGTGACTACCTGAATTCTGGAAACTAAACTCTCCCATGCCCTCAGTGAATTCAGACACCAGTGAAGACTCCATAAACATGCAGGCAGACATGAACACTTACGTTTGCATGTGGGTGGCTTTCCCCTGTTGCTCCACAGGCCATCCTCTTGACACACAGCAGTGGCTTGCTGACTGTTATCCAACGTGAAGCCTTCATTACATTCATAGGTCACTTTATTGTCTAAGGTGAACTCATTGCCTATGAATGAGCCATTTCCTGGAGCTTCTGGAATTCCACAGGACACAGCTGAAAGGATAGGGAAGAAAACCATGCTTACCTTATAAGACTTGGTTACAATTTGTCTTTGTTTTTCATCTCAGAGACAGATTTATTAATCATGTTCTTCATGTCTGTCAAAAGTACATTTTCAGAATTTTAAGGATGTGAATAATTCATCAGAAACAGTGGAAGACTTATTGAAAGGGTAAAAAATGGTTCGGTGTCAAACAATGTAGCTGAGGGATGCTGGAGGCACTGGGTGATGATTTTCACTTAGACACAGGCTAGTCATAGCGTGATTGTTTTGCTCTTTGTTCAAGTAACAAACAATTTACCTCAGGTGACTGAAGAGAAGAACAAGGGCAGCCCACTTTTTTTTACTGTCTCAACAATAGCTTTGATAGTCAAGACCCACAGGAATTAGGCATGAATGTGCAATTATCCACCTCCCTTTCCTCTTCACTTTTCCTAACTTCGTCAAAACATAGGTTCTTTTAAAAGATGCTGTGCTCGGCCTGGCAGGTCCTTCCCTGGTTTCTGTGTTAGGAATATAGTCACCATTGTACAAATAAGGTGTTGTTATCTTTAAGAACTGAGGGCCTTCAGACAATTCTTATCCTGACAGCCATTCCTTTCCCCTGGGACCCAGGGTAGTTCTCTAGCGCTAACAACTGGAGCCTGATATTGCTGTCTCCTGAGAAGCTCTGCCATATCATGACAAATACAGAGGCAGATGCTCACAGCCAGCTATTGAATTGAGAACATGGTCCCCAATGAATGAGTTAGAAAAAGGATTAAAAGAGCTTAAGGGGTTTGCAACCCTATAAGAGCAACAACACCAACCAACCAGAGCTCCCAGTGACTAAACCACTATCCAAAGAGTACACATGAATGGACCCATGGCTCCAGGTGCATATATAGCAGAGGATGGCCTTGTTGGGCATCAATGGGAAGAGAAGCCCTTGATCCTGCCAAGGCTCAATGCCCCAGTGTAGGGGAATGTCAAGGCAGGAAAGCTGGAGGGGATGGGTGGTGGAGCACCTTCATAGAAGCAGGGGTATGGGGGATGGGATAGAGGATTTATGAAGGGGATACTGGGAACAGAAATTAACTCCAAGTTCACAGTTTTAGGTTTTTTTTTTTTTTTTTTTTTTTGATTCATCATAGGATTAGCTTCTCACAAACAAGCTCCAACCATGATGCTTCCTAATATGCAGTGTACTTTCCACCAGTGGTGACCCCACTCCATTCCACTTTTAGAAGTCCAGAGCTGTGAGCCAGATGGCAGTCTTTTCTCATAAATCACTCAGTCTTAGGGACTTTACTTTGCTATACGAATACAAAGGAGGCTGATATAAAGGTAAACGGAATGCTTAAGAGCAGTGCATCTAAATCAAAGCTAATAACTTCTGAATTAGCTGCAAAATCAAATTGACTAAGTTGTTTTCTGACCAACACACACACACACACAGAGAGAGAAAGAGAGAGAGAGAGAGAGAGAGAGAGAGAGAGAGAGAGAGAGAGAAGAGAGAGAGATATGAATAAATGAATATTTAGTTTTAGATGTTAAACTTCTAAAAAATTTAAGTTCTAGAGTTTCTCATGTGTTGCCTTTTGTATCTGTTTGATAACTTCATACATGTGCAGTTCATTGATCAACCTGCCTATCTCTGTACCAGTACAATACAGTTTTCAACACAATTGTCTGGTAATACAGCTTGAGGTCAGGGATGGTGATTCCTGCAGATGTTTTCTTGTTGTTGAGGGTAGATTTTTATATTCTAGGTTTTTGTTATTTCAGATGAAATTGCACATTGCTCTTTCCAACTCTATGAAGAATTGAGTTGGAATTTTAATGGGGATCGCACTGAAACTGTAGATTGCTTTTGGTAAGACGCCATTTTTACAATGTTGATACTTCCAGTCCATGAGCATGGAAGATCTTTCCATCTTCTGAGATTTTCTTTAATTTCCTTCTTCAGATATTTGAAGTTCTAGCCAAGGGGATCTTTACTGGCAGGCCCACTTGCCACTTACAACACAATTGAGTGAAATCCTCCCTTTTCCCTAGCAATCATGAACTACCAATAGATTTGCTGCAGACAATGGGGCCGTATCACCTCTTCCATCCATGGTAGAATATACTGAAGGACTCACTCTTGTGTAAGTCTCACACTGGAAGCCACAGCTTCTGTAGATTCAATAGTCCTACCATGTTTTGAAGACAATGTTTCACAGAATTTCTCCCTTCCCTACATCTTTAAAATTTTTCCTACCCTCCATTTCCTAATCTCAGAGATCTGAAATATGTTTCATGTGATATAACATTGACTCATAACAAATCTCATACTTATGTGTAACCACAATTTTCGGAAAAGTGTTCAAAATAACAAACAATAAATCAAGTTTTTCTCAAACCACTAGTCTGTCCAAGAAATGTTCCAGCAGACAAACTGACTGCCTTTTTAGCCTTTGAAAACTGAGCATCTTTAATGAATGTAGGTCATTTCATGGGTATTGTTCTTTTTAAAAAGTTCTTTTTTTATCCCATTATGTTGCCATGTCTTCATCCCCCACTGTATAGCTCAATATCTCCGAGATAACCATTTATCTATCCTTCAAATCCTAATGTTTTCTCTAACCTTAACTACCCACACCATGCCCAGTCTCCACTTCCTGTAAGATTCTTCCTTCGGACAAGTATAGAATGAAATGACATCTCCTGCAGGTTAAGTGGGAAAGATAACATGCCCCAAGCTCATAGGAAACACTTATAAAAGGGTCTCTTACCCAGGGGGCCAACTCAGACAGCCTTAGAGATGATTCTGTTCGACCTAAAATCTTTCAAAGGAAAGTGAACTCTGCTTTGGAAGACTCCGGAGAATCTTCCCTACGTGATCTGTTCAGTAATGAGCAGTCTGCTTTGAGATTTGAAGTACAGTTTCTATCCCCAGGAGAGTGTTCATTAAAGGATCTCGGGTGAGGACCACTGCTGACACTCCAGCCTTCAGTGACTTGCTTTCTGTGATTCTTTGCTCTGTTCAACCCATGGGATTATATGTCTAAGACTCTGAACGTAAGACAGCATTGTCTTCCATATTTAAACTACTAGTTAAAAATAAATGTTCCTACTTTATCACTTCTGAAAAGACCTACCACTGATTCACAACTCACTGAGAGTAACATCCAGGGAAGACTTGGTGGAGAGTCTCTCAGGATGCTTCCGCAGTCCTCAACATTTCCTGCAGGAATGAGAAAGATCTGGACCAAAGTTCAGAGGTCTTAAGCCTAATCCTCAATATTCCCAGAGCCTGTGATGTTCTTGGTCACTACTATGTATTGTGAGTAGCATAGATTTTAGAGCTATTATGCCCTTACTTAATTTCTTCTATTGTTGTTATGATTTATTTTCATTTTATGTGCAAATATGTTGATTTACCATGTATGGAACTGGTAGTCAAGAAAGCAAAAAGAAGTTGTCAGATCTCTGGGAATTGGAGTTACAAATACAGATGGTTGTGAATTGTCATGCAGGTGCTGGGAATCGAACCTCAAGCCCAGGGAAGATCTCTGAGACCCTTTTCTAGCCTCCCTTCCCTGAGTTTTTATGACTCATTTAAAGCTGTAATAGGGCTCATATCTCAGGTAATAGATGCCTCTTGGTTATTGACCTCAGGCTACTACCTCCAAATGTGCAGATTTATTTTCCTAATATCCGGAAAGCACTAGTCTACCAATGAACATAGATGCACAGGTTAAACATAATTTTTCAAAATGCAATCCTAAAAACAAAGGACACAGTATGATTCATCATTTGTTTTCCAAATAATCTTGAGGCCCCTTTGCCCATTTTCTTCTCTGTCTTAGTTTTCTCAAGTCCCTTCTTTGAGTAGTTAGTGATGAATAAACCTTGTGCTCAAAGCTCAACTGCATCTCATGGACATTCAACATCAATGGACTGTAAGGCACCAAAATAAACCCACAGCAGATGAAGTAGGACAGTCAGAAGCCTCCAAGTCCAGTGCTGACCAGGAAAGTGTAACTGCAGGAATATGGAGAGCCACAGACTAGCCCGAGAAATGTCCTTCCCTTTGTTATAAGGGCTGAAGACAGTTTCTGAGAGCAAGGATGGACAGAGGGAGCCAAAAGTGGGGTTTGAAGAACCTAAATTATACAGATTAGGTATTCAAAATTCATGGGCAGTCTGACAATAGTCAGCTGTACCAGAGGACAGACCAGAATGTAGCTGAGAGGCTATTCAGCTGTTCTCAACCACTTAAAAGCATTTAGCACAAGATAGCCCAAGGACAAAATAAAAAAACAAACCAAAACAAAAAAAACCAAACCAAACCAAACCAAACCAAAACAAAACAAAACAACAACAACAACAAAAAAAAAACAAAAACAAAGTGCAACTAACAAAATCATCACAAAAGGCTCTTTTAGTGACTGGTTACAAAGACTCTGGCCTTGCCTCTGAGTCTCTAGGACATTTACGTAGGTAGGCTATGCAACATGAATTATAGGTAACACAGCCATAAGATACAACTTCGTTATCTACCCACTGGTGCAAATCTACTGAGAGGTATAGGTAACCAAGTTGCAAAGCAACAGTTATTTCCTAGGGATGCAAAGCAAAGTTTTAATCTAATAAAGCAAATGTCTAAAGAAAGATAGCCAGAGGAATTTAACACACAGGTGGACACTTGAGTTCAAGTTCTGAATCTGACATCTCAGGAGCTGTTCTCTAGAGCTCATGTCCCATAAGCAGTAATAACTCATGTAGGAAGAATCTGCATGGTGCTGGCAGGTGGTTGCCATGAGGTATTGAGAGGATCACATTCTGTAATATTGATCACCCAGAGGTCCCCTCCCCCCGCTAATGCCTTGGGTCCTGAAGCTATTTGTCTAAGTCTTTCACAAAAATACGAATAATAACAACTGTATTAGAAGCTAAACTAAAAATAGCATGTGTAATTGAAGATGGCAGTGGGCAGGCCCCATGGTGGTAATGAGTTATGATAGTCCCTGTTAAAAACAGCCTCATGGGAACTCAAAACTGAAAAATATAGGCTGGCAGGATGGCTCAGGGGACAAAGGCACCTACCGCTCCACCTAACCCCCTGAGCTTTATTCTGGAGACTATGGTTGGAGGAGGTAAGCCTGCAATTTGTTTTCTAACATTCATATGTTCACTCTCTCTGTCTCTATCTCTCTGTCTCTGTCTGCCCCTCTCTCTCTCTCTCTCTCTCTCTCTCTCTCTCTCTCTCTCTCTCTCTCTCTCTTTCACACACACACACACACACACACACACACACAATGAAGCCTTGGTGTTACCTAAAAATTCTACTTTTTTTTTGAGTTTGTGCCCAAATATAGGGTCTAATCGATATAACTGTGCATTCGTATTCTCTCATTAACATTGTTCAGTCACTAAAATGTAGAAGCTGCTCCATTCTCCGCCAATGGATGCATGGATGGTATAAAATGCCTTTGACATGTACATAGTACTTAGCTTCCAGAAGGAAGGGTAATATAAAGCATGATACAACAGTGATACGGGGGGCACTGTGGCGAGTGAGGAAGCTAGAAACAAAAGGGAAGAACCTACTCATTCTCCTAACACAGGGAACTGGAGCAGAATTTTAGGAACAGGGAAAAGTTGTAATGTTCAGGGCTGGGGTGGGTTAGGGCATGTCTTTCAGTGGGACAAATCTCTGCATGAAGGAACCACGCCAGAGTGACAGAGTCGCGCTGCTTGCATGGCCTTATAGGAGGAGGTAGGAGCATTAATCTGGAGATTTGTACTCTGGGATTTTGCTGTGACAAAACCACAGTGTTTCTCTGATACAGAGGCATTGGGCAGGCTGATAAGAGTCAGATATGGAACAAGGAGAGTGTTCCCTTTTTATGGACAAGTAAAACTGTGACTCGGCACAGAGCATTCAAGCAAATGAACACAGTCTTTTGTTTTCCTCTGAGATGCATGTGAGCTCTGCCTGCACAAAGGTTTATGTCTCATTTGTGTGCTGGTGACTGAGGAGGCTAGAAGAGGGCCAAAAGAAATGGGGTTCGGAGAGTCATAAGCCATCATGCAGGTGCAAGGAATTGAACCGAGTCCTTTGGAAGAGCCGCTTCACTCTGGATGCTCTTAACTGGTGAGCTATCTCTGTAGCCCCACTGAATATCATTTTGGAATAATTAACTTTGAAGAACATAATACATTCTCAAAAATCATTAGCCTGGATATTGGTCTGCATCTTAATAAAATAAAGATTAAAGCCCATAATATGGACATAAGCATGACTCTTATATTTAAAGGCTCTTGTGATTGACAGGACAACAGAGGAAGACTCCCGCAGAGAGGAGTGCTCCCACAGTATCTCCCAACAGTCGTTGCTAGAAAATCATATGATTTTCCCCTCAGAAAAAATTTCACTAATTCTTTTAGGAACTATAATTACTAGTTCTTGAAAATGCAGAGTGAGCTTAAGCCACCAACCTAGGAACTCAGGGAGAGATCATAAGCTCTATGGTCAGTAGTCCTGCTGACTTTCAGAAAAAAGGATTTTGTGTATTTCCTGTTCCTGGAGAAAAAAACTTCTAAAGAGGAAAAGCTCAGGGGAGAATCTGCTGTTTCTACTGAAATCATGTCTGGAGGCCTCAGCACTGCTCCCCTCTCCAGTGAGTCAGGCCAGCTGCAGCCCAGTGGGAAGGTGATAGTAAACATTGTCAGGCCAGGGGAGCACTGCCAGGATGTTGATGGAGAACATGATGTTGGGCTTAGTGTATAAACTAACGCAGGAATTGCCTATCAGAAAACAACAACAACAGAGGAAGGGGAGAAAACTGTAGCTACACATGAATATAGTGATGGATAGGTGGTAGGTAGATAGTTGGAAGAATGGATAAAGAGATGATAAGAAGGTAGATAGATAGATAGATAGATAGATAGATAGATAGATAGATATAGAGATAGATAGACAGATGATAGATAGGTAGGTAGATAGATAGATAACTAGATAGACAGATGATAGATATATAGATAGATAGATAGATAGATAGATAGATAGATGACAATAGTTATATGGATAAAGAGATGATAAAAGATGATGATAGATACAATATATTTATAGATAGAGGACAATGGATACATGGATAATTAGATGGTTACTGATGATTGAATATATGATAGGTAATCAATAGATAGCACTGACACATAAGTAGGTGGACATAGTGGTTGGGTGAGTGAATGAATGGATGGGTGATTAATAAACATATGGATAGGAGGGCAGAGGGCAGACTGAAAGATGGATACCTT
Organism: Micromys minutus; assembly: GCF_963924665.1. Taxonomy (NCBI): domain Eukaryota; kingdom Metazoa; phylum Chordata; class Mammalia; order Rodentia; family Muridae; genus Micromys; species Micromys minutus. The sequence goes on along the minus strand of NC_137983.1, from coordinate 50,089,101 downwards.
CAGAGCTTCTCAGGAAGAAATCTACAACTGAATTAAAATAGAATGACAAAGTTGGAAAGTCATATTCATTGGTGACAGAGAAGTGATAAAATGATACAGTTCAACACTCACATCTCATGGTAGATGGACAAGTGTAGAGGATGGTTTCCATAACTTCAAAGGCATTGGAAACCTGTCCTGTCAGAGTCTCCTGCAATCACTCACTAAGAGAAGCAACTGGGCACTGCGAAATCACCATTCCATTGTTTAAAGGAAAAAGAAACTATATCTGGGCCTGCAAATTCTGTCACCGTTAAGGGACAATTCAAAGGAAGCTCCCTTCCATCTTACTCTGATGGCTGCAGCTTCTCTTAAAATAGACAAAGTTTATTCATCGGAACACACATGCTTAGTTTACATAGACAAACTGTTGAAATGAATACTTCTTTGAAAATCCCAGATTTTAGTTTCCCTTGAACTTTGCTTCAGTCAGAGAAGCTGAGATGCCACTGCTGAGCACTTGTATAGGCAGTGGGGGCACACCCCATGGTCTGTGCACACCCACGCTGCAGGGAGCTGGCATGAGATGTCATCCCCTGGTCTCTAGAAATGCCCTGACTCTTGACTAGTTGAGTTGTTGAGTCTTTTGTATTTTTCTGACCCAGTTTCTGAAAACACTCCAAGAGAAACACTCAAGAATCTAAGAGTAAAGCATCTTATAGTCTTGTCCTGACAGATACCATTTTTCATGGACAACATGGAATATATAGAGTCTGGAATCTGTTCATCAAGGTCACAGCAGAGACTGCAAATTTCAGACACTGCACAATAGTGGAAACTATGCACTTCCAACATCACAGAATATTGGGAACTCCCATTTATGCTCATCCAATGTAAGGCTTCTGACCTCACATCTTTGGAATGGAGGACTATCACTAAAAGTTCATTGAAATGATGGCTTTTCTATTTCATGATCAACTTCAGCAGGGGATCATGTTGTTGTTAAGGGTAAAAGGAAGTCACTAACAGGGAAGATGGAAATGAAATATAGATTGAGAAGGTTCCCTGGCCTGCCCAACATCTAGCCTCTTCTCTCTTGTTTTGCTTGTTTCCATTGAAAACCCAGACTCTGGCTCAGCACACAAAGGTCACTAACAGCCTAAGCTATGATAGCGTCTACCCATCTCTAAAAGGGACATTTAGAATAATAATCATTGATCATTTGCCAACAGTGTCCATGGCAAAGGCCTTGACTCTATGTGAACATAAGGTTATCAAAGCTTCCTCTCTTGTCACCATCCTCTTTGAATTCCTATCATACCCACTCATCTTTATGGGGTAAGGCTCCCATGCTTAGTCTAACCCCAGTGTCCTCAGAGCGAGACTACTTGTCTCAGGATGACCACTTTGGTCTTCCTTGAGGGTCAGTCTTGATTTAAGCTGTGGGAAGTGGCAGAGGCCATGGACAGAATCCATGTTTTGCAAGTGAAGAGTCATGGGGACAAAGACAGTTTGTCAGTTGACATAGTTTAACAGCTAATTGAGAATGCAAAAGAATAAAACAAAACGAGGCAATTTTATCTCCATAATAATGTTAATATAATCGTGGTCAATGTTATCCATCAATTACATCCTATCTATTTATAAATGTTACTGTATAAGATCTGAGCAAGACTTTGTCACCAACACTCTAGAGAAGTTATAGGCAAGGCGTGGGAGAGTGATATTGCTTAGTGATTTAGCAATGAGAGCATTGCCTTTGCTCAAATAAGTACCTGCCATGTACATCCAAGCAATGTTAAATTATTTTTATGTATGAAAATGTGAAAAAAAATCAATAAATTAAGTAAGAACATTTATATTAGTTTATTAACTGTAATATTACTATCATACATATATTTTGTAATTATTAAATATTTTTTAATGTTCACTTTGTATATGTGTGTGTGTGTGTGTGTGTGTATGCCTACTCTGTGTGTGCATCACATATAAGCAGTGCTTGTAGAGCCTAGAAGAGGATCTGGGATCCTTTGGAACTGGAGTTATAAAAGATTGTGTGCTACTTGTGGCTACTAAGAGTCAATTCCATGTCCTCTGCAGAAGCAGCCAGTGCTCTTAACCACTGTCCTAGCTCTCCAGCCCATAATCATAAAAACCTTACATGATTATTTTATAATAGGTCCTATTATTTAAGTGTGTTTTCTTTCTGCTATTCGAATAAGCACAATGGTGTGAGCCACTATATATATGTAAGTCCTTACAATCATCTTTGTTTTACGGGACACACGCAAATATTGTGTGTATATCCTAATTCCAGCTTACATGGGTCAAAATAACTCTAATACCATATGCCTAATATGCTCCTTCACCTATAGCACAGCTCTTACATGTGACAAGTAAGATAATAAAATAGTTCACCATCTCCCTTCCCCTGATCCTCTTCATTTGGTTCAAAGTAAGTACCACCTTCCTCAGTAGTCATATTCTCTGCATAGACCTGAGCAGGAAACTTGCTATCAGGATCTGATGCTATTTGCTGAAGAATTTCACATCAACTCCACTGACTGATAAAGCAGAGTTTTCTGATTTTCATTCATTAATTTAAAAATATTACATTGGTAATGGCTTCATCCTCTCTGCCATTTATATCTTAGAACATGGGAAAATCTAACACTTCCTCTGGGTAGCAAACTTCATATTTTGATCATTTCCCTGGGCAGCTACTTCAGCCCTTGTTAATGTTTAGGTTAATTAAGATCTGTATCTCTGAGATGTAAATTTCCTACTTCAATCTTCAAAGAATGTGCTTGGATTTAATAAAATTTCCCTATGTGCCCTTTCTAAATTCTTGTGTTCATGTAACTCTTGATTTCCTATAAATCTTTACCAACACACACACACACACACACACACACACACACACACACACACACACAGTGTTGGTCTAACAGGTTGAATCTCTGAATTAATACACCCTTCTCTGCTTGTATTTATGCATAAATATATGAGCAATCTCTACATTAACTATTTGTTTTTATTTCTTCTGTTGCTGCAGGTTCTTAGAAAGCTGTTTATTAAATAAAGGTCTCTGCCCATGCTCATCCTAGTTGAAATACAGACATTGAAATAATTTTCAAACTTACCTGGTACTGAAACAGAAAAGACATCTAAACAAACATCTAAAAATCTAAGCAGCATAGAAGTATACTTAAGACATTGAAAAGCAAAAGCAAAACCCAGTATCTCAGGCCTTCTCTTCCTCTCAGCTCTACCTAAAAGAAAAGAAATCTCTGTACCATGGCTCATACAATGCAGTCAGCCTACAAATCTGCTCCTAGCAAAGCAATCAGAAATAATTGGCCTACAAAGCTGCTCCCAAAAGTTCATGCTCCACTGGAGGGAAAAGAAACCTCAATGTGACTGGATGGTACCAGAGCACTCATGAAACTAGACACTATCAGAATCCCACTGAACTGCTTCTAGAATCTGGTTTCCATCAAGGGTGTAAAAAAATTGCTCAGGACTTCAAAACAGATCCAGAAGGCAGCCAAGCAATACCAACCTGTGCGCTATCAAAGCCAAATGTTATGTCAGAAGGTGCTCAGCTAGCTCACCACATACATGGCACATGCTTACAAAACATGGAGGGGGAACATTTCAAAAGAAGAATAAATCATATTTTTTCCTCTTCCTCTTGTTATCTTGAATATTAGATAATTTCCTTGAGGGGGTCAAAAGTTAACAAAGTCTACGATATTGAGTGTAAAAGCAGGGCTATGAATCAGGTGTTGGCAGTTTTTATATTCTCATGTGTGAATTTTTAATAAAAAAATGTGAAGTGCATGCATTAACACAAGTCAAAATGTCTCGGGGAGCATGTCTCAGTAGTGCAACTTCATAGTGATTATAAATGAACCTGTGAAACATTCCCTGACAATGCTAGCATTTAGATTTATCAAAAAATAAGTAAATTTCTATTGATACTTTTTATCATTCAGCAAGTCACTGTACTTTTTAACTGTGTCACCTTACATGGAAGCATACATGTATGTAGGTTGTTATTGTCTAGTTTCTGTTTCTGTATGTTTGCTACTAAAATACCTTAAACTATGAAAACCACAAATAAACAGATGGACTTAATCTACTTATCTTGCTAAGGTTCTGAACCACATATATTCTTTTGAGAAAAGTCTGATTCTTGATGCCACATGTCAGTAGGAACCTTCCAACTATCAATATCTAGGGATAAACCTAAAACCTAGGGTCCCGTGGGCCCTGCTGACAGGCATTTCCTATAACTCCATCATGACCACGAAAGGAAAACGTCATTTGCCTGGACTCCTCCCAACTGCACTACATATGTTGGAAACCACATGGAAAAGGCCATCATTGGCCTCACAGCCCACATCCATCTTCTCAGAAGTTTTGACTGAGGTCCACTGGCTCCCAAGGGGACAATGTCTGGTACAATGACTTATACTGACTCTGCCACATCCAGTTCTCTGCAAACACTGGATAGTCGCTTGTCTGGGTGATCTAACTTTCAATCCTTCAAGAATCTTCCACAGCCAGTTCCCAGAGCTCCACACGTTTATTCCTACGTGCCACAATGGGGGGTGTCCCTCAGTGACCTGTTGAACTGCCTCGCATTCAGACTGTAGGTAGTGCAGCTCTTCCTTCTAGAGCACCTGGGATTTGTAAACCATCAGTTTTGTAGGTAAAGGCCACACTGTCCCTTTAGTGAAAGCCCATCAATTATCCAGTGGCCTAAGCTCTACCCAGGCTTTTGACAATCTCCACTCATGGTTTTTTATGGCATTCAGAGTCATCACTGTCAAAGTCCTAAATCAAAAGTTCTGTGTCACTCCTCTCTGCCCTGTCCCTGCTGCTCCCACCCTTCCCCAGGCTGCAGAAGTGGAGGACAAGTCCCAGGTCCTTTATCCCCTTTGCATCATTTATCTATGCTACATAACATGCTTACATTAGTACTCGTGGCCAGCACTGGTGATGCAGCATGGATGCCAGGGTCACAGCTGATCTCTGTAGCCAGTTTCAACCTGGGGGACTCATAAGCCTCTTGTGATTAAAGCCCCTTCCCTATACACTTGGTTCAGCTATCTTATGAGAAATGGCTTTGTGCACAACCCCTCACTATTACCTCAGTCATGAACCTTACCTGTCATACTTGTCTGTACTAAGCAGGGGTAGGGAAAATACATTATTTAAATTATCACAAGACACAGGGAAATGATGTCCCCGTGGGGAAAGCCCTGAGCTAGGACTTGCACCTGTGTAAGTGATTGAACTGTCCTTTGTAGCCTGGCCTGAACTTGACCACTCCCATCACCTCAAATGTTGGCAGACAGGAGGTCATTAGTTAGTACTAGTCCCCAGTTGACCTATTCTCAACTCTCACACTAAAAATGGATTGAAATTGAAGACAAATACAAAGAGGGCAGATTATGCATGGCCTGGTTTCCTGTCTGGTTCTTCACAGAAAGAATTTGGATCATATAGTCTATTACCAGGCAGAAGAGGAAGTTGTCACCTGCTCAGCTCCTTAAGTGTGTTAACATTAAACAAGTCAGCTAGTGTTCACTGCAAGCCTACTGACACTAATAAGTCAGTGTTGGCGTCATATGATAGTTCCTCTTTCAAAGGGTTCTTTTGTAGCTGATGCTTTGGAAGGGCTTCAGGCCAACACTTTCATTTACTGCTTCAAATAAAACGGACGAGGGAGTATCTCTTCTGGAATTACAGCTCATGAGGCCAAGTCTCAGGCAAGAACTCCTGCAGGTCCTCACCCTTAGGAAAAACTCCCTCAGTAAATCATGGGAGTATCACACTTGACTTCTAGAACAGCTGCTGGTTTACATCTGCATGATGTGTGAGCTTGGTTCCATCCTGATCCACGGTCAATGGATGGACCTCACTTTACATTTTGCTTGTTGGGATTTTGGAAAACTGGGTTAAAAGGGGTTTTGATAAATATTTATACAGTTCTGAGCCTGGCTCACATACATAAGCTATTTTATCACCACACATAGACATACACACACACACACACACACACACACACACACACGAGAGAGAGAGAGAAAGAGAGAGCCACACACTTAATTTTAATATTGCAGTTAAACTTCCATTAATTTATAAACAAATCCACATCTCTAGAACTATTGAGTTACTCCCAGGACAAAGAGGCATTATAGAAGTAAGTTTGCATATGAAATTGAAGCCAAGGGTCACAATTAATCCATGTGATTTATACACATGTAAAAAAAGTTGTGACTTACTAAATAACCCAATTAATTAATCAGTTATTTAGTTACTCCAGCACTTCATATCAAATTCTTTAGCTATGTAAAGGATGCTTTGCTATTAACTTTTTAAAGGTAAAGATCTTAATCCAGGAGCTAGGAGCTCTGGAAGCAGGCGGTGTTTGAGATACTGAGATCACAGAGACAGATGATGCTCAGATTTTCACAGTGAGGTCTCCTCGGATAGCCTCATCCGTATGTTCATACAGTTCAAGAGCAGCATAAGCAGAACCTCAGAAAACACAGCTCTCTCCCACCCATGTCTTTGGCTACAGCCTTTAAGATACTATGAGATAATTCTAACTCTACAGAAGTTCACTAAGATATATAGACTTTGGGTCTGGTAATTTCAGTGTGCAATGTGAGTTTTAAATGAATCAGAACTAATAAAGTTCTTAAAGTTATGACATTAAAATATGAAGTCTTTAACTGCTGGAAAAATTAGTAAACTCTCAAGAGATCAAACTATTTGCCATCAACTGGTAAATCATTTCAATCAAAGACAATCTGTTCTTCAAATCTGCCTATCTTTGAATAAACTAAGATCTAGCAACAGATAACAATGGTTTATGTCTTTTTTTTTTTAATGGTTTATGTCTTAACAGTGTGATTTTGAGAACAAAAGCTTAATTGTATAGTTTATGGGCAAGATCTGGTTTTTCTACTTTGTTGCCCTTGGAAACGCTTGCAAAGTGCAAGTTGAAAACAAAAGGAGATGAGCCCGTACCAAAGCTCCGCTCATACAAGGCTGCGAGCATTAGCTTTCAAATAAACAGCTGTGTGGGTACTGTGCTGTTTAACAGGGGCAGCTTGAAAGTGTGCTCTGTGATGCTCCCGTTTAACTGCATCTCTGAGATAGTGCAGGAAATCTCAGCTCCCCCACAGGCTGCTCCTCAAGATGGAGATCAGTGTATTGATAACAAAACAGCTGCTTGGCAGAGTTTCTTACTCTGAGGCAGGAAATGAAGGCTGCAGGACAGGAGATATGCCTGGCTTTATCAGAGAGGATAAAAAAAAACCAAGACATCTTTGCTGAGAGAAATCATTTAAAAGGTCAAGCTAAGAGAGAAAAATAACTCTCATTTCTCAGACACCCATGGATGACATCCGGACTGGTGCTCCTGTCCTTCCCACACTGTCAAATTGGAAAGTGTATGAGCCCAATTTTTAAGGTCAAGCCATCATGGATGAGGAGGCCTGGGTTCTAGCCCTATCATTTGGGATGCCAGAGTCTTATGTAAGCCTAGAGCAAGTGCCATGTGAATTCCCATCTAGCCCCAATGGCAGTAGCTACCTTCACGCTATATTAGAAGGTATAGTCTCACTCAGTGCTTATGCCTTTCAATAAGCTGACACCCAACTATCAAAACTCCCATTTTACAGAGCAGGAAAAACATTGGGTCATCAGGTATTCCCTTGACACCAAGGAAATAGGACTTTTTCATGTCTCACCTGACTCTTCATTTGAGTAACATTCCTGCCAACATACTGGATTCTCTAAGATCGGGGCTAAAACAAAGCCAATGAAAACAGCAAAGACCAGAAAGATTCTGGAACTACATAAGACATCTGAGGGGAAATTTTGTGATTCCAAATGCTTGAAGATACAAATGTATTACATTGCTTAAATTTGCCAAATGTTCAAGTGCCCGGCCAAGTGACCCCAGTGCCATAGTCCGAAAACACCAAAAGCAAATAAGGAGCAATACTTTTTCTTGTCCAAGCGGCCTCCTCTGGAAGACACTTTTAGCACTCCTAGCAGGACAAGCTACTAGGAGCTACCTTCCTGTTTATCTTACATTAATGAAGACATTCTGAAAGTGAAAACAGAAACCAGGGTAAGGTTCTGATAACATTGATTTGATGGGAAAATATACAAACATGATCCTTGTTCAATATATTCTCACCCAGTGGTTGCAGAAAATTGAATAGCTCATGTAAGAGGCGAATGAGACTGTGGATTTTAAGATCCATTCATAACTTATTACTGACTTTTAGAGGCAGAGAGTTTATTGTCAATTCAAACCTCATTAAGACAAAACATTGAAAAGTTTGCCACCTCCAACCCTTGAGTCTACATTAAAATCGTTTACATGAAAATTGAGTTTCTATGCATCTGATATATAAATTTTTTAAAAAATGAAATATTGAAATCAAAATTAATAAGTTATAGATTAAAATGGCCAAAAAATATAATAAACAAAGATTGTGGCACAAAGGAAAAGTTTCTAATGTAAGCCAAGGAAGTTAGAATTTTTGATAGGGTATATTCGAGATAATGACCAGGTAAAGCTATTTTGAATCTTAATGGGGTGATACCTTTTTAAGATTCAAGATGAAGAGTCCATTATAATCAGAATAACTGTAGCCACAGCATAGGGACTGCCTGTTCGTTTTTCTGAATCCAGACAGTATAGAGTCATGGAGCCTTTTGCAAATGTTAGCATTGTTTGCATTAGCCATGGGAAGCTAAACTGGACCATTTTAAACCTACTGTGATGGTTAAGTCTCCACTGTCCATTTGACTAGATTTACAGTCCCAAGGAGGCAAACTCTGAGCATGTGAGCAAGCATTAACAGAGAGGACTGGCCTGGTAGGAAGACCCACCCTGAGTTTAAGTGGCTTGTTCATTCTCACGAATTGAAAGTCCATACTGAACAAAAGGAGGAAGGGCAAAGATAGCTGAGAACCAGCATTTCTTTCTCTCAGCATCTTTGTCCAGGGCTGTGAGTAAGCAGCCTTGACCTCTAAACATTACAGCCTAGAACCACCAAAACATTTTTCTGGCATCCTGCTCGGATGAACCATACCCAGGAATATTGAGCCAAAATAAAGTTTCTTCTCCTAAGCTGCTTTTTGTTTGGTATTTTGACACATCAAAGAGCAAAGAAACAACTACATAAATATTCTGTTTCTTATCAGTTCTCATCCACAATCTCTCATTTCTGGAGAACAATCAAAGTTAGCAGAAAGAATAGCAAATAAGGGTGGGTGGGCGTAAGCCATCTCTTACCCTGGCAAAGTGGTGCCATCTTGTCCCACTGGTACACGCCCACTGGATTCCGTCTGCAGGTTGCATTGCTGTGGCCAATCATTCGATATCCAGGCTTGCAGAAGTAGTGTACTTTGCTCCCCAGAGTCCCAGTGGTTTTATTTAAAATGCCACCATTCTTGAGTGTAGAGGTGAGGCTGCAGTAAGGAGCTAGGACACAGAAACAGATACAAAGAGGTTACAAACCCAACCTGGGACACAGGAATGGCAGACAAAAGGGACTTAGAAGCTGGGCAGAGAGCCACAAAAACTGGTGTTTCAAGTAAGCATCCAACAGCAGCACAGGGTTTCCTTGTGGATCCTAGGGCCCTGCTGCTGTATTTTAGCACTAGGCAGGGTGCTGACTACAGATGGCCAGGAAGTGGCAGAATTTCATAGTGGGAATCTACAAGGTAACCTCAGGCTGCCAATCATAAAGACAAAAGCAAGAAGTGATGTGGCCTTGCTTAGGGTATCGCCTTTGCAACCTAATCATTCTCTACCCTTTAAGAAGGGAATGATGCAAAAAAGAAAACAAGCATTGAACATTGTTTTGTTTTTGTTTTCTTTGCAATCAAGAACATGATGTTTTGTTTATTGGTCCGATGGACTGTGCTTTGATACAGACATACAATTTCTCATATATTACATGAGATTTGGGTAAAGTCTTTGCTCAATGTAGGACTTTATGTTACAAAAGAAAATCTGTATCAGCCACAGGTATCCCCGTTTGTTAGGAGACATTCTTAAACTCAGAGATGGCTTTCAGTTCTTCTTTATTTACTTTACTTTATTTTTTATGTGCATGTGTGTTGTGCCTGCATGTATGTCTGTACATTACATGTTTGTTTGGTACACTTGGGGCCCAGAAAAGGGGAGTCAGAGCTTCTGGAAGTAGAGTTGCAAATGGTTATAACAAACCTTGAGGACACTGTGACACAAACCTATGTCCTCTGTAAGAAAGATCACCAAGTGTCTTTAGTCAATAAACCATATCTCTAGCTTTCAAGTATTAGTTATATGTATATAACTAATATATATATATATATATATATATATATATATATATATATATATATATATATATATAAACACACACACACAAAAGTATACATGGATACAAGTACCCTCAGAGACCAGAAACCAGGAACTGCACTTGTAGAATGTTGTAGGCCTTGGAAATACTGGGAACCAAAACTATATCCCCAGCGAGAGCTGAATGTGCTCTTAATCACTGAGCAGTCACTCTAGCCCGAAGAGGAGTTAGTTGTTTGTCTTTTTTCTTTATTTGATATTTTATGTATTTACATTTTAAAATTCTAAAGCAATAATTGGATGGCTGAGAATTCCTACATCCTATTTGTATATTTGATGAAATACAATTGATGAATCTGCTTTTCTATATTATAAAACCTTACTATTGCCTGTCAATAAGTGAACATCACAAGGTAAGGAAAGTTTGAAGCTGGAAAGCCCCATGTTCCTTTCCTCATCCACCTGTTCCCCTATCACATAGCACAAAGCCCAGGTTCATATTTGGATGATATAATGTTGATCACATACCATGGGCTGGAAACCACGAGTCTATCTCTGGATGAACTCCTAACAGACAAGTTTCTGAATTCTAAGGAAAAAAAATCTGTGTAGGTATATTACACAGATCATATACATGTGTATATATTCATGAACATATGACACTTGCAGGCACACCTCCATGACAAAACAAAGTTTCAGGGCTTCTCATCTGATGTAGTTATATAAAGAGAGTCTGTTGCCCCATGCATAGAATAATATGCCTTGCAAAATAGAAATTAGTGTTTGAAGATTTTGACATATTTCACATTAATGAACTTCTGTTCACCATGCCTGCATCTGCATGAATCATTTGTGAACTTTGAAATAAACTTGAATAAGCTCAATAGTCTGAGTGTCCATTCTTCAGAACAATCCCGTGAGTCCAGTCCTTGCTCAGGTACTGTGTGGCACAGACCATGTGCCATGTTTTAAAACATGTGACCATGTTTTAAAACCAGAGAAGGCTAGAACTTTCCAGCCCCTAACATACGTCTTGCCCACTCAGGCTGATCTCTACCCTGAAAACACCACCAATGGAACTGAAAACATCATTCAGAAGACCCTGCTTCAAATATGCTGGATTCTACTATTCAAAGGAAGACAGGTCTCCAAGACAACCCCATTTACCACTGACTGAAAGGAGCTTAGAGTGCTGTGCTTCATAAATGAACTGTTTCTAGGAATTCAGTCCCCTTATGCTCTCATGGGGCAACAGCAACACTGGACTAGTGTAGATTGCATTGAAGATTGTACATAGGGCTTATCATTTCATTGATGCACTGGGAGATTTAATTAATTTAATACTAATAATAACTTACAAACAATGATTAAATTTGGAGAAAGGATAAAAGAACTCAGATTTTGATATAGAACTATACATGTATATATGCCAAATGTAGACTTAGAATGTAGATATTTATATAAATATAGACTAGTATATAAAGTATACGCATATGTAAAAATAAATATATTCAATGCAATAGATAGAGTGATGTGCTAAGGACAATAGTGATTACTGTTTATGCCATTTATGGAAATATAATTAAATCTCATTTGCTCCCAATGTTAATGCTAATTTTGGCTATAATACTGTAATTTGGGGTAAATGTCTTTATTATGTATGATATAAAATTTTAACTTTTATTTTTAATCAATAAATTATAAAATATCAATCAAGTTTTCTCTTTAGTTTAAGGTTCTCACTCTAAGCAATTCCCCAGTATGTTCCTCTTGGTGGTCTTTGATTGAGAGAAATCAGAACTTTACCATAACCTAGACTTAGTGTTAAGATGAATGTGGCACTGAAAACCACTCCAGATTATGCCCAGGCTCTGTTATTTACCTGCATAGCGAATCTTGAATCCCTTCTTGCTGGTTGCATGGTCTGTGGACCAGCGGAGGTATAGATGGTTACTTCTGCTGGTAAAATTGGACTGTTCAGTGTGGTTCCCACTTAAGACCACTAACAGAGGACTTTGCCCAGAAGAACCTCAAGAAAAAAGAAAAGCAAAACTCTCAGATGTGAGCATTTACAAAACACAGATCATTCAAAGCTGCTGATTAAACGTGTATACACATGTACAATATACAGCTATTTATTTCCAAAGTGAAGAAAAATATTCAAAGGAAAATAATAATAAATACATTTCATGGTAATGAAACAATGTGTAGGAAGGAGAGGGGGACTCAAGTACATAAGTTACTGGTGACATTTTATGGAAATGAATGAAACACATCAGTGAAACAATGACTTTTAGAAATGAGAACATCCTTTTATCATATGCTGCAGGAATGAGCTTACTTGCAATGTCAGTGGTATGTAAGTAAAGCCCATCACTTTGGGGAGCCATTTGATGATACATAGTGAATTTAAAGCTTTAATTCCATCAACTCTAGCACATAGGTACAAAAGTTACTTACTTAGTAAATATATTCCAAAATTATTGCTCATGAAAAACTTTGGATCAAACCTTTTTTTAAGTGCTAGAAATATCATGGGCAGAAATTAAATGTATAGAGTATCTAAAATTAATAAAACACACACACACACACACACACACGTGTGTGTGTGTGTGTGTGTGTGAGAGTATGTGTGTGTGTGTGTGTGTGTGTGTGTGTGTGTGTGTGTGGCCATTCATAATCTGAATTTATCAGGGCATGGGCACCACTTCCCATTTCATTCAGAGAAAATACTGACAGATCACAGCTTCACTTCTTCACTTCCTCTTACTCACTCACAAATCACTTTTAGGGACTTACCATGAATAGAGCTGCTCAAGGCTCTGTTGGACTCTGCACAAACATACATTAAATTTCTGCTCTCAGTAACTCGGAGATTGACTGATTGCCCTTGGGCATGTGCTGTATATAGAGGGAGCTACTTTGAAATGAGTTAGCAGGGTTGGGCCTTGACTCCACCATTAATGGTGTGTTTTAAGGAGAAGTGACTAGAAAAAAGATATATGGAGAACAAGCATTTGATGACCACATGTAGATGACATGCTTACATGCCAACATGAACCTCAGAGACCCAGCTTCCCCACTGGTCATGGACTCTCATTCTTCAAGTCTTAGAAAAATATTCTCCGATGTGTATATTTTATCATGGGCTTAGTTATAGCAATTGTAAGAATACATGAGTTAAAAAAACAAAGTAAAAACATGGATGTTTGTATGGAAAAATGAATCTTCTTGTCATGAAAGATGGTCCCCAAAGACTGTCTGCAAAGTGTCCTGTATATGTCCTAAAAATTGTGACCATACTCCAAGTGAAAGATGGCAGAATACAAGCTGTGTGAGGTCTTTTCATGGCTGTTAAACAAGACCATGTGCCATCTGAAGTAATTATCACTCAGAAATTAATTATCCCAGGCTTGCCATACTTGAAATATCATTTTCTCTGACAGAAGACGAGCATTTTCAAGAGTTGCTAATCCCACATCAGATCCCTTACTATTCTTCTTCTGATCTCTGTCTAGATCATAGTATATAGGCATGTTCTGGAAAGCATGTCTCTACTTAGCCTCTACAGAAAATATCCTAGAAAGGAGAGGTGCAGGTCCACTTGCCAGGATAGCCAGTGGTGTGGTCTCAGCAGCCAATCCCGGTTGGAAATCAGACACTGTTCTTTACTGAGTCCTTATGATTAAAAAATCAAGGAGCATCCACATTTGAGCTATAGGGAGCATACACTCTGATAAAATGATACCCACAGCTGGTATGCACAGCTTACATCTTCTTAGCTCATGAAACAGAGAATAGCACCCATGCTGCCAAAATAATATGGGCACAGTGTTTAAGAGCATAGAAAATGCACTTGCAGAAGTTCTCAATACAAACTGTGACCTTTCTCTTTATAAACAAAATATCTTTGAAAGCACAGTGACGTAAGCCGTGAGCCACTGCTCACCTGACAGAAACTGCTGGCGTCGTCTTCTAGACTACTCTCTAGCTTTTGATCTCGATCATAGTCTGGTCATGATTTACACAGCACTAGGCTGTAAGCAATTAGGGAGAAATCTGTTTGTAAGGATTTTACTTTGGAAATTCAGACACGTGAAAGTATTGCCTTCTATATTCTAATTCAAAGGAAGCAGAAGAGTTGCCTAAGCTTGCAAAATCACTTACATATTAATACCTATGACACAAATGGGAATATATACATCTGTACTCATATACATACACACAGGGACAACAGCATGTGTGGCACTGCTTTTCTTTGTGTATCTGTGTGTGTGTGTGTGTGTGTGTGTGTGTGTGTGTGTGTGTGTGTGTGATATTTGTTTGTTTCTAAATAGAACACTAAAGTTTCATGTCCAATAACAATCTGTAGATCTTGACTCCCAGGGGTCAGTCTGCACAGGTGATTTACTTCTCATAGTCCATCAAACTGGTGAGACTCACAGAAACAAGATCAATTAAAGCAATTCTTATCACTGAATACACTGTAGTTTATCTGAAAAATCCATAAAAACATGAGAAAACTCTCTGATCTTGGCCACACATAACTGGGTTTGGCTCTACTCTGCCTGGACACGATGAACCTTCTAAACCAAAGAAAACACTGACTTTAGATCCATCTCAGATCATGTCCCAGCCAACCACGCAGCTGAATTAAGGTGCTCACTAGAGCTGTATAAAACCAGAACACTGGTATTGAAAGTAGCATCATTAGACATCATATAAATCAACTCTGTAAAGGCATGGGCAACATTTACCACCTCAATATCCTTACAAGCCATTCATTTTTAATCATTTTGAGTAAAGTAGAAATTTAGAGCAATAAAAGTGTTCTAGAACACTCAATTGTCTTGTGGTGCCCTGAAAATCTGTATAACACATATATACACATACACATGCATGTACACATATGTATGCACACTTAACCTAAGAAAATCTGATCCACAAACAATGCCATAATGTTGTCTGAAGACCACCTGATATTTGAGAAATTACACGCCTTATCATCTGTGTTGTTGTTCTAAGAAGACGTCTGTTATTGAAGTAACAAGTTTGAATCATCTTGGTACTGAGACATTAAGATGGTGTTTTTCATTGATGATTCTTAGGATGCTGAGACACATGCACAGAAGAGGCTTACCATCAAATACTTCCAGTGCATCAAATTGCTTTTCACTTTGAAATGTGTCCACAAAGAGCGTGATGTTGAAGTTTGGCTCCACTTTAATACTCCAAGCACATGTCTGGGAGTTAAAATAGTTGCCTGGGTACCCCGGACTGAGAATCACCCCAGAAGACTCTGTTCGAACTTCATTTGCTGGGCATTGTGCTAAAGAGAAAAGAGATGGATAGAGATCTGCATTAACACATGAATCCAACATTAATGGGGTGGAAGATAGTCTATTAAGCTCTAACTATGCTTAACACAGGACACAGACACTTCCAAGAGACACAGAGCCATGGTGAGCAGTATGTACCTTCTACTGGGCTTACACAACAGTGGCCACTGAGTCTCTGGAACAATCTTATGATGCTTTATGAATTTCATCACAGCATCCCAAGCCACTCCAATGCAAAAAGACAGAGCGCCCATCTTCAATAAAATACAACAAAGGGTAGCTCTTTGTATAAAAAATATTTTATTCAGACCCTTGCTATGATTGAGTAAATGAAATCTAAATATTTAATGTGACAATGTGACTAAGTATGAAATGCATCAGAGCAACATTGTTCAACACTCCCACACACACTTGCACTGTTTGCTATAGTTTTCAAAAGGAGTCATATTTTCTAAAGTAACAAAAATTTTTTTTTTATTGAGACACAAAGATACTTCACAATGTGATTTTTTTCCTCCACATTCTTCTAGTTTGATTCAGCTATGTTTAGGCTAGTTAAAAAAATGTAAAATCACCAAAAGACTCCTTTAATGCTGCCTCTCATTGTTAATCTAAATTACATTACAGGAATGCTTTGTTTATAGAGCTACTGAGGGACACTGATCAGCCATAGCACTTTAAAAAAATGACACACACACCAGCATTACTTACAGTTTAAGCACATTAGTAACCAGTTTCCCCCAAAGCTTTTGTCAAAGATGGGCATCTCATTTGGTGAGTTTTCCTATTTTAATGAGCTGACCCTATATTATTTACAAATACATTTCAAAATGATGATGTTTCCCAAACAGGTGGGAAAAACTTGTAAGATGGGTCATTCCTAAATATTGTCTTGAAGGTTGCCTATTCATTTGGGTAGTCTAACTGAAATATACTGTAAACAGTAGACCTTTAGACAAAAAAAAAAAAAAAAAAACCATAGGCAATTAAATCTTTCACAGAACCCTAAATATGTTTTAGATCAAAGTCTTAAAATATTCACAGTATGAACTAATTATAATAATATCATTGAAGATAATTTTAAACTGAAGTCATAGAGAGAATTCAGTCAAAAATCCTATTTCCTGGCAGTGATGGTGGTGACACGGTTAGCTACCAAATGTGGCTGGCACCTTCCAGGTATAGTGTTTTCAATCAGAAATGCTGTTGTAGGTTCAGGAATTAAACCCTTGATCCACAGTGGTGATGCTATTTGCAGAGGCTTAGCAGGTACAACTTGTTGGAAGAAGTACTTCATCCCACTTCCCATTTCTTTTGTTGCTTTGTGTTTGCAGTAAAATATGTGACCTCTCCGATTCTTGCTCCTGCTGCCCTGACTCCCCACCATGATAGACCTTTATCCCCCTGGGGTCATAAATCAAAATAAAGCTTAATCCATCAGTTGATTTTTATTGTATTTTCCCCTTTTCTTCACAACGACAAAAAAGAGGCAAATAAAATGGAGGAACCATTGCATTGGCATGTCATCTGAGGAAATTGAAAGTATCAGTTTCATCAGTAAGCTCTCTGCTTTATTCTTCTAAGTGTCTTAGAGGAAACTCTCTTCAGTGTTATGTGGAGCCCAGAATGCGTGGCAGAGCTGTGTTTTCTTGCTGAACCTCTGAGCACAAAACCCATGACTTTGAGATAAACATATCTGGTTATTTGCCTTCTATCTTCTTAAACTGTGACCTCAAACTGAGCATGCTCCATAATGTACAACCGTATTAAGAATGCAGAGGGAAGGGCCCTTGTTTCATGTGCTTTCCTATGAAATATAAATAGGTTCCTGTATTAAGACTCCCCATGATTCCTTTCCCTACTCCAGAGAGCTTTGATTTGGAAATATTCCCACTGTCCTCTTCCCTCTCTACAAGTAACAAAATGCTCTACAGTTTTAGCTTCTGTTGTACATTTTGTCTGTGTGCTCACTAAGATGGAAATCCATTCATTCAGGGACAAAATCACTTTGCAAGATTTACTTTGCCAACTGCAGGTCGAACATGCTGCATTTTAAAAAGGAACATATCACATAGGTTGGGTCTTCTATGTGTGTACACCTGTTTGGGCTTAAGGAAGGAGTTCCAGGCATTCCACAGACCTGCTTCCATATTGCAATGAAAACCAACACTTAGACCATCTCTGCTATAAATAGAAGGTTGTAACAGCTACCCCTCAGAGTGAGGCGAGACGTGGCAGATGTAAATGTCTTTCTTAAATAGAAGGTGCCATATGGGCAGAGGTATTATAGGAACTGAAAATGTCCTGGCTACGAACTCTCCCGTTCTCAATAGGCAGGTGCTACCAGGAAGACTCATCTGTGTTTCACTGGGGAAACATTGAGCCAGCCTTCCACCTTGTATATCTTATAGCAGCTAGAGTTTTAAATGGCACTGAACTTCAGACCATCTGGAAGGAGGAAACTTTGCAATGAGTTGCTGAATGCCACCTGGAAAGTCATCGTCACCTCCAGGGCTGGGGCACAGAGCATCTATCCAAATCAGAAGCAGCCCTGAATAGAGGCATTCCTTCTACACTTAAAATGGTCTCTTTTGTTCAGTAGAGAAGATAAAATGAAAATGCGAGCAAAGCCATATTTATCAAGTATCTTTAACACTTAACACTATCATTTTCAGGCATAAATATTATTTCAAAAATATGTTGAAACATGCGAGCAAAGCCATATTTATCAAGTATCTTTAACACTTAACACTATCATTTTCAGGCATAAATATTATTTCAAAAATATGTTGAAACATGTTTTCCAATGATCCCAAATGAAATGTCTTTGTTTCCTCCTGTCTGCACTGCTGTTTCCTGGAAACTTACTCTTTCCTGGAGGCTGTTATAAACGGTTGCCAGGAGCAACCCAGCTAGGGTGAAGGTTTCAACTTTCTCCTGAAGCTCAACTTCTCAGTTCTCCAGCAACAATTATACTTTTAAGGCCCGGTGCACCTCAAGAGACATTTGAGAAAACTTCTGCTACAGAGAAGAACCATCAGAGATACCTTGTAAAGGAGTTTGTTGGCAACTGGAGCTAGTTCCCTTTGACAGACACATGACATGTTCATTTTTATTTTTTTAAAGAAACATCAGCTATGAGGTTAAAAGACATGTAGAACATTGTTTAACACATCTTGTAGGTTGTTATCAGCCAAAATAACTTAGGCTTAGGAACTTGAACTAGGCTTTCTAGTCATTAAAATTAACTCCTTAATCAGGTATGAGGACGCACATCTTCAATGCCATCACTCTGAAGACAGGGGCAGACAGATATCTGTGAGTTACCAGCCTGGTCTACAAAGGAGTTCCAAAGGTAGCTAGTGTGACATAGAGAGACCCTTGGAAAAAGAAAATTAAAACAACAAATAAAAATGTATTAACTCCTGCCAAGCATGGGAATACACACTTGTAATCCCAGAACTCTGTAGGCTGAGGCAGAAAGAGTTTAGTGCACTCAAGGCTAGCTTAGTCTAAATAGTGAGTTTCAGGCAACCAGGGCTACATAGTGAGACAATGTTACAAAAACCAGTATTGTTAATCCATAAAACACCTATAGCATGAAATAACTAGGGAATCTAGGAAGATCCTAAGAAAATGGGAGTCTCTGACACCTGCAGCCTGTAGGGGTCCTGGGCATGTGGGAAGAACCCTGGGATTATTCCTCTGTTTGTGCCCCCTGCTCCTCCAGAGGGGGCCAGTTGTGTTTCCATTTGTTTTGTTTTGCCTTTGACACAGATTTCTTTATGTAGACAGCCTGCCCACACCCACATAGATCAGCCTGCTTCTGCCTCCTGGGTGCTGAGATTAAAGAACTATCTACCAAGATATATGTTTTTAAATTTTAAAAATGTTTGCATTTGTGGATGTTAGAGAGAAAGCATGAGTGAATGAGTGAGTGAGGGAGAAAGGGAGGGAGGGAGGGAGGAAGGGAGGAAGGGAGGAAGGGAGAGAGGGAGGGAGGGAGGGAGGGAAAGAAGGAGGGTGAAAAATGTGCCACAGCATTTATGTAGAGGTCAGAGGACAAAGACAGGGATTGGATTGTCTCCTTTCACCGTGTGGGCGCTGGAGGAACAAACTCAGGTGGTCAGGCTTCGTGCCAAGCACCCTTACACACTGAGCTATTTTGCTGACCCAAGTTTACTTTTAATACCTGTTCCGAGGACTATTATGAGTTCCTTCCTAGTGGTCCATAGGATGAAGTCACTTGTCACTCAAGACCTCTTAAAAGCCAGGCTGTGATAGAGCCAGGTCTCTTAGTGTCTCTTCTATAAAGTACCCAAAAGGTAGTTAGCGTGTTCTTCTTTCTTAGGAGCCATGCACCTTTTCTTGCGTCTGGAGCTTTATTCATTGTTCTGTCTCCTTTAAAACACATCTTTTTATCTTACTGAATACGAGAAGTACTATTTTGTTGTCATCTCTTGCTCAGTTTTTTTCTGAATAAAGGTAGCATCTAACATGGTAGCATGTTCTCGGCACACACTGTGACCCTCCAGAGCATGGTCTGCAATACTTCACTTTACCTTCCCCTAAAACTTACTTCAGAGAGCTGGTAAGAGTGTATATCAATACCCAAGGAAGTAAGATTCAATGTGAACACGATTTTCCATCAAGAATGCATTGAGGGACTGACCCCTATTTAAGCCCTATAAAATAATTAGCAAATAGAGAGTGATTATGATAAAGTATTTAAGTGATTAGGGTCAGCAGGAAGACAAGCATCTGAGCTCAGAGAAACACAACTAAGATTGTTCCCAGCTCTTCTCCCTTTAACGAATTTGCTTCAGAAAGAAAAAGAACCCAGGGCTGTTGCAACAGTAGTTACAGAGTTGGGAAGTCATGGGCTCCCAAACTCAGACAGAGGCAAAGTTGAGTCTGTGGAAGGCTGCATGCATGTTGTGTTCAAGGAACAGTCAATGGGCCCGTAGTTATGTGAGCTTACTCTGTTTTCTGTGTAGATGAGAGTTAAAGTTTATGTCAATAGTAAAGGAGAGTTAATCTGGACATGACAATCTAATGGATGGATGGTTCTCATTCTCTTGAGTGCCTTTTCTAGGTTTGTTCCATCCTCGTTTGGGATTAAAATATACCTTTACAATGTGAAAGTTTGCCTGGGAGTATAAGGTGGCAAAAGTTCAGCTGTATGTTTTTTCTCACCTTCAGAAGAGAATCCCAGGAATCATTACCATTGTGCCAATACAGACACTCAGTTCACCTGAGACCATTTCCTCGGGTCTCCTAACACTGTGCCACAGCTTGGCACATGTGTCCATAGAAGATGATGGTGAGACATGGGTCCACCCACTAGTCCTGGAAGCTCAGCCTGCCTGGGACCAACCAGGGTGGTCATGCTCCAATGCAGTGGGCTCCCTGTGCTTGGTGATTCTAGAAGTTAAATTTTCTGAGCAATGTAGGACACTGTACATACTAGGCATTCATTGCTCACTGCAGCCCATTTTCTAGAATGGAGGAGATGGTGTCTTCCCCACAAGGTGGTACAGTGATTCCAGTCAGAGCCATTAGTGTTTAAAGGAAGTTGAAAACATTGTACCAAACACAACTGTTTCCTTCCCACTGTGCTTACAAATGGCTCCTACTAAATCACTTTTTTTTTTTTTTTTTGAGTGATCTAATTGCATTGTAACCTCTGGACCTCTAGGGGAAGCCTAGAACCCTGTTCTTTAAAACTTGTCTAAATCTTGGTGGATGGCCAGTTTATGTTCAAAGCACATACAAAACCAAAGGTGGATATATCTTATTGTTTATATATTTTTATACCCAAAGTGTTAAACACCAGATGCTTAAATCCAGGTGAAGTATTGATAGGGAAATCCTAGGATGCTCAGTTTGCTTGAGATAGATCCAAAACCTGAGGCAGATTTGGAGAGATGTGAAAAAGGGCTGTGTAATATCAGTGATGGGTATCATCTGTTATTTAATATTTCAGGTTTTTATTCTTTATTTTATTTTGTAGTCTCCTTGTCTACCCTCTGACTGTTCCTCATCCTATACCTCCACCCCCTGCAATATTTTAGTTTTGCTATAGATGAACATTACCATGTGTTTTAGGTTGATTTATGAGGGCAGGTTAAACACAAGAGAGATTTCTGATACCTCTGTGGGCAGCTTGTCTGCAATGTGATACTAATTCAGGACAGATCCGAGTCAAATTCAAACTCATGTCTACAGACTATCAGAGCAACCAATCTCCACGGCCCAACGTACCTTCACAGGTGGGCGGAGAGCCTTGGAACAGTAGCTGTGAGCTGAGCTTGCATGTCAGGGTGTCGCTTCCCAACAGCGTGTACCCTGGGTGGCACTGGTACTTTACGAAGTCCCCTGAAAGAATCAACATGATACTCTGGGATCCACATTCTCAGAACATGTGACTGTTGTGACTGTGCTGATTATATGTGACTACTTAATGAACTATGCCAATGAGAAAACCATTTTAGTGGGCCTAGAACACTTGCATGTCTTTTAAATGCCGTTTTCAGTTCTTAGTTTATAAAACTTAAAAGGAGACCATGTGTGGCTATTTCTTTCCTTAACCAATTTAAATCTTTGGCCTACATTTTAAATGCCTTGTTAAATAAATGGAAGTTCCATGGATGTCAGGGATCTAAGTAAGGCTATTGAATGGAACGAAGGAATGATTTCAGCAAACCCAATATGACTTGCCCATGATTCTGGCCAGTGAAACACCTTAGCCATTAAGCGTAGCCATGTTGAGTAGAGAAGGGACTGGACCATATGATTTGACCAGGATTCTGCAACACAGTGTGAGCACAGGAATGTGATTTTGTGATAGAAACTGAGTAATGATGGGGTTCTCATAATTTCACCGTCAACCTACACTGTGGCTGTTTCCTTAACAGGACCTGGTAAGTACCCAATGACTGATGAATGAGGTGATGGTTAATGGCAAAAGAGCGGTAACATTTCTAAATATTATCATTAAGTACATCCTACAATGATTTTTAATTTGAAGGTCATTATTTACAGCCAAAATGCATTCTAAGTCAAACTCTGAAAATTTAAAAATAGTAATAATGCCCCAGAGTAAAAGTCTTGAAATGCCAAGAGCAAACCATAAACTAAAACAGTAAGTCATAGTGTCTATGTGAGGCCCTACGATGTCATGGGACAGCTTGTGCTCATAGCCACAGTTTGCCTAATGCCTGTATCGGAAGAAGCTACCAGAATCCAGAGCCAACAGTGTGGAATGAAGGAAAACAGAGATATGTTACCTATTTCAAAGTCTTCGTGTTCTGTCAGCATGTCAGCCTGTGGTACCACAGGGGGAGGCGGGCACCTCTTCAGCTGAAATGCTGTAGCATGTTTATGAAAAAATGATAACAGCTGTGGTTAATTTTTCTGAATGATCAAATTGTAATGCCCTGTGCATGTGTGAATCACTCACTCCAATAACACACTTCAGCTATTAAATGCCCGACAATCCCTAAAACCCAAGGGATGAAAGCATACAGTTGCTATGACACCCATCTCCCCCTTTGGAAGACACCAATAAAATCATCCCACCAGAGCCTGGCTAGTTTAGATAAGCTCATGCCTCTCTTGTCCTGAGTAATATTTTGGGGTCATAGGAGACAAGGGGTTGGTGACCTTGTCCTTCTGCTATCAAGGACATCATGTGGTCATTATATGATGGTTGCTAAGACATTTCATTAGAGTCAGGCACATATGTCACATCACATTTATCATGCTGGTATCTGCATCAGGATCTCTCTTATATTTATGTAGAAATAAAACCCAGGTATCTACCAATAGGCCCTGACGAAATGAACCAAAGATAGAGATACTGTCCGCCACAAAAGGTTTCTAGGACCCTCTGACACCCATGTGGGATAACCCAACATCTGCAGGTAAAGTATGTACATGGGTTAGAGAGCTTTCTTGGGACTCAATGCCATAACCACTGAAGTAGAAACAAACTGACCATGAAAATTGAGGACGAAGAAGCCTCCGTTGGAGAAATCGCTGTGGAATTTGAGAAGGACCTGGTTGGTGGAGCTATATGCAGTCTCAAGGGCAGTGTTCCCACTGAAGACCCCGAGTTGAGGCGAGTTCTGGTCAGGACCATCCCTGGGAAAGAGATGAAGCCATCATAGGAAGACATTCGGTGGTACAGCTTAGGCCCTCCCCAATGGGGCCAAGCATGCAGAAAGAGCACAGGGCTAATCTAGTAAAACCAGCGCACACCAGCCTCTTCAGAGGTACTGCTATTCTGTCAGAAACAAACAACCACATTTTAAAGCACACATGGTGTTCACTTCCTTATGACTCATATTTATAACAAGTTTTACAGTTGATTTAAAATACTAAAATTGAAATATGGAATTGCTCCAGCACTGACTTTAGTAATGGGATGCTTGGTGTTTAAGATATTCATTGCCCTGTGGCATCTCTCTCCTTCATTTGCTTTCCTACTGTGGGCAGTGGACATACAGAGATTGCTACAGCTGGACTCCACCCAACAGATTCTACATGGATCTATTGCTTGGTGGGACTGCTGCTTTGCTGCTTTGCTTTGGATCAGGAACTCTTGGTGTCTCATCCCCACAGCTACTAGCTCAGCTTCTCAGAACCACCCTCCAGGACCTCCTTGCAGCCTGGGGAGGCAGCTTCCCCTGGCCCTGCAGCATCATCTTCAGTGACTCTTCTATGTATGGCTCCTCCTGTATTTTAGATAAAATATTTAGACCCTGTGTTATCTGTTCCTCAGGCCCAGGCTACTCTCCCTTTCTCCTTGAGCCGTAAGAAGAATTCAGGCAGATAATGCACCCTCCATGCACACATATAACATACATAGGCAGACATACTTAGACATTCAATAGACAGATGAAAAACAGACCCAATACAAATATAAACATAAAATATTCATACATTCACATACAACACACACATATGACAACCATGCATTCATTTACAGACATAAACAGAGATGTATAGATACATACATATTATAAGTGTTCATTTATGAACAGATACACAAGCACAGAATATAACAGGTGTTCACAAACACTAATACAATCATAGATACACTGCACATACAGAGACATATACCTACAAATATGTATATACCATGTATCATACATCACAAATGTACACATACAGTTCACCTGTAAATTCAACAGTGCTACCATCCTAGAGCCCCAAGGGCACCTTCTGACTCTTCCATCATAGTATAAGGGAGAGTACTCATGCCATCTTTCCCTTTAAATTGTACTCGAGAACTCTACGGTAGAAGAGGTCATTTCTACAGGTTCCATATAGTAGATTCAAATTCATCACATCCTGGCCCAGATTATTCTTCAAGACTCATGGGAATCCAGGTCTGTGCAATCCAGGGTTGGGGCATACCCTGAGGAAATACTTCTTCAGTGTTTTTTCAAGCATTCATTAAAGGGAAATCACATCACAGATTTTCTCTATATACAGACATAGACATACATCTGTCTGTGTATGTGTACAAATATGCATATATTGTCCTTACACAAACACACACACACACCCGCCCCACAACCACATACACACACATCCCTTAGAACTGTGGAATAATACAGATGTGATGGCAACTAACAACAATTCCAGGACTCAGGAGGCTGAGGCAAGAAGGTCACAAGTTCAGGACCAGCGTAAATTACAGACCAAGACATTTAAGGCAGAGTATGAAATAAAGTAATCATGACTTTCCCCAATATATTCAAACAATCTGGATATTTCTCTCTAATAACAAACTAGACAAATGCCTTGAAGCTTCCTCTGCATTGTTTGATTTTGCTGATGAGTAGTTTTTCAAGATCTGCCCAGAAAGATCATTGGTATACATGTAACCCTGCAAATGAGAATCAAATGCTAAGGTAGAACATGCCACCACCAGCAGAGCCTGGGAGAGAGGAGTCATACCACACAGCAATGTAGTCATTTACGGCCTCAGTCTGCAGCAAGGTGAAGTTGATGTACACTCCGTGCCCTGGAGGGACAGTGACCATCCACAGGCAGTCCTTCAGAATTGGGTACTCATCTGGAAACCCAGGCGAATAAATGGTACCGTTCTGTGATGTCACATTATATCCACAGGGAGCTGAAAAGGGAGACATTAAAAATAGGATAAGATGGTTGATTTTCAGAAGTAGGTAATGACTCCATTAAAGTCAAAATTTCCCCTTGCAAGAAAATAACTGAAAATTTTCTGTTACTTCCTTGTCAAACTTATTCCCCTAAAATATGGAAACTTCAGGACAATTATACTTATAAGTTATCTCAGTCTTGCTTAATATATTCTTCAAGTCTTTAAATCCCTCAGGATAGTCATTCCCATAAGATTAAAGAAATCTTGTCAGTCATTGCCTGTGGCTGAGCTGATAATCCATTGGGCTGTCCAGTGCAATGGCTTATGTGGAAATCAGACATAAATAGGGAACTAAGTGGTGTTGTTTTCTCCTCCTTTGCTAAAGCCTATTTAAGCCTGTGAAAGACTGGCAGTTAAGCCTATTCCCCTCAAAACAAAGACATTATCAATTCTTTGCAGATCTGTACCTGAAGAAGCAAGATAAACTTTTTCACACACACACACACACACACACACACACACACACACACACAATTTGGCCAAATGTTCCAGTGTTTGGTTGCTGCAGTCACAGAAACTTTGACTGTATTAAAATTGTTATTTATTGTCACCATGGTAACTATTTCACTTCTGGGAAAGTGCAATGACCACATAGCACTTCTGCCAGGAATGTATGTGGTTGCTTTCTACTACCCAGATAAAGATCATGACTCAGAGCAGCTTGGGAAGGAAAGGGTTTATCTCAGCTTATAGCTTATAGTCCACCATGAAGGAAAACCAGGACAGTCACTCAAGGCAGAAATTCAGAGGCAGAAACGGAAGCAGAGAGTATGAATGAATGCTGCTTTTTGGACTGTTAACCAAGACTTGCTCCAAATGATTTTTAAATATATATTATATATGTATATATAGTATATATGTATGTATTATATAAGAAGAGGGAGGGGAAGGAGAGGAAGTGAGGGGAGGGAAGGGGAGGGAGGGAGAGGGGGAGAGGAAGAGGGAGAGGAGAGAAAAGGGATGGTAAAGTTCTGAGATACCTTGTGCATGAGACATTAAAGTCCCATGCTAGTTTCAATAAGAGACCAAAGAAACTGAAGAGGCTCCACTGTAGATGACCCAGGAGAAAGGGTTATGTAGAGCTTACTAGAAATTTGACAGCGAGGTTTTGGAGTCAGACAAGACCGGGTTTGAAATGCAGCAGAGCAAACGTCCTTTGTAGTCTCACTCTGACCATCAGTCGACAAGTGGTGGAGCCAGATGACACCTGGGACCTGTAAATGGCCTCATCACAAACTAATCTCATCAGACACGTACTCTCCTTGAGGATGGCGCTCTATTTCTCTCTAGATGTCTGTACCAAGTTCTTTTCTACATAGACAGTCAGTTTTCCTCCTGTCTAGCTGTCCAAAAGGACTTGGCTTTTAATTCAACTTATTGTCACCTCCATAGAGCCTTCCCAAGGGATGTTGTTGGCTCATCTATGAGGTGGTTCCAGGATCTGCCTCCTCATTCTGTTGGATATTGGAAGGCACAGACTGTACTCCTCCTCGGGCCCAACAGCCTGTCTTTACTAGCCTCTATTGGGAGATTGTTCTCAAGGGAGAGCTGGCTACACATACTGCAGGAGCTGGCTGCACCAGCATCCTTACATGTGGCTCAGTTTCCAAGGTGACCCTATCATTATATTGTGGCCGCTCAACATTAGCGTCATTCCTATTGGATACACGTGGTGTATATGGGCAGAATATCCATACACATAAAATAATAGAAAATTTTTTAAGATACCAGCAAATTCAAACTATAGAACTACAAATGTACCTTTAGTGTCAAGTTACATTTAATTTAATAAATTGTAGCATTAAAGTATATATTGACAATTATACATGTTTTTGGACTGATACTTATGCAATTATGTTAGTGGCAATAAAATAATCAGAGTTCGGGTTAGGGATGGTGTGTGTGTCTATAATCCCAGCACTGGGAAGGCAGAGGCAGGAGAACACATGGAGTTTGAGGGCAGCCTGGAATAAATGAGAAGACAGAAGAAGAATGGAAGGAAGGAAGGAAGGGAGGGAGGAAGGGAGGAAGGAATGGAGGAAGAAAGGAAAAGATAGAGACAGAATGCAGAGGAAAGGGAGGAAGGAAAGAAGGGAGGGTAGGAAAATACAAAGCTACTCAGCAAGTAAAGGCACATATGAAATACCAACAGCCTGAGCTCATTACCCCAAACCCTGGTAAAGGTGGACAGAAAGAACCCACTCTATAGTTGTCTTCATATAAGTGTCATGGCACATATTGAATGGTCAGAAACAATAACAGAAAACTGGACAGAAAGACCTTCAGTTTCCTATTAAGACTTAGTTTTCATGTATTTGTTTTAGTAGGTATGTCTTCGCATTACTGTTTTTACTTATGTAAACTGTAAATCTACTAATTTTACTTGGTGGGTTCTTATTCAACATCATCTCTAAATATTTTCACCATATTAATATGAATTAATTTGGTATACTGGTGGGAGTAGTTGCATTCAAATCTAGCATTATACAGTATGACTGGTCTGAACTGGACAAGTTCTGTAGTTTAAGCATTTCAGAGGCAGAATGAATTTTGTGTTAAAACTGCAAGCTAGTTATTAAAAATTTAATCCAAAATGCTAAACTTATATTGAACACTTCTTAGAAAATGCTGTGTGGTTCTTCTAATGGAATTCAATGGTTAGTTATGTAATTTCACAATATCATTGTTATATTTTTATGCTTTGTGATATTGTACAATTTGTAACATTCTTGCTAGGAATTAACATATAATGCTGTACTTGATCTTAGCCAGAAGGTTGAGGTATACAGCACATCCTTGCTTAGTGAAGGGTTTGCCCAGAGAGCTAGGCATCTTGGGAAGCAGCTAAGAAGCATGCAGCAGCCTCCCCTGAATGAGTAATGCAAAGACAGCATGTTCCAGAAGGACAATCCAGGAGACTTAGGACGATCAAGCAGTGAGTTGCCCAGGTCAGTCATGGCTATGCACATAGTTACATCAGAAATCCCAGGGAATGGAGCTGGATGGATTTCCCAAGGCAGGCAGTCAATATATTATCTTGCATTGACTCTAGAGAGCTACATGACTTCCTTGGACAATTTTCATAACAATGTCTATTTCCAGTGATATGCTGCACTGATGAATTTGGATTCCCCAGAAGCCATGAAAATAGCCTTGTGTGACCTCAGTGTTAGGAAGGACAGAAAAGAACAGAGAGTTCACTGACCAGCCAGCCAGTCCGGCTTATCGGTGTGTTCTGGGCTCAATAAGAGACTTGGTCTCAGAATTAGTTGAATAAGACAAGGTTGAGAGGAAAAGAACAAATGCTGACCTCTGACTTTTCCGTGGCACACAGATGCACATGTCCACTATACCCAGACATACACAGATATGCACAAAATAAAATATTTTAAAATTGAAAGAGGATGCTAATAGAAATGGCACCATGCTTAAAACACACTAAACAATGCAGACTCTTAACTCTCCTCAGCAGTTTTCTCCACCTTAGAAAAACCAAGCCTAGAAACCAAAATAGTAAATTTCCCATTAACATTAATGCAAAATCCAAGAAATTGACCTTCTCTGTGTGAATTAAAAGGATTCACGTCGAGACTAGAAATCAAAACAGATTGAAATCCTGATAATTTCAAAGTAATTGAGAGCTGCCCATCTGCGAGGTGTTACCGTGGCTGCTCCTACGGTTCATTTTGGTGAAGATGGGCCTGAATGCCTGGTCTTCTCATGTTCAGTATCTGTCGCAATGAGCTGCCCCCTCACCCCTGAATAAGAATTTTCACATGGAAAATAGATGGAAATATTACTTAAAATACCTTAATGAGGAACAAGCAAACAAACAAACAAACAAAAAAAAAAACTTAGACTCATTCAAAAAGTTATTTCATTCATGTAATTAAATAAGTACCTGAATTTTTAAATATAGCCAAGAGGTTTTTTATTTTTATGGTTGTTCTTAAGATTATTAAAATAAAAAATGTAGGTGAGGTAAGGTTTAAAAGCATGTTTATTTATATATTTAGTCTACTTCAGTAAAAATTTATAGCTAGCTACCTTCCCTTCTCCTGGGATAGACAGGGGTGCTTAGCATTTCAAAGGCCCATGGCATTGGAGATTTCCTTATTATTCATTCAAAGGTGCTGCATCTGTATACAGGATCCAGGCTTAGCAGCAACCCTGTTACAGACCCCTCCTGCTGGATCCTTGACATCATCATTTTAGCTTAGCATTGCAGAGATGGCCAAGTTATCCTAAAAGTCAGGAAGCCCCCAGTGAAGGCCAACAAAGTAATTTCTGTCAAGAGGCAGAGCAGGCTGTGATCTTAGACCACGCTTCACAGATGCTCAGCAACTTGATGCCAGCAGCTCCTAGGAACCAGAGTCACATTCTATCCATCTTCTCTGGCTGAAGACAGGATTGTCCTACTCCCTGTGGCTCTCAGCCTCTTGAAATAATGCAGGGACAAAGGAACTGCAATTCCCCCAGGCAAAAGTCTGAGAGAAGGAAAAGTCATGATTGGTCAGTGGAGGTCAGGACGGAACCTTGACAAGGACTATTTAACTATTTATACCTCTTGCTCTTCTGCCTACACCTAAGCCTTATGTCAGGACCCCAAGAATGGAGTCAGTGGTGGGAGGTTGCAATACCTTTATTTCTCATCCCAATATGCCCATTAAAGTGTCACAATTACTCTTACTCATGCCTTTAGTTGGCCTTCTGAGACTAGGCAGCCACACCTATGTCTGTAGAACAGACATGGCCCAGGCACTGACCCTAACAACTCTATAGCAACTCACAGAGTTAGGCTTCAGTTTTCTGGAAGAATTTCTGCTGTGTGCTTCTGCTAATGCTGTTTCTTCCACCTCAAGTGCTCTGTCTCTGAGCAGCAAATGCCTTGACCTAAGCCATTCAAGAACATGAACAATTTATCTTCTGTGATACAATGTAGAGTGAGATTAGTATAGAAATTGAACGGACAACAGTGTGATGATTAATCTCCAGGTTGCATAGGAAAGATTTCAATCCTGAATAAAAACAGCATTTGGGTGCACTGTGAGTTTTCTACATTAGGGTTATAGAAAACTTTATCCCAAATGTTGCCAAGTGCCACCTTATAGGCTGGGATCCTGGACTGTATGAGAAGGAGAAAGTGAACTGGGTACCAGCATTTCCTCCTCTCTGCTTCCTGCCTGGATGTCTCATGACCAGCTGCCTCCTGTTCTAACCACCATGGCTTCCTCATGAAAGGAAGATACCTTCAAGTTCTGGTCAGAGTAAACCCTTTCTTCTTTAAGATGCTTTTGTCATGAAATTTGTCATAGCAACAAGACCAGTAACTCCTAATCAAACAGACTTACCAGGATTAAATCTGTTACCATCACTGTCTCTTGTAACCCCATGTGAAGCAAGCCTCCTGTTTTCTATTTTGGAGCCTGTGGTGATTAACAGGCTCCTGTGTCCTCAGCTTAGATATTAGTGTTGGTACTTAACACTTTGTTGTCTTTATAATTTCCTTAATCATAAAGTCTGTATATTCTTTAATTGCCTACTGAAGGATGTCTTTCTGAAATATGTAGCAGAGTATATTATAGATACTTGTTGCATATCTGCTGGCTGAAATAATGAAGTACTGCATAGTCACTGAATAGTCCCTGTCACTATGTTCCCTAAGAGAAACTCAGTTGTCCCCAGGGAAGATGAGGAGCCTACCGTCACACCGCGGGAAAGGGTAGTTCCAGTTCCGGTCAGTGCCATGCTGGCACGTGAGTACAGGATCACCTAGCAAGATGTATCCTGGGTAGCACTCAAAGGAGATCGACTGGCCCACGCTGTAATCCGAGTTGATCATGAACCCATTCTGGAATGCAGGTGGGTCCGGGCAGTTCTGTAACTCATAGGCTGAAAGCAGAAACAGACAGCATCAAGCTCCCAGCAGGGGTTGGGCCCAAAAGGACTATAAAAGAGGAACAAAGGAATACAAGTGCAGTCAGCTCCTGAGGATATAAGTGTCTAAAGCTGTCTCTTCCATCCTGAAAGAGTCAACTAATAATTAGTAGTAGAATTATAATCACGTGTATTTAGTAACCACTTAGTGTGCGCATCCAGGGATCATAGCATTCACACAAAAGGAATCTGACTAGGTTCATTGCCTTGGCAAGAAATCACCTGCATCGGCTAAGTTAGAAAGTAATAGAAGTGATAATAATAAAAGAGCTGTCGGAAATGCTGAGTGAACATAGATGCACTGTTTCTCTGATTGGAACGAGACACACCTCCGTTCTCCGTGCTTCCAGATCACACCCTACTTTGCTTTGTTTCACTCAGTCATTTAGTACAAATAACATAGGAAATCCCCTTCATTTTATTTTTCTAGGAAAGTAGAACCATGGAAACACAAAGCTAGCAATTACACTTTGCATAAATGCTATAACAGCCATTGTGGTTTATCATGAAGGTAAGTGTGTTCTAGCAGGTGTGCATTTTCACACCTTTAATAGGGGCATAGCAAATAGAGGCAGCTGAAGCTTTGTGAGTCGAAGGCCATCCTTGACTCCAGAGTGATTTTCTGTCTTAAATATATAAATATGTCTGAGTAAAGATTCTAGGATGATAGCAAGTTCTGCTCTCATGCTGTGGCTACAAGTTTCCTCAGGAATCCAGAACAGGAGCTACTCCACACATCATGTGTGACTCTGGCTCGTAGACTTTCAGAGCCAAACATCCCACACACTGCTGTCCTTTTGTCTCTGGAGCTGTTAGTACACATAAGACTATCCTAACTCCCTTTTCAAATCAGGTAGCATTCTAGAGAAATCACTGTGGACGGGATTGCTTAGTCTCCCTGCCATGAAGTGCACAGACTCCTGTGCTGAATGTCATCAGGTAGGAAGGCAGTGGGGGAAAGTTTGGGAGATGGGGATCTAGCTAGAGGAATGGTCACCAGTGCATGACTGTGATGATTATCTTTACACAAGTCCCTTCCTTGCATGTTTCTTCCTATACACAATGAAATATATCACCTTCTTTATACGTTCTCTTTATCATGATGTTCTTTCCAAGCACACAGGGCCCAGGCAACAATGAACTGAATTCTCCAAAACTATCAGCCAAAATACACCCTTTCCCCTAAGATTCTTACTTCTGATAACATGTCACAGTGGCACAGAGGTAATTAATACAGAGACCAGGAAAGTTTCTCAAAGACTGTTAGAAAAATCAGGAGTCCTCGGTATCCTCTCACAGACAACAGAACCCTGGAGGATAATGGAAAAGACATGACAGACTTTTGATGTGCAAAGTGGAACCCAGTGTGTATATAAGACTGTCCATTCCACCCTTGGAGGTAAGTGTGTAGGCTGACATTCATAAAAACACACTGGAAAGTAGTCTGGGCTGTGATGCATCAAATACAAAGACTTTCTTTGTACGAACCACTTGACAGTGAGAGGGCATAGGAGACATGAAAGCAAAGGCTCACAAGCAGGCTGGGGAAATGAACGAGCATGCTGCAAGGAAATTCATCAAAGGATGCATGAAGTCACAGCGTTAGAATGGGAGGCAGATAGAAGATTAGACGTAAGAGGTAAGTCTGAGCACCTGTCGAGTATTGAGAGCTCTGGCTCTTAGCATTTCTACAAATGGCCCATGGAAACATGCTAGGTGGGCATATCCAATAGAGGCCAGCTGAAATCTGAAGGATCTGTGCACTCTCTTCATAGAGGGTCTTGAAGAACAATTGTCAAACATCAAGGAATATGTCATTTTATTATTATCAGTGGTTTATTCTTATTTGTGGAGGTACTACCATGGTATTCTCTCTCTTCAGGATGACGCTATGCAGTGATTGTGGGTCATTATTTTTCTCCTTTAAGGCAACATAATTGGCTATAACCCTTCACAGGAGCAATCAGAACAGCGTCGTGGGAAGACTGTACTTCTACTTAAACTAGCGGTACTGTTTGCAGAAATCTCTGTCCTGAGGATAATTTCAAAGTAAAAAAAGCTAAGTATTTGAGTATGTCAATTGCAGCATTATTTACATTAAGGTAATCCAAAAGTCTAAACCAGTACTATCTGACATACTACTGCATACACACAGTGCAGGGCTCACCAATTTAAATAAGTGTGGAAGAAATACCATTGTTTCAGTTCTTAATTTGATTCTTCTCTTGGACTAGTGAGTGGCACAGTGCTCTCTTATTACTGTGGGCAGTGGCAGAGAGCCTCAGATCCCATCCAGCTCTGTGGTTGCTAGGAGAAACCACCCACACTCTACAGTGTGTTGTGACGCTAATCTGAGCGGCTCCACAGACCTGTGTGTTAAATACATCTTTAGTTTAAAATGCTGTCAACTTGTCATGGCTTCAGTACAAAACTCCCCCAGGCTCATGTGTTTTATCACAATCCCCAGCTGATGAACTATTAGGGAAAGTTGGGGAAATTACAGAGAAACTACTAAATGGCTAGAGAGAGTCAGCATTTTGGGTGACTTTCAAGGGTTATACCAGCTCCCCAGCTTGCTTCTTTTTAATGTTTCCTTTTTTTGTTTTTCAAATTTATTTATTTTTAATTATGAATATGCATGCATTTCTATGAGTATGTGTCATATTTGTGGATGCCCATGGAGGCTAGAAGTGTTGGATCTCCTGGAGCTATAGGGGCAGTGGCTCAGCCACCTGACATGGTACTTGGAATTTAATTTAGGACCTTTCAAAGAAACACACATGCTCTAACCACTGCTGAGCCATCTCTCTAGGTTCCTCTGCTACATGCTCTAGCCCTGATATTCTGTCCAAGCACACTGGGAATTAGTGACCATGGCTTGAACCTCTGTGACCACTCTTTTTTAAACATGTTTATCTCATGTATTCTACCATAGAGAAGAGGGAAATAAATAATGTGTAGCTTACAATCATGAGGATGGAACAAAGAAGCTAAGATAATTGTGTTCTATGAGGACACATTCTATGGGGACACATTTCAGTGTGTATCCCCCGTTCATCCTCAGCACCAGGAAGATGCTTCACAGATGACAATGGAATTCCATGATTAAACCTGTCTGTGGTTGGCAATTTAAAAAATGCTAAAACTGAGCTGTTGACCTCATTTGCCTTTACAAATTACACACATACATACAAATGTATGTAACTCTGTTGTTTTGGTAAATATTAAATGATGGCTTATTCCTTTATCGGCCCCCAGGGTCTCACTCTGTGGTCGCCTCTCTAGTGTGGAGTGGAACACACACATTCTGTCCCCTCACCACTTGGCGCTCCAAGCCACCTTAAGAACTCTGTCATGGTTCACTCCATCCACCACTGCTACTTCTCTTCCAGGTAAATATGTCTGCTCTGACATGTTGTTCTCACACAGTTCCCTTTGGCATGTTGTTGCTAGGCCTTATACACACCCCAACTCCACGTCAGGCTTTATGTGTCCTGCCAGTACTCAATTAAGTCGCCACATCAAAGAACATACCAAAATACTCTGATCTAATTGGTAAAATATAATTTGCCCACCTAGATAAATCAAATGATTTTGTACAATTCCATCCCTTATAAAACATTCATAATATTTATGAAGAAATTCCCCAAGAGAAACATAAATGTCTACCTCCATCTCCTCCAGCAATCTCTTTCTCTTCTGTCTCCACTTCCACTCCTCAGCCTTTCCCTGGACTTTTCCCTCTCCCGTGTCCAATCATGTATCACCTTAACAAATCTGCATTCTATTAAGTCTCTAAGGAGCCTTGGAAGCATCCTCAGTGATTAAGAGTGAGAAAACAGAAATTAGAAGAGATTCTAGAACCTCAAACGTCTCAAAAGAACCCTTGGCCTTAGACTAGAGTTGGAAAAAAGCTTTAGAGAAGAATAGGGATATCCAAAGTGTTGGGCAAAAAAGCCCAGCATAGGGTTAGGAACTAGCAGTCTAGAAGCAGAGTTTGGTCTCAGGAATAAGGGTTCCCGGTTTGCACAGTAAAATAGATGTGAAGAAAACAAGCTCTGCTCAGAAAGACACATCTTGTACAATTTCTCTTATGCAGAATCCAGACCTAAATATATATGTTAGAGTAGAAAAAAAACCCTGTTCAAGATATTAGACTCTGGCCTGGTAGAGACCAAATATCACAGCTGAGTGGTTACCTGTTTTAACTAAGGACTACCTGTGGATATGAACTCACTTTAGGCAGTACTAAGAATGTGGGCAGAATAAATAATGAAGTAGTAAACTTTTTCTTAGAACTGAACCCTAGTGTAGAAGCTTATGGCCTATAGTCATATAAAATGTTAAGTCTGTCTGCTTTTCTGGATTATTAAGAAATGTATCTCTTTCCCTCTTTTCTTTCTATTTTTTTCCCAAGCTTGTTTTCCTTAATACTCTTGAATCTTTTTTTTTTTTTTTGCCTAACATGTTCTATGTCCCTTCTCTTCTCTAAACTGTGCCACCTTGCCATGGAGCTCCCTGCCCAACATGTGGACACCATGTGTCTGACCTCTATGATCGTTTAAAAAGCATGGCCCCAGACTACCCTCTTCATTACCTCTGCCATACAGCGGCTGAAATCTATAGCTGCCTGTCCTGAGAATTTTTCTTTTTCTTTTAAACTTTGATTAAATGGACCTAAAGTTTTTGTTTGATTCAATGGTAGATTCTTTTAATAATGGGACAAGTAACCCCCAAAGTGGACTCTGATCCATACCCCCACATAACTTTCCTGTCATTTACAATCTGTTATTGACTGCAAGTCTTCCTCTGTAAATCACATACCATAGGGCCATCTCTGTCTCTGAGAGGTCTCCCTATTTTGAAGGCTGTAGATGTAGACTTTTCTGAGAGCCAGAAGTGTTGGATCTATACTGTGTCTGCCATTCACCCTCATGATGTTGCTTGAGCCTCAAATGACTCTGTAGATGCAGGCTACCCAAAAGGAAAATTTTATGCTGTGCTCAAATGTGGACCAAGGTAGTTTTTATAATATGCTTTTTTGTTTTTTTTTTTTTTTTTTTTAGGAATAAAATCAACTGGCCCAGTCAGCTTTACTTTGAACACAATGAATGTGATGGGAAAACCTACCCTTCGATGTAGTTAATAAGACTGCTAGTTACAACCCCAAGGAAAAAAAGCAAAATGAAAGGTGTTTGCCCATTCTCAGGAAAGGAAAAGCAAATGAAACTACCTGCACTCTAACATAGTCTTCATTGGGAACACCATTCAGTGTTTAGTTGTATCCTAGAGGCTTGAAATACAAGTATCACTCACTAAATTTGGTCGTGGACTGTAGATGTCCCCAGTGAACATCACACACACACACACACACACACACACACACACACACTGCATTTTATTAATTTGTTGTAAAGCTTGCTAGATAATTTAAGAACTATAATTGGGTTTTCTTTAGGGATGGATGAAGTTGGGGCTGAAGGCAGCAGCCATTTCTACTCACATAATCAGCCTCTGTGACAGGTTTGAATTGGGGAATTAAAGTGGCCTTTCAGCCTGAAACTCACAATTCTGTGCCAATAGCTTCAGGCTATTATAATAGTTGGAAAAAAGAGGTTTTTCTTTTCCTAATAGCATCTATGCTACAGATGGTGGCCCACACAATTTCTCAGTCAAGCACACATAAGCTAGCAAGTTATCTAAGTTGGCTGTTCTTGGAGACTGGCTGGCTGGCATGCTCCTTCATTAACCAGGGACACCATCTTGGCTGTCAGGAATTCTTTCCTTATGCATAATCCCACCGGTTATATGACCTCTAGTCCCAGTATATGCTGATGAAAATAATCAGATTTCTACTAAAATTACTACGAAATCCAGACCTTGGACTGCCTGAGATTTTGGCTAGTATATCTTTAACCAAATTGCTTTTCATAGCCTGGTTCACAGTGGTGTCTCATATTTTGGATCACCAATGAATAAATGAAAAACTTTGATTCTATAAAATAATTTTTCTCTATTGGCTCTAAGTACCTCTGTTCTAGAAGTGACAAAAAGGTGATGAAGGAAGGTGACAGAAATGGTCATTTTCCTTTCAGAAGAGCCATAGTGAGAGAAGTGGCAAAGTTGAACACTGAGCCCTCTTTTCTAAGAGTTTAGACTAGAGATTAGGGACTCCTTACTTACTTCTAGCATAATAAAAAATGCTCTGGAAAAGATGGGACTGACTTAGTAATTTGTTGCCCACAGTTGGAAGCATTCTTATTCAAAGTCACTCTTTAGTAAGGAGCCTCACACAGAGAAGAACTTGCACTTAGGTGAAAGAAAGCAGGGAGGTCCTACCAAGGGTTTCCAGTGGAACTCCTAGTTGTCCACAACATCATAGTGGGGAAAAAGGATTGAGTTTCAGAAGTATATCAGCTTCATATGTCAGTGATGATGATAATGTTGGCTGTGTCCATAGTTACAGTTAGTGGGCTTGAATATCAGAAAAATAAACAAACAAACATAACCTCTTCAATGCTCATTGCACAGGGAGGCTAATTAGTTGCTGTACACAATAGCTTCCCCTTCTACTAAGTTAATTCATATCAAAACTCAAAGCTTTTCTACTGTAATCATAAACAAGGCTATTTTCCATATCCCATGAAAATTTGTCTACATAGCATATATATGTATGAAAACCAGTTGATATAGTTTTACTTATAGTGGTTTAATTACACAAATCTAATTTCTTTAAAGATTTATTTATCTTATTTTATATGAGTACACTTTAGCTGTCTTCAGACACACCAGAAGTGGGCATCAGATTCCATTACAGATGGTTGTTAGCCATCATGATGTTCCTGGGAATTGAATTCAGGACGTCTGGAAGAGCAATCAGTGCTCTTAACTGATGATCCATCTCTCCAGCCTCCCAAAAGCTATGTTTAAGGTTTTCACAATTGGACAATTATTATTTCAAGGAGGCATTATAATACGAGAGAGAGAGAGAGAGAGAGAGAGAGAGAGAGAGAGAGAGAGAGAGAGAGAGAGAGAGAGAGAGAGAATGGGGAGGGGAGGGAGAGAGGTTGGAAGGGAGGGAAGAAAGGAGGGAGGGAGGGAGAGAGACTTAATATCTCAGAAAACCATATCCAAAGGAAAAGGATATTATTCAACATGACAAATTTTATAATTATTTTTACAGTTGAAGCAGCATATAGCCTGACTCTTCATGTGAAGCTGGGACAACAGCCACTGTCCATGCCCACCCCTAGTCTTCCTGTTTTATGTGTTCCTCCTCTGACAGCCAATGGAACCAGCAGTGATTGTTCTAATGTCTGTTTCATTTTCAGATTGATGCCTAGCTCAATAAAAAATAGCCACATACATTCATCCTTTTCAATACTTCACTTAGCAAAGGGACATAAATATTTCACGTTACTAATAGCAAAGTCTCTTTTCTAAGTCATTTACTTTCAAGACAGTTCTAACCACAAGTAGCATTTTTGACCTTTAAGCAGCCAAAAATATACGACAAAGCCGAGAAATAAGACACTCACTGAAGACATCACTGTGAATGACAAGACATGTCCTTAAGATATATGCATCTTCTTATGAGTTATTGATTGTACCCAAAGCTTATAAATCTTGTGTAGAAAGTGGGGATGCCTATGTGTCTAACAAATCAATGTCAGGGTCTGTTTGCCAATCTCTACTCTTTATACAATGACAAACACCAGTGAGCCATTACCCCGTCATCCCTGATAGATATGACAGTCTATGAGAAATGAGCATGTCTCAAGTTCATGCTCTCATTCTTCATTACATAACTGATTTTCACGCTTTCTAGTTATAAAAAATGAATTATACTAAATTATGCTTTTAGTGACATCTTTAATGTGAATATTTAAAAACCAAGTGTCAAGTAGATAAAATATTTGCTCATCCAACTAGATGCCTATATGGCTGTCCTTCAAGAGTATTCACAGATCCAGATTCTAGAAGGCTAAGCAGGTGACATCATCGCGTACAGTCACATGGAATCAGATTCTGCTCCCACTAACAAGTCTGCCTTTACTCAGCCCCACTGTCTGATCCAGGGAAATGTTTCCAAATTTTAATTTGCAAGAAGGAAAAGTCAACTTATGGGTACCCCTTGAATTGTGTAGCATCTAATTCCAGACATCAGTGTTTCTAAAATCACAAACCATAGCAATATGTCTTAGGGATTCCTAAGTAGGCTTTACACGGAGTTATCAACTCATTTACAAGTCATTTAGCTTAGATCAAAATATTTATCTGAAACCTGGAGATTATCAGAAGTACCATCAGTACAATCCTATCAGGTGACATAGTTTGGAAAGCCCTGCTACCATGGGACTATGGATTTGAGGTCTTGTGCTCA
This sequence comes from Micromys minutus, assembly GCF_963924665.1. NCBI lineage: Eukaryota > Metazoa > Chordata > Mammalia > Rodentia > Muridae > Micromys > Micromys minutus. The sequence continues at coordinate 50,048,881 of NC_137983.1, read as the reverse complement.
TTTCTATTTCAAGGGAACTGAAATGTTGGATGCAGAATCAGGAAAGTCAAGAAGAGGGACACCTCAAAAATGCTGCATTTGCTGGAGTTGGACAATGGTTTGAGACTTCACTAGGTCATAGTTTTTTTTTATTAGCTCAGATATTAAAATTATTACTAATTAACACTGAAATTCACCCTAGGGTAACCAATTATAAGAGAATAGTTAATAATAAAAGTTAATATTTCAACAGTATTATGTCTAAAATAGGCTTTAAAATGCCAGTGCTGATGATAATGTGCTAAATAGAAGGACTATGACCAGGTAAATAGAAGGGCTGTTATTAAGAAATAGAAGCCTAAATTTGACACTCCTCAGGCATTTCATAATGTAAGTTTCTATTTACCAGGACCTCCCTTAATTCATCGTCACTGGTAAACAAGCTCTGGTAAGGACATTGTGTGCTCACTCAATAGAAACAGTTTACATCAACTCAAAGACCCTATCCTGGTGACTACCATACACCTCTGCATGCTTTCCCATCATTTTGCTTTTCTCTGTCCTTCAGGAGATTCCCACAACAGTTTGATGCCCAATGAACACTTCCTTCTAGTGACAGAGTGGCTTCACTCTTCCCTCACTTATAAACTAGAGCAAAACAGGGCTTGAACAAGATGGACAAGGATGCAAGAAGTGAGGTACATGTGGCAAAGATTCTAGTTTTGTTTTCCTATGTCTGAGCTCCAATAGTTAAGTGTTGATATAACTGAAGTACACTGAGAGTATATCTCTAGGAGATATTTACAACAGCTAAAACTCACTGTAAACAAAACTGAAGTATGCACTATTGCTGGCTTCTCTAGTGTTTCCATTACTATTTCTATTGTGAGGCATTTCAAATTTGAACCTGACCTTCAAAAGAAGACTTAATGTGTTTGCAATTAGAGATGACAGTTTCCACTGCCACAGGGCCTCAGCACTCTACCCTCACAGCCTTAGGCCGCTTTTAAGAGTAGGGTCCAGTTCTCTTCCCAATGTATTTGAGTATAGAAAGAAAAACAAAGATTCCCCAGCCTCAGCGTCAACCAAGGGAGAAGCAGAGCTTGATGTATCAGAAATACAACTGTAGTCTCACAGATGAGTCATCAGGAGGTTTAATCTATCCCTGGTCTGGTCATAGGATAATAGGAGGGAGGCGACAGAGAGTGGCTGAGCCTTCATGTAAGGGTCTCTCCCCAGGAGCATCACCAGAGCCTGAATGCCAGGATGGGCTTTCTCAGGTTTTCTTCCCTTGTCCTTTCTCCAACCACATCTATAGAAGCAGCTTTTCTGTAATGCAAACCTCGTAAAACCTTCTTTCAAAGACAAAGAGCCAGAGTTTCCAAGTAGCATTTTATCTGTCACCCAAACAGAAGAGCTATACCTTGTCTCTAAGGCCTGAGCCTAGTATGAAACTTCTGTTGACCCTGAAGTAAACTGCTGCCCTTTCTGAAAATTTCCATAAGGTGGGAGTTCTCAACCTGTTAGTTATCACCCCATTGGAAGTCAAACTACCTTTTTACTTTTTTGCATATCAGATATCCTACCTATTTGATAATTACATTATGATTCATAACTATAAAATTGTAGTTATAAAGTAGCAATGAAATAAATTTATGGTTGGGGGTCACTATGACATGAAGAATTGTACTAAAGGTCCTCAGCATTAGGAAGGTTGAGAATCACTGACTTGAGTAAAGAGGCTGGCAGATTCTGAGGATTATGGTCTTGACCCTTAATTGTCCAGCCCTCTGTTTATAATTGCCATGAGAACCTCACTCTTGAACACATTACTTAAGACTTTTCTTGTATGCTAAAGGCAGTTTGAGAACCCAGTGCCAAAGGCTCAGGCCAAAGGCAGATCAGATGGTTCTGTGAGGTCAGACTCTCCTCCGAGATGTTGAAGTTCTTCCCCAAAGGGGCATAAATCATGCTATCTATTAAGGCACTGATGATACACAGGCTAGGCACACAGGTAGAGGACACATGGAAATCTGATGGCTGGCCCAACATGCACCACTCAAAGATGAAACATCTTGGGCAAAAAATCCAGAAGCACAGGCGGGAATATGCTTGCAGAAGGCCTCAAACCTCAACCATTTCACATGTAGAGTTTGCTACAAGCATATTCTTTAATCATGTCTGTGCCATGGAAGGCTCTTAGAGTCACAAGCAGGTAGACAAGGCGACCTTCTGGTAATTATCTTCAACTTAGCACAACATTCACAGAACCCAGAAGCTTGAAAGACTCCAAACAAATGCTGCCCAAACTGCAAGGCTTTGTCAGAACAGGAAGGAAGCCATTTCTCTGTGGTACTGTGTCCTTGCCCTTTCTAAAGGGAAACTGTTAGTGAGTGTTTTCAAAAGGCTTCTTTTCAACACCACAGAACTACAGAACAGGTAACCCTTTAGTCAAAAATGATTTGCATATCAACACCTTATGGAAGAACTTTAAATATAAAGTTAAAACTCTTTGAATGATTCTTTCTTGGTAATTGGTCTCTATACTAGTTCTTTTATACTTCTGCTGGAAGAAGACTTGTGGTAAACAATGTAAGTCCTTTGTGAATTTTGATGGTCAAGTCACACTCCAGGATCCAATAAATAAGGAGTCATCATAATATCTGATTTTAAAAGGAATAGTTATGGTGGCACACAACTTTGATCCCAGCACCTAGGAAGCATAGGCATGTTTATCTCTGTAAGATCAAATCCAGAATGGTCTATGTATTGAGATCCAGTCTCGAAGGAAGAGATTCCCTGGCAGAATTGTTCATTATGTAAAGGCATTTGCTGCTGCCATGACTTGTGCCCTGAGCTCTAGCTCTGTGACACACATGGTGGAAGGAGATGAACGATGCTTGCAAGTTGTCCTTTGACCTCCATGTATGTGCTGTAGCACACATGCCTCCTTTACAATAAATATAAAAAGTGTGGATTTTATAATGAAGTTTATTTATTCTTTATATGCATGAGTGTTTTGAGCACACACATATCTGTACATCACAAATGTTTGAGGAGGCCAAAAGAGGGCTTCTAGAACTAGAGTTACAGATAGTTGTGTGCTGCTGTGTGCACTTGGACATGAATCTGAGTCCTATGCAAGAGCAGCCAGTGCTCTTACACATGGACATACCTGCGTGCATGCGCGCGCGTGTGCACACACACACACACACACACACACACACACACACACATACACACACACACTCTTTCTCTTCCTCTCTCTCTCTCTCTCTCTCTCTCTCTCTCCCTCCCTCCCCCTCCCTCCCTCCCTCCCTCTCTTTCTTTCTCTCTCTCTCTCTCTCTCTCTCTCTCTCTCTCTCTCTCTCTCTGTCCCTCCTTCCCTTCCTCCTTCCCTCCCTCCCTCCTCTTCACTCTCTCTCATCCCAGAAGCCAGAGATTTCAGAAGTATTTAAACCAAATCCTTTGGCTCTGCCCTGCCTACATACAGGGCAGATATAAACTAAATAGAAAGGAAGTCTGAGTTTGCCTTTTAAAAATAAATACCCTTACCTAGAGGCTACACGAAAGAGTATGACAGAAAAATCTAGTATAAATACTATTGGCTTCCAGTATACATCTTTAGAATTGGATTTTGGTCAAAATAATAAAATCTATTTCTGGCTCTCGGTCTGGCGATACTAGATTCTGACTTGTTCCCAAGATTAAAGCATTACTTTCCACCATCTACTCCAGTAGCCATGAAACTAAACCAAGAGTTAATCTAACTGAGCCCATCAGTTACTGATGAAGAGAACCCCTCAGGAAGGTTGGCTCACATAAACCCATGATAATGACACGAGGGAAATAATTATTTCTTTAATGAGATGATATACCTACTCTTCTGAGAAGCCCCTCCTTTGATGATATTACGGATGGACTCACTTTTATCTACATCTGCAAAACTGGTCTTCTGAGTTACTTAAAGCATGGGCTTCTAAATTTTTCTTCTCTCTCCAAAGCCTGGGTATGGGGTGACTGGAATTATGAACTTTCTCATTCTTTCTTTGAAGCTACTCCCAGTCCATCATGTGGTTGGTTTGAAAGAAGATAGCCTTCCTCCCTCCTTTCCCTCTTCCTGGCAGTTGGCAATACTTGTACTTTGCCTGCTCAGTTGTTTCTGTTTTAAACTCTAACACAATTATCACTGAATTTCCTTCAGCATCCTTTACGTATTTATTATTAAGAGTAAGAGTCCAAACACAGATCTTAAATTTTCCCTACAAACTCCTACTTTACTAAAGTCCAGAAAGGAACCCAGCATCCAAACCAGCATCTGTATTGGCAGGGATTGGGTAGACAGGGAGAACTGTCTGCAATGAGTGGAGACTGAAGTAGACTTCATTTAATGAGCAGTCAAGAGCATAACACCAAACCTAACAAAGAAGAGCCCCCACATAGTTCAGGGATTTCCCTAAAGTGGGCAGGCAGTAGAATGCAAGTCCTTTAGTACTGGGGAGGAAGCATCACCAAGTACAGTATTCACAAGGCGCATTGGGAACCAGCATGGATCAGGTACTACTGGAACATGGCACAGATTTTCAGTATCCACCACTCTCCCACAATATTTGTCCTGGTAGAATCTTTATTAAACCTATGTATAGGCAATTGGCTCTAGATTTTGAGAAAACCCAGGTTATCTCTTGGCTTAGTCTATCTAATTCTCATGTAGTACAGAAGAGAACAAAAGAAGACAAAAATACAACCGAACTTTCAGACACGTAGAGTAAGAAACTTCTCCACTGGAATACCAGTTCAAATCCTGGAGTAACTCAGAGTCCCAGGCTCATTTAACAGCCATGACAACAAACAATTCCTTCCCAAAGGACTCTTAGGGTACCAACAAAGCATGCCTCTGTACTTAGTCACCAAGGAGCAGTGATCCTGAGTCCTGATGACTAATGACCTCTACCATGGAAAGATTTAGGTGAAGCCCACCTCATTCTAAGGACATCAACCAGAGCTGGGTGATAGACACAGTTCTTCCATGTAGTGCCCATAATCTGAGATCCTTGAAGGACCATGAAAAGAATATCTCCCTCTGTTTCCTCCTGACTGGATTCATCTTTTCAGAGACCCCAATTCTGAAAGTCCGTGTTAACATTTTAGATAACAATATAAAGAATACTCCCAGAGAGTCAACCATACATGCCAGTGTGACACTGATACAATGTGCTATTTCTGAGAAAGGCTTATAAAACAAAGGGGGAAACAATGTGTCAACAATGAGTATTTTCAACTTAATTTAATTTAACAATATTTGGAGGAAGGCCAATAAAATGATCTCAGGTATAATAAAAATGTTGAGTTTTCTGACAACTGAAAGGTTATTTGGGATAAACTGAGAGGAACTTTTCTCAGTGATTTTGTGTTTGGAGAAGTGAGAGAGGAGAATGAATTCCTTCTGAACTGCTTCTTTTGCCTGAGTGTGGTGGTTTGAATAAGGATGTCCCGCACAGGCTCATATATTTAAATATTTAGTCACCAGGGATTGAACTCTTTGAAAGGATTATGAGGACCAGGAGGTGTGGCCTTGTTGGGATATGACATTTTTGAAGGAAGTGGGTCACTGCTGGTGGGCTTTGAGGTTTCAAAAGCTCATGCCAGGCCCTGTCATGCTCTTTCTTCATCCTGCCCAGGGATTAGGATATAGAGCAATTTCTCCAGTACCATGTCTGCCTCTTTGACACCATGCATTGTGCCATGATGATAATGGACAAAACTTCTAAAACTGAAAAGAAAACTCCAATTTAATGCCTTCTTTTATAGGAGTTTCCTTAGCAATGATGTCTCTTCACAGCAGTAGAACAGTTACTAAGACACTGATGTGCCTTGCAAGGTTCAAACAGTAGAATACATGATGATGAGCTAAAAGGCACAAGTGCCTGGGACTACCTGTATCACCTTTGATACTGGTGGACTCTTTGGTTCCAGTCCATATCCTAAAGGGCTATAAGGGATAAGTGACAGAAGAGAAAGCCCTGTGACTGGAGGTGAATGATGACAGGAATAGAGAGAAAGAAGGGAGGATTAGGCTGAGAACAGAGACTGCACAAGATCCTCATGTGGCTAATCATTTTTCTGTATTCTCAGCCCAATGTTCCAGGAGAGTCAAGATTTCACCACAAGTCAGAGTCTGACATGTTCTGGGAATAGGTTTGGCTGCATGAGGCTTTAACCAATCAGGGAGATTTAGGTAAATGCAGTATAAGAGGCATCTGTAGCTCCATTTATTTTGTTGTTTACCTTGGTAACTGAGTTTAAATCCTTGTCGGTTCTGTGAGTGGTCACTATAAAAGCGGATGAGGGTTTCATGTGTGGTACTCAGCAAGGATGCAGGCAGGTCAGGGCCACTGAACTGGCCCATCATTGGACTGCTGTGGTAAGGGCCATTCTGGATCTCCAGGTAGTCGTGGTTGGCTTCGGTTGAGAAATTCAGAAATTGAATATGTGCACCTATGAGAAAACATGCAATCTTCAGAAAGTTCATGATAGTCTATCCAAAATCAAAGACAAATAGCGGGATTATCATTTCATTTCTGAAAGAAAAGGGAACATGGTAGAGGAAATATTGTATCTTTGAAGATATATCTTAGATTAACTCTGGGAGATCTCTGTCTGCAAAATTCATATCCATAAATAAATTTTGTGACATGCATAAGTTTTGCTATCACCATATCAAAGAAGTACAGACATTATTCTTAGAATGACAACTTACGGAAATATCACTATATCAATGATTATACCAAAACACAAGGCTGGCCTCATACATGGCATGTAAATCATGATTTTATCAGAAGTCAATATTAAATTAAAATAAAACCACACTATAAACATTAGTAATAAAATAAGAAAAATGTTTTTTGCCCTTTCCTCCTTCTCATAATGTGGTTCTAGAGATCAAATCCAGGATGTCTTACATACTAGACCCGTATTCTCTCACTGAATCACTTCCAATTACCTCTTGACTTTGAGGCTAAAGACTTTTCTTGTTGAAAGTTAAATCTAGTGCTTATATGAGCTATTCTACCTAAGATTAGATATAGAGGAAATGGCAAGTTTCCAAGGAAGAGGCTCGTAAATAGGCAGGTGAGGGAAGGGCTTTGAAGGGGAGCTAAGGAAGGAGTTGTGGGTGATAAAAAAATAAATAATTCTAAAAACTTAAAGTCTCTCATGGAAAACCTGTAGGAAGGACATACATTAAGCTATTGTCCTTCCAGTTAACTTAGCATAAGGCCAACTACCCTGTCACAGTTCTCGTTGGCAACTTCTATTTCAAAATCACTAAGTCAGTCAATGCTTAGTGTCATTTTAATTTTATAGGTGATCATAGAGTTTAAGCAGGATCAGCTATGTCTACTATTACAGAAGAAAGATTGCAGTAAGGTTATAGCCATCTCAGATGAACAATGTCCTCACTTCCTGTGTATAATCACAGATGCAAGCTAAAGCAAAGCCAATTGCCAGCGACTCAAGTGCATTCTGCTATTTCTTGGAGAAAATGAGTTTTTATTGTGTTTAAGTTGGCCCAGTGAAGGAAGAGTGAGAGAGACTGGCTGGTGTAAAACATTAGAAAGAGGCCAAGGGGACAGAATTCAGAAGAGAAAGACATATCTTCAATTAGTAAGTCAAACTTTGAAATTTTTTTCCCAATTAAGTGTGAGCTTCATCTTATATCTCTTGGCAGATAGACAACTTCCTCATTTGGCGGCTGGTAAGGAATGCCCAATCTGTTTTTCTGGGATAAAACAATTCAGAAGAAATTCAGTCTCCAGCCACATCAAGAGCCAACTAGATGGAAGATGGCCAACATTGAAAGAGCAGAGGATAGAGAAAAGGTGGCTTTCTACTTGCACAAAATTAAGCTTGAAAAGAAAGTGGAATGACAATTATAGCATTGTGAGCAAAATTACCATTTTGAGAAGGATAAAGTATCCAGCCACATATCACACTCCCTAATTCCTATCAGCAAATGAAACAGAGCTTGGCTCTAATCTGCTTTAAAGTGGGATTGTATTCTTATCTAATTTCTAACAAACTTCCTCAAGTTTGACATTACAGAGCTCAAGTGAAGGGATTAGGACAAATACAGCCTAGTCATCCTTTTATTATCTCATAGAATATTCTAAAATTCTATGAATATAGCAAGAGAACCAATCTGAGAGCATATCTCTACTGAAATTTACACAGCACTCTTTCATCTGGTCGTAGTGTCGCTTTGAAGATCAAGTGTCAGTGCAGAGTCCACTGCACAAAGGATTTGGCTTCTAATTTTGACAAAGCTTTAAATAGTAATGTGTCCCTGACTTTAGAGCAAAGCACTCATTTTTAGCTGATGAATTTATAAGTATTAACCTCTTTGCTATGTGGGTAGCAAACATTCTAAAGAACTTTTTATACTATCCTTACTACACCAGATGATCCATTCTATAATTTAGAATGTAATATTCTTATATCACACTACATTTGTTTATTTAAAAAAGGGATTATAAAAAACAAGACCAAAAAAAAAAGCAAAATAATATCCAAGTGACATTTTTTTTAACTGTATCTTTACACATACTCAAGAAAGAAGACCCAGGGATTTTAAATAGATTCCACTTTCCCAAAGCAGCACAGACAGCAGCATGATTCACTAAAAGGGAAGAAACTTTACCCCGAACTGTGCTGAAGGTGGATTCTAAGAAGGAGACCATTTAAATGGTCTTTAATATCTAGTATAGGCCAGAGATGAGAGGGAGAAAAGGGAAAAATTCATCACTACATAATTCTAACCTTAGTGTTTCTTACAGGTTTGTAAAAGCATCTTGAAGAACAGCAAAGACGAAAAGTTTAAATGAAGAAATTGTGGGTAGGAAATGACACTCCAAAACAGCCCCATGATTATTAACTGAAAATTCTAGTGTTAGCAGTGGGATACCTACTATATTTTCTTGGCTAAGGAGGCCACTGAGGCCTCATGGAACCTAAGATATTGCCATTGCTACAGGATGCATGCCAGAAGTAGATGAGAATTTGGCATGGCTGGAAACCTTTGTATAGTTTAGCTTCCGAACATAGGGACATCAGGCTCTAACTGAACTAAAAACTCTTTTTGCTGACTGGCTGTCACAGTACTGGAGAGTACCATGTGAGTTGCTGGGGGGAGAATTGTCACAAACTGTCCTGTTTGACTATGAGCCTTCATTCTATGCTGTACCTTCTGATTCAATCTTGGTCTAATTGTTGGGAATATCAATTATTTTGCAATAGGGTTGAGGGCCTATTTCACAGGAGGGAATTTAAATCTGGTACTGTAAGTAAGGCTTAGGAGTTCATGGCCTTCAGTATAGAAGCAACTGCTACTATTGTGTTAAACAGATGTGATTTGTCTGTCAAGTTGCCTTGTAATCATTTGTGTTTATACACAGATATTACTATTGCTGTTACCTTCAATTACTCATGAACTCCTTAGCGGATGTACTAGAGACCCTCACCTGGTCAAACTTCTGAGACTAAATGACTATTGATGTGATATAGTGGCCTGACAATCAGGCGTCTACATCATCCAATCCTCCAATCCCAAGGCCCAGAAAAAAAATGTCCAAAAAGGAACAAAAAGATATAAAACCCAGAGGAAGGGGTACAGTGTTGACGTCTGAATTAAAATATACCTTCCTCTATGGAGGTGCAAGGTTCTTTAAGATTCTTGAAGTAAATAAAATTTGTAAGGCTCTAGAAGACCATAAAACTTAGATGTCTCAGGAAGTCCTGGAATTACAAGATTCACATAGAGCCTATACAAGCTTATATATAAGCAGTAAGAACTTCTGCAGTAACAAGGGCTCCGAGTTTCCAAGTTCTCTGAAAGTTGTGCAGGGAACTCCAATGGTGTAGTCTATTCTATGCTGGGACTTTTTGAGAAGTAGCTTTTTTTGAAACATCTATGCATCTGTAAGTAACCCCTCAACCGTAGTCCCATAAGTAATCCCAAGAACTCACTGATTCACTCGGGTGTGACTCGGGTGAAAATTTCTTTGACTTTCCATTGGTGCCTTATCTACAGTGGGATGTCTTTCAAGGAAAAGCCATTCAATTCCTTGAGGCCTTTGTTCTCCTCCTTGACCTTTGTCATTTGACTTATTTATGGCACTGAAAAAGTTCTGGGTCAAGACTCCATATACTGGCCTTCTTAGACTACCCACCAAGCCCTTCTCTAACCTTGTGTAGCTAATCAAATGATAGCTGACAACATCTGTCATATACCTGCTCAAAGAAGGCATAGCCTTCATTCTACTGCATGGACACAGTCTTCTCTAATGAGCAAGTTGGCCAGATATGTCTTTTCTAGAACTGTTTGTCTACATGAGGCTATCATAGTCATAATTCTTCAAGGAAGATGCTTTGAAAACTCTATGACCTTCTAGGACAATAATTTATGTATAGCTTCTGGTCATTCCTCATCTCCACACCAAGTGTTTGATGTCTAGGTGCCCAGTTACTACCACTTAGAATTTCCATTGAGTCTCCCCTGACCCCCTTGGTACACATACAGTGTGGCTTTAGAAGAAAGAGAGCAGCTGGAGGCCAGATGAAAGGTCTATAGTGAGAAGGAAGGCACAAGGATAAGTGAAGGCTGACATGGGAGAGAATTAGAGACTTTCACAATGATCATGTGCTTTGGAAGTCAGGGCAAAATATGATTTTAGTATTTAAGCAAAACCATAAAGTTTGTGTACTTAGCTGGGTTTGTGTCAACTTGACACAAGCTGGAGTTATCACAGAGAGAGGAGCCTCAGTTAAGGAAATGCCTCCAAGAGATGCAGCTCTAAGGCATTTTCTCAACTAGTGATCAAGGGGGCAGGGCCCAGCTCACTGTGGGTGGTGCCATCCCTGGGCTGGTAGACCTTGTTCTATAAGAAAGCAGGCTGAGCAAGCCAGGAGAGGCAAGCCAGTAAGTAAAGTCCCTCCGCGGCCTCTGCATCAGCTCCCGATTTCTGACCTGCTTGAGTTCCAGTTCTGAATTCCTTTGGTGATGAACAGCAATGTGGAAGCATAAGCTGAATAAACACTTTCCTCCCCAAGCACTTTCCTTTTGCTTCTTTGTCATGATGTTTTGTGCGAAATAGAAACCCTGCCTATGACAGTTTGCAAAACTGATACTCCAAACATCTAAAAGTTAATAGTTAAGTACATCTTAAAATTCCATAAGCCAATAACTAACATATTATATAACTAACAAGTCAATAAGATACTATATTTCCAAATTAATGTGTTATTCTATTTAGACTATGCTACAGCATTAAGAAAGCCCTAAAAACTGCTACCGAAAGTCACCACTCCAGAATCCCAGAGACCAAGGAGGCTAGGCAAAGATGTAAATGAGAGGACCCATAACATATGGATCCATGTCACAGCATCATTCAGCTAATTACATTTTTCTTGAGGACACCCACATGGTTGAATGAATTTTTAAAGTTTCTGCTCTCAATGTTCTTCTGTTAAAGCTCTCTTTAAATCTGAAATCTACTTCCAATTAAAGACAGTTAAATCAATGGTTCACCACAATCACTCAGAGGGACTAGGCTGGCAGTATGATTCCTGGTCTACTCACCATAGCCAATGGGCAGTGATATCTTCCAGGTGCAGTCCAAGTTGTTGGGGTAGGACCCTGGGAACCCCGGGCTCAAGATCACTCCACTCATGCTGGTGAGTGTCCCACCACAGGTGGCTGTTAAAAAGAAAAACCACAGGAATCTTGTAGAGTTTTTTGTGTTCAGCAAGGACACCTAATTTAACCCAGCTTATTGGACCACACTATTGAAGAGAAAGTTCAAGGACCTGGGGGGGGGTAGTACCTAACAACAGCCTGTCATATGTCCTAGATACCCAGGGGTCTAGCTTCCCTCCTCACTGTGGGATACTGGGAATCACGATTCTTCTGAACTTGCCTTCTGGCGTTCTAGGCTTTTAACAAAGGTCAGCTCATTTAACAGTGCATTTAAAACAGGTGTCATGTTGACTTTGGCTTTACAGTTCCCATTTGTGGTAGTATTGCTACCTATCCACTATCTGTTTTCTTGAACCCTACTGAGTGTAATAAAATGCACTTAGGCTCCTACTGTGTGTTAACTAATGAGTGCCATCCCTGAAGCCCCACAGCAATCATAAAGGCTGAGGTTCAGATGGCCCTCATCTGACAGACGAACATAAAGCCAATGAGACTAAGTAACTGACCTCAAGGTTCACAACTGGGATAGCCTACCGGTTCCCTAGGATGCTCCAGTTCTGCCTGGTTCTGGGGCTGCAGTGTCTATCCCTAGTCCTTGGAGTTCCTTTAAATGGAGAATATAGTGCTCCGCAACTGCATATTCCAGAAAATTCCACATCATGAAGTCTGTATCGAAATTGGGCATATGCTATGCTACTGTGTCTGAAAATTTCCAGTAAGGAAATTGGATTTTATAATAATAGATACATCTGTGTGCATCAGCCACAAGGGTCTGAGCATTTATGATCTGCTAAAGAGACAATTTCTAAGTGCCCAGCTTATGTTTTCAGAAGCCTCTGGCAGAGTTTATTTTTTAATTTTCAAATTATTTCCAATCATCAAGGTTAGATAACTTTACCCACCAAAGGCAAATTTTATGTGAGAAAATATTTACAAGGTGAGCATTGTGACTATGGTTAGGCGCTTAAGACAGGGTATTGAAACTTGGGTTTTGACATTCTCTGTGTTCTAGAACTAACTTTAAATCTTCTGATGATATGATTCTAGACACCAGCTCAGATACAACCAGCATGCACATAACTTAGAAAGCAGCCTCGCAGGAAGCTGTCAGTGGCTGAGGTTCATATATAAAGTGCACACTCTGCTTATGTGTGGTTCCTGGATCTGCACTGGGCTAAAACATGCCAGAATAGGGGGTAAACTACAGCACTTCTCTACGTAGGACCCTTTACCTGCAAGGAAGTGTGATATGAGGGAGAACCAGAGAGAACATAGACAGAAAATGTGGAATGGCCACAAGGACTGGAGTATGAATGTCCAGTGTTTCTAAGAAGCCCTTTCTGATCTCAAGTGTGACCAAAATAAAGCAATGCCATAAAATATGGGCATCTGTTATAGATCCCAAAGCCTGTCAGAGGAATATTGACATGGCTGTCATTAACAAGACCTGGCCAAACAAGGAGAAGTGCCATCCTCAGTATTGTTATCCATCCCAAACACAGGACAGGGACAGTGCTTTGTTTCACACGAACATCTAGATACTGTGCCACTAGCACAGGCCAGCCTTGTACTTATAAAAAAGGTCAGCTGATTAACATCAAATCAGAACTCCTTAAGGACATGACCCCCATCTACCTTACTTTGGGATATTAATAGACCCCTATTGCCAGCCTGCTGCTAAACAATAACTATGCATATGTGTATTTTGCCTGTACTTAGGTCTGTGTATAATATAGGTACTTGAGACATACAGCAGAAGCCAGAAGAGGGTGTTAGAACCACTGAAGATGGAATTAAAGCTGTTTGTAAGCTACAATGTGTGTGCTAAGAACTGAACTCAGGTCCTTTGGATGAGCAGCCAATGCATTTAGCCACTGAGCCATCTCTCCAGTCCCAGGCTTACTCTGTTCTATAATGGCCAGGCTGAAGCTACTTCTAAGACATAGAGTTTCTTTGACACCATTGACCCAACCAAGTCCTGCTCAACCTTTCTCATGATGTCATCTCAAGCTCAACAAGCTATCTGCGTGGAGGGCCATCAACCGATGGTATGCTGCAAAAGGATGCTTGATTCTTGCTTCAGGAACTTTGTATTCTTCTGAATTTATATATCTTATTTTGTGCATATTCCTAATGCTCCAGCAAAAATAGATGCATTTTTATTCTATGTCACAAGTCACACACTGTTGAAAAACCCCACAACGCAAGAAGTCTGTAGTCCTGTCAGCCACAATATGAACTTCAATTCTTCTGGGGGTCCTGGCAATCTGCCTGCCCCTCCAGAACTTTATGTGATATTAAAAACATTCAGCATTACTTAAGCTCTCAGAACAAAGCTGTGTCTTAAATGAGTTCTAGAAAATAGCTTATGTACCTTGACTCTATTAGTTATGTGGTTATAAAGAATTAGAATATGAGGTTTCCAGGAAGCCAATGAGTAAAATATTATCTCTCTACAAACTCCTACCTTCCTGGGCTCAGATAAACCTGGAGCTCACAGCTACAAAATGCTTTAATTCCTTCATGGCTCATTACCATCATGTGGGAGTTCTAACAATGGGGAATTTCTCTGTATGCCTTGCCTCAAACCATAGAAGTTGATGTAACTTCAGTATTTGCTTATATATATATATATATATATATATATATATATATATATATATATATATATAAAAATTATAAATATATATTTGCTTATATATATACATACATACATATACATACATATATAAAATATAATATATATACATACGTACATATACATACATATATAAAATATAATATATATACATATATATATTCTCATTAGAGGACATGTAAAATTCATATATCTTGCTAATCTAAGTTATTCAGATTCAAATAAAACATTTTCTTATGAAGCACAGAGCAAACACAAGAGCCATCATCTGAATCTGCTGGGAGTCAGTTCCACCTCAGAGTTGAAAGAATGAAAATCACTATATGTAGAAAACGGTAGCTCACCAGAAGTTGGGTGATCTATGTAAAAAAATCCGCAGGCTCCTTGAAATCCTTCTGCTTCTTTTGTTCCAGACCAAGGCTGGGATACAAATGTCCATTTTACACAAGGATCTTTTTGTGTGGAAGGCATGTTAATAGAGAAATTTATGTTTGTGTGTCACAAATAAAATACTGGCCTCTGAGGAAGAATGCTCCCTTGACAGAGGATATGATGGGAAATACAGATGGGAATTTTTTTCCAGAGCAAGGCTGCTATAGAGCATTGCGTTTTGTTTGTTCAGTGCATTTTGGGCCATACATTATCCTCTGTATGGAGTTCTATTTGCCACCTAAACTATATATTTCTCATAATCATGGCATAGCTAAGACTTGTTTGAGAAGCAGGGATATTAGCATGCCAATGAAACACACAACTGTCATCATCTTATTAACTTTGGGGGACCAGCATAGTGTATCATCATCATGGTCCTGAACACAGAAAATCCTGAAACTAAGACCAGCACAGAAGATATGTCACAACATTTAAAACTACTCAACTTGTGGTCACAAGTATCCCTTTTCCCATAAAGCAGTCGCAGACAACATGGCTGTCTGAGTGGGGTACAGGCATCAGAGATCTGAATGTGACAACAGCTGTGGCCATTGTGGAAAGACCTTACAGACTCAGGAAGTGTCAGAGAGCTTCTGCAACAGCAATCCAGGTTCTCAGACACTGATGCAGCCTTCATTCTGCATTGGCTGTCTGATGATCCAGACACAACTGTTGTCAGAGTCCTCTGGGTGCTGGGAGGATAATGTAAATGATGCTCCTCCAGACACCAGGGGCAGAGGCTGATGTAGGAATCCGACAGGCAAAGCTAACATTTACCCCAAACTCAAGCACTGCCAATTCCCTCCTTTCTGTCTGGCTGCAATGTATGGAAACGTCAAAAGTCCTGTTTAAAACCTGCATGATAAACACCTTAAGAACATTTTATATAAGGACAGATTTAGTGCTGCTGGGTTTGCTGTTGGCCACAGTCTCTGTCATACCAGCTGCCCCGTGAACTGGAGGAGGTGGGGGAAATAACAAAAAGCCAGCCCGTTTTCTAGGGCAGGGACAGGAAAAGAAAGTAGACACCGGGCAGGTGGGCTATGCGGGTCAAAACTTCGAACTGGAGGAGCTGGTCCGATGGCTCTTTTGCGAGGCTGGCTGTCCTCCAGTTTCCACTGGGATTCTTTATGCCTCAGGCATAGCCTCATCCCCACTCAACAGGCAGTGGTTCTCCAATGCTAATAAGGGTGTCTATCCATAGCTGTCACTGGACCCTTCAATGTGGAATACAAGCAGACTAGTTTCCAGAGATCCAATGGCTTGCTTGTAATTCTGAGCTTTGTTTCTGCACACATGCCTTTCCTGAGGCTAACGGCATGTTCAGAAAAGCCGCTCAGCCTGTCAGTGCGGTTACGATCTTCCTTCATAAATTAATAAATTGGGCTTTTGACATGGATTCAAACTGTTTGGCACCTTGAGCTGGGAGCCTCAGAGCTTCTCTGTGTAGCCTGATCTGAAGTCCCTCCAAAAGCTGAATTGCTGAATTCCACAGGGAGGAGCTCATTGCATGCCTGTGATTTTGCTCATGCCTGTGTGAATGTGCTCTCTAGTAATGTGTGCCTTGAGTGGGACATGGAAAGGTATATGTCAAAGCAAGCTGTCTGGATGAGGGTTACTCAGCAAACCTTGCAGGTGTACTTACCAATGCACAGAGGGGAAGGATAGTTCCAGCGGCGTACAGTTCCTGGCATACAAGAAATGTGTGAGCGGCCCTGTGGAAAATCAGACCATGCAGCCTGTTTGTTATCACAGCAGAGCATTTAGGGATGAAATGTGTAGGAATAGCTACCTTCTTTGTCTCTTTAAAAACTGTGAGTCTAACTCTTGTAAATGCATCTCATTTAGAAATATCAATTAACACAAGTAAGATCCCTTTCACTATCAAAATCTTGACTACGTAAAAGGACAGCATTTTTGGCTAATTTTTCACCATGCCCAAGGAGGACAAACATAATTAGACCTAGTATGTCTCATTTACCCCTCAGCAGCTACGTCACAGTATTTGGCTAAAGAGGCCGGTCATCGGGGACAAATCGGCTGAGAGGATGGTGTACTAGAATATGCTGCAGCCTATTTGGGGCTAACTTTCCTGACTGTGCAAAAGCCACAAATTCATCCTCACTCCAACCTTTGTCATATAACAAATAGGTAGTTCAGTATTCCCTGCCTGGTGGGAAGCAGCTTCCTGTCTGTAGTGAAATCAGTCCTCACAGCTCAGGGTCTTGTGATCCTCGAAACAGAGCACTGTTCAAAACTCAGTCTTCTAAAGACCAAACAGCAGTGGAGAGATTTGCAAGGATGTCCTGTGCAGGACTCTCTCAAGAGAAAGCTTTAGATCAGTGGTTCTCAACCTTCCTAATGCCATGACCCTTTACCATAGTTCCTCATGTGATGGTAACCCCCAACCATAAAATTATTCTTGTTGCTTCTCTATAATTGTAGTTTTCTACTGCTATGCATTAAAATGTAAATATCTGATAAGCAGATGGTCATAGGGGACTCCTGTGAAAGGGTCATTCAACCCCAAAGGGTCACAGTCCAGTGGTTGAGAACCACAGCTCCAGAGGCACCCTTCAATGGCGTTCTGTTTTAATTTTCCCTTTCTCTGATCACCTCTGCCTCATCCCATCATACATTTTCTCTCCCACCTAAAAGTGGCACTAAAGGGACTTAGGAAAATCTATGCATATGGGGCTCCGGAATCATAAGTTTATGGCCAACATAGATAAAGGATGTTTGTTCCCCGAGCTGATTATTCTCTTTATAAAAAAACAAAAACCAAGGGGAAAAAAAAAAAAAAAAAAAAAAAAAAAACTTGTTTCTGGTTTCATTCTTACTGAAATTGTAAAAATAGTTCTAAAGAAAACATATCTTCATTTCTTAGCTTTGTTCATCAAATGTAAGCTAAGCTCTTGTCTTTATTATAATGTTTGGGCTTGAGTCAAGGTTTTGCTCTGTTGTCCCAGCTTGCCTCAAACTCAAGTTCCTCTGCCTTGATCTCCCAAAGTGTTAGGACTGAAAGCATGTGCCAGCACATACAGTTAAAAAATGTGTTTTTTCAAGAAGACAAGCTGAAGCCAAAGTGCATTTGTTTGTATATCCTGTGGCCCATTAAATTGTATATAATAAATTTCCTCCTGAATTATGGTTAAGCATAAAGTGCAAAAACCTTTAAAGATATTTATTGAAGACTCCTGGTAAAATGGTCATTTATCACAAATCAGAGTATATTCTGCTATAGACAGTACCATAAACAATTTAGATGAGTGATTTCAAATAAAATTTGTGTAATAGATCAAATACAAAATGGGATCCTGAAAATTTTATCTTCAAGGTTTTATCCCAAGAGGAATTTTTGAATTCTTATGTTTTAAAAGAGCATGGAAGCTCATGAATTTTGGCTGGGTCTTCAGCTATTCAGGATTTAGTAGCAGCCCACGGTGCTAGCACAAGGGTGTAGGATCATTAGTCTCACTCTGTGTCATATATGTTTCTTTGAGAACTGCATTAGGAAGAGTGGTTTGCAGGACAATGTATGTTCTATGTATGCAAGGTAATTAGTGTGTTAGTGAAGCCATGTCAGCAATAAGAGCTGCTGAGTGTAAAAGTCTGTTCTTGGGGATATTATTATCTCCCAAGCTCCAGGCTCAATGCTGTTCACAGTGAAGACAGTGGCTTAGCTTACATTTGTAAAACAGATCTAAGAAACAACCCCATTGTATAGGAAATCCCTGTTTGAAAGAGGAGTTATTCTCTAAGGTCTTAAACTATCACTAAAAAAGAAAGCTAACAAAAGCTGCAAGATCACTTCTTCAACACAAAAGAGCACAGATATCAGAAGACAAGATGGTGCTGAAATGTGGATTTCCTGGGAGAAAGGCAGACTCTATTGATGTAGCCTCAGTCAGTTATAACAAAAGCCAATGGAAAAAGACTAAACAAAAAGCACATGAAAGTGGACCAAGGTGCCTTTGTTTGTGGAACTCATGATCTAGGACATGGGATTCTCTCTATTGTAATAAGTACAAGTACAAATTTCGGCTTAAGAAACACCCCAATTAGTCTCCCTGAGAATGGTTGAGCTTGGGTTTCTGTTACAGAGATACGGAATCCTGTGGAGAAACTCAACTCCTATAACCCAATGTGTGTGACATCTCTATGGTTATTGCTGCCTATAGTGGCTATTCCGTGTTGTCAACTTGACTATATCTGGAATGAACCAGAACTGGGAGGCTCACCTGTGATCCTAATCTTGAGGCATAGAGACTATGAATCTTTGACACTAAGACAAGGAGATCTCTGAGCTCAAGGTCATCTGGGACAAAGCAAATCCCAGATCCAGGCATAGTACTACACACCTTTAATCTGGGACACATCTTCTGTTGATGACCTACATAAGGACATTGGAAGAAGGAATGCTCTCTCTTCGCCTGCTTGCTAAGATCCTTGGACTTCCCCAGATGCTGCCGACCATTGTTGGAGAGTTGGACTACAGACTGTAAGTCACCAACAAATTCTCTTCTTATATAGAGACTACCCATAAACCCTGTGACTCTAGAGAACCCTGATTAATGCACCATGCCAGGGAATATCCAAGGGCTGTGAGGTATAGTCTGGCCTTCATAAAAGTGATACATGTAATTACTTGTTTATATAATAATAACCTTTCTTTGTAACAATAACATCTGTATGTTCCATGAACTGAAGCATGGGGGGGATATTTAATAGACATACTGTCCACTGGTACTCGGTATAGTTCTTTATCCCATATATGTGGAGAGACTAATTGTATATAGTGCCATTATTTCATTGTACATCATCTTACCACTTCCTCGATTCTTACTCAAGCTCTTGAATGAAGTTAGGCTAAGTAGAACATAGCCCAGGGACAGCATTTAAGAAGACACCACATTCAATGCTATCATAAACCTGTGAGAAACTGCTCTGAGACATGAATTTTATGAAGAATACAAACATGAGTAGGGACTGCTATGACGATTGCTGTTTGCTGCACATGGTTAAAACAGGAAGCAGATAACAGAAGCAGCGGCCTCTTGCTGCTCATGTACTTATAGTACGTTTATGGAGATGTCTAGATAATTTTGTTAAACAACTGTAAAATTGCATAGCTAAACGTGTTCATAGCATTTCTTGAAGAAACATTGGATGTTTCTTTGCAGGGGGAATGACTGAGGCTCTCTGGTGGTAATTTGCTGAATGAGGTCATGGAAAATGCAAATGAGCCAAAGCACAGTGCTCAGTAGCATAACCCACCGATAGGAGCCAAGTGTGGTGGGGTTTATAGATACGAGAATGCCTCCTTGGTCCTTAGTTTTTCTCGGCATGAGTATGGAAAGAACACACAAGTTTGAAAGAAAGAAAATAATG
The DNA here is from genome assembly GCF_963924665.1 of Micromys minutus. NCBI lineage: Eukaryota > Metazoa > Chordata > Mammalia > Rodentia > Muridae > Micromys > Micromys minutus. The sequence continues at coordinate 50,028,689 of NC_137983.1, read as the reverse complement.
GTTAAAAAAAATAAAATGTGGTGGCAGTCTACTGAGTTGCTTCATCATATAAAAGGTGATTCCTATGATGATGTTTTTACAAACATACATGGATAGCTCATTCATAGACCAAGGAGGACAAGGCAAACTGCACACAAATATGACTTAGGACATGAACATTGGGTATGAATACTGTAGATGGCCATGCTGAGCCTCCCTCACAGTCCCAGAAAGATGCCTACCTGCAAGGTGTATCCAGGCTCACACTGGAAGGACAGTACATCGTTCACCATGTAGCGGTCTCCTATCTTGATGCCATTGCTCGGGAGAGCAGGTTCCTGGCATGCAGCCAGGCCCACAGCTAAAACAACACAAAGACAGATGCTGGGAATCAGTCAGTATCAGCAACACTTCTATCATCAGCAGAGGGAACTTTGCTTCCCATTGCTTCCTATAGAAGCAAAAAAACATTTTCATGTTTCCTCTTCCTGTTTGACCAGAGGCTTTAAATAACACTCGATCAGAGTTGCAAACTAATTCCTATGCAGTGCCTTAATTCATTTCTGTTATGGATAGATTATCATTAGGTTAAAAAAATGTCAGTTTCACATATAACAAAAAGAAACCAATTTTAATACTGGTATAACCAAACAACTGTTTCCTGATGCAGGAGAGTAGTGGAATTATGCTGTTATCCTTCTTTCTCAGGCATTCTGAAAATGTTACAAGTCTGTCAATGTAGGAATTTCTTATCTCTAGAAAAAGACCCATGAGAACAAATTTATTCTCCTCTTCCCCTGTTCCCCATCCCCAGCAACAAGAATCTTATGGTTGTTCTAGTCTTAGGTTAACAGAACCATTTTATGTATATAAAATGTTGTATCCTGGTCCTTTCCTTAGATTATAACTCCCTTCATTTAAGGAACTTTCAAATTGCAATAGAAGTTTAACGTATACTATTGAACTCCAGACCAAATTATCAGAATAATTAACTCGAAGTAGCCATACCGTTCTATAAAGAGAAAGTACACAAGAACATAGAAAATGGTAACTGTGTGTATTTAATTAAAATTCTATTTTTTACAGTCAAACCCTGACTGAGTATAAATGCTGGCTTTCATTCTTCCAGTGTTCCAAGAAAGAGGAGAAAGCCTTCTCTAGGCGAGACTAGCATGATTTCATGTAAGGTTGGATTTTCACTCTTGTTCTGAAACTTGACCTAAATATATCATGTCACAGAGGAAGGAGGCTTGGGTGGTGGGGGCACCAGTTGTTTTCAGAGGCAGATAGTCTCGGTCCAGCAGGGTTATCCCACCATTGCACATCCCTGTCCTGAGAGTACCAACTGACTGTGCTCCTGCACAGCTAGCCACACTGTACCAGTCTGCTGCCTCATCCCTTAGGACTCCACACATACTAATACACAAGAAAAAGCAAAGCAAGAATGAACTTGAGCATCAGCAGCAGTAGCAAAAGGTGTGTGGCTTCACCCAGGGCTCACTCATATAGGCACTGGGTCTGGTCCTTCAACTCTAGACATGGAGGTTTTTTGAAGGGCAGACGCTATCAAAGGAGGTGCTGTATGTGCTTAGCCTAGCCACAGATAGATTCTCGCTACACTGATCCTGAGGAGAGCCGTCGAGCTAATGACTCTTCGAAAACCTAAGAGAAGCCTCTGGCTGATCTAGCTGCAGTGGTAGGTCATAGGCTTTTGCAAGATGCCAGAGAGTTTTCTCTACTTGTGGATCTGAAGCTGTAAGCCTTGCATTTTAGAGTATCAGTGCCTTTCTCTTCTAATCCTGAGAGGCAGACAGAGTTGAAATGGCATTCCTTCCTAGTGGGTGGAGTTACCCATCTGAGCCCGTGCTCCTGAATTTGGGCTCATACATGAACTTGGTGACATGCATCCCATCACAGAACACAGCTATTGCATATGTGAGAACTGGCTATAAGTTATTCATTTTTTTTCTAAGTTGAAATAGATTTTTCTCTAAATAGCTGTTTTTAAAGTATAAAACATAATTTGCAATAACAAGCAATATGTTGTATTTCTAACACAGATTTTTCAACCCATTTAAGGCTTTTCATAGAAGATAAAATTGCCAAGCATAAAAGGAACAATCACACAAGAGATCACAACTACATTTAGAATCCACACTCTAAGGATTAGCAAGACTATCCTGAATGCATGTAGCTTTATTTTTAAAATTTCATTAAAAATATAATAAAATGCCATAGATAAATATATATAATTAATGGTTAGAATACTAGGAGGTATAATTAATAATTTTACAACAGTATTGTTTTGGAATAATTTATATATTCAAATGTCAGGGCCAAGGACAAAGTTTTCAATAACACAGAATACTCATAATAGGAAAATTTGCTGTGATTAAATTGGTAAAGATATATTGAGATTAAAATGATTATGAGTAATATCAGACCTCAATATCTGAATTGACTCCCTATCTGCATGCTGTTTAATGTGTTTTTCCTTTTAGTATAGTTTTATTATACATTGATTTATATGCAGTTACTGTAAATTATTGTCTTCATTTTATCCTTCCTTAAATTGAATACAAAAATATAACCCCTCCCCTGAAAATGATAGCATTGATACTTATCACCACAGGAAATATACCTTTGTTTCTAATTAATATACATATACAAAAACATCATTATTTCATGCAGGGAAAACTATGGTGAGACTGAGATATTTCACAGAGATCACAATGTTTGTAGAAAGAAGTACCACCACTCTTTTCCAACACCTTAGTATCCCTGTATCGTTAAATATATTAGAAACTAAGAATGCAGACTCTTGTTGTATTATGGATAGTTTTCAGCTCTCTCATTTATATGGCTGCTTGTTTTTAAAGACATAACTAATAACCAAACTAGGAAATAAAAGTGGTTTGGCAAGCATCGGGCAAGGTGGAGGTCAGCAAGTCTAAGCCAATCATGAGCATATCATCAGGCTAGAAAGGATGCTCTTTACCTTGCTCATGAGATGGGAGAGCAATAATTGACTGGACTACATCTCAGGTTAATCCTTGAGTGGCTACATCACAGGAGTGATGGAAAGCTTTAGAGCTATCTGAGTTACTCACCTAGATATACTGTTGTCTAGAAACTTCACACACAGAAAGGAAAACCAAAAAACTAGTAAAGCTGGACATGATATTAGAACATGCTTGTAAGCCCAGGACTTAGGAGGATGAGAAAGGGGTATTGAATATTTGAGGCCAACAGGGTGTAAATGATTCTTTGTCTCAAAAACAGATGAATAATGAAATATGAATTAGTTTATTAAAGTTAGATATTTTTAAACATAACAGATTAGTAGGAAAATTCTGATCAATGTTTTGGGAGCAGCCACGTGTAGGAAGATGAGACTAGAAAGTTATTTGCAAGATTTTTTTGGCAGAATTTTCATCCTTGTCTAATGATGGCACATTATACATGATGATGTGGAACACCTGGAATGTCATTTAAAGGAGTCCATGAACAGCAAGCTTCCTTGACGGTTCTCAGAACTCTGAAGAACATGTGGCCATTTGTGTTGGAGTCGCTAATACATTGTAATATTTTATAATTCATTATCCATGAATATATTTTCTGTCCACTCTGGTGCTAAACTGTGTACTTTTAAAATGCACCGATACATAAAGTTTCAATTTGATTTAGAATGTAGAAAAGAACTTTTTTAAAATTCTCATGAATCTAGCCTGTAGAAGCAAAGACCATGAAACAAAGCCATTAAAAAGATAAGTGTGCTAATTTGACCAAAAGTAGAGTTTAATGTCTTGACCTACTGCTGATCATAAAATGTGAATGGTGTGAACCAGAGGTGAGCAGAGAGCCCACCGGGCCTTCAGAGGACACCGTGGCTGTTCTCCAACACCCAGCAGACAAATTCAGAGTGAATTCACTTGACTCTCAGAAGTGAAAATTATGGACAGCGCATGCCAGACATGTACTTTAAAATCAAACACATACCCATAGGATAAGCAGGAGCTTGGCAGAACTTACAAACTCAGATGACTTCAAAGGACTTTTCTCACCTGAGAATTGCTCTCATAGCCACTGGCATGGCTTGTACTCCATACAGTTCATAAGTTAACATGAGCATTCTACTCCGACTGAAAAGCTCAAAACTACAATAAACCTAATAAAAAACAAAAGGGAAGCAGGAAGTAGATCCAAGTGGAGAGACTTGAGTTGGAGTATATGGCAGATGGAAAACAAACTACAATCTTCTAGCTTTATCCTGTTGTGAAGAAACCCTCAGACCCCAAGCAGCTTAGGGGAGCAAGGCTTACACTTCTTGGTTGCAGTTTATCATTGAGGGAAATCAGGGCAGGAACTAAAATAAGAATTAGAAGCAGAAGTTATGGAAGAGTGCTGCTTGCAGATTCGCATGTGTTTATGCTCAGCTAGTTTTCTTACCACCTGTCCAGGAAATGTTACTACCCGTAATGGGCTAGGCCATCCAATACCCATTAATACTCAAGACGATCTTCATGGACATATCCACAGGACAGCTGGATCTAGGTAATTCTTCAACAGTCTTTCTTCTGAGAAGTTTAGACCAGTGGTTCTCAATCTTTCTAATGCCGAGGCCCTTTAGTATAGTTCCTCGTGTTGTAGTTACAGTGACCCTAAACATTTTTGTTGCCACCTAATAACTTTAAGTTTGCAAGTTTTATGAATTATAATATAAATATCTGTTATGTACACAGTCTTAAGAGACATCCATGAAAAGGTTGTTTTACACAAAATCAGTTGCAACCTTCAGATTGACAATCACTGGTTTAGGCTATGAAAAGTTGACAATTCGAGTGAATCATGACACAAACACACAGTTATGCATGCGCACAGCAATTCAATACATTGGCATGTCACCATTACACTATGTAGACAAAAAGGCTACCTTTTAATTTTGAAAAGAAAAATAAAAGTTAACCATGCCGTGTTATAGACGCAAATGTTCCCTATTGGCAGTGTTTTAAAATAGAGACTTTTAGTTCCATGAGGTAGTAACCAATGTGCCTTCAGTAAGACCCAAACTGTGAGCACTTAATTTTGATGTTTTTCCCAACTGGTGATACAGACAATTTGTTGTGAAGCTGTATAGCTTCTAGTTGCTGCAGATCAGGAGGGTGGGCAGAGGTATCTTGTACATTTTAGATGATAATATTTTCAGCTGACAAATGTAAACAATACAACATTTATAATTAAAGAATAGTTCTGTACAATAAAAAGTATATGTGAATTTAAATTTATGACTTTGTTATAGGTTTCTTTGAGGCAGGTTCAATTGCTCTGTATACAAGCCTGGTATAGAACTCTCAAGCCTTCTGTTTCATCCTATCAAATGCTAGGATGTCAGGTATATATCACCACACCTACTGAAAATTTATTCTATGATAACATTGATTCTATGTTATTTTTGTGTATCTTAAAACAGATGTTTTGCTGACAATCAGTGATATCTCTTATGGTTTCTATATCTATGAAGAGATATCATGATCATAACAACTCTTATAAAGAAAAACATTTCACTGGGCTTGGCTTATATTTTAGAGTTTTTGTTTTTTTCATTTTTATCATGGTAAATAGCATAGCACATGCCGGTAGGCATGATGCTGGAGAAAGAGCCAAGAGTTCTACACTTGGGCCCACAGGCAGCAGGAGAGAGAGAATGACACTGGACCTGGCCTGAATTTCTGAAACCTCAAAGTCTACCCTATGTGGCACACTCTCTAGTTAGGCCACACTTACTCCAACAAGGTCTTTACTCCTAATCCTTTTAAATGATAGTACTATTTATCAGACTATGTGGGCCATTTTTACCCAAACTACTACAATCTAATTAAATAAAAGTTGCATGAAGATTGTGACCATGTACTAGTAAATAGACTTAAAAAGAAGTCTGACTTGACTTAAAAAAACTGAGTAGGTTCCACAGAGGAAGAGAAAAATGAGTAATATGACCTTATGGACAGATATACGTATCACCCTGTACACCAAGACTCTTATAACAAACACACTCTTCAAAAAACCAAATATCTAGAACAAAAGTATTTATAAACTACATTATTAAGATAATGTACATTAAGTGAAACTATTGTTTTATTGGTTGTCTAGAGTACCACAAGGGCCCAAGAGCCCACATGTTTTCAGTATTGACACAAGCCACAAATACCACGTTTATTTCTTACATTTTGTTTTGATCTCAGGCTTCTATAACGTCTAGAGATTGTGTTTTTAGTATCCATGAAAGAAGCTGAGTAATCTGTCTCCCATGAAATGCCACACAGTATAGCAGCATTTTAATGACAAAGATGACTAATGCACAAATCACAGACCAGGTTTTTCTCACCTTATTCAACCCTGGATTTCCAAGGTTTCCTTGGTTTCAGGACCCATGTGGATTTTGCACAATACTTAGAAATCACTCATCACCCCATCTGTGGAACCATAGCTAATGATGTATCCAGTAAAGTTTGTCTATACTCCAAACCAAGTGGCCCTAGTAATGAGTCACCAAGCTCTGCAGCACAGTCCTTCATTTGTGTTGAAGTTACAGTTGATGTCACGTCAACATTTTCAATTTCAGATCAAGAACCTAAAGTGGCAAACTCATTATCCTCTTCTTCTGCTCCCATTATTCCTCTTCCTTTTCATCCTCCTCCTCTTCATTCTCCTCTCTTCTTTCTCTTTTTCTCTTTCTATTGTTGTGGAACATATATCTGTCTGTCCATTTAAAGGTCACAAATTCACCTAATGTTATATAAAATCGGGCCCTTTAGAAGAAGATTAAAGTTGACATGGATTCTTTCAAAGGGGTCAGTGCTATTATAGAAAGGACATGTGCTATGAGAACCCTTCACAGAACCCACAAACCCAACACATAAGTCTTAACAGAAGACTTTATGAACACCCGACCTTGGGCTTCCAGTCCCAGGATTGTGCTTATGTGAGAAATGAGCCTGTGATGCTGTGTCACATTGACCAACATTGGTATAAACAATTAGTATACATCTGTCATGAAACACACCACATGGAACAGAGTAGTCTATAACTCTTATTTAATAATGGATAAAGAGGTGACAAATTTGTCCAAGAATTGCAGTCACTAGTTAAAAAATCACTTTTCCTGCTAAACAATGAACTCCTGTGTTTTTAAGATTAAAGGGCTGATGTTGTAAAACTAAGTGTTCTTCAGTGACAAGCAGCGCTTTAGCAAATAAGCCAAAATGAACAACTTTGCAGTCTTCAAAGACACATCTGAACATGCCCCCGCTTTGTAGGAGAAAATGAAGCACCCTACTTTCCTACTTTCTAAAGGGCCACTAGGTGGGTGTGCTGGTTAAATTTGTCACACTTATGCATGAAAGGGGAAGATGGCTAAAAATACGGCCTTGTCAGCTGTCTTCGCCATGGGGCTAGATCCATCACAAATTCCGGAATCGCTCCACTTAACTTACTAGAGCGACAGCTGGTTCAGAACAGTCAAACCATTAGACTCAGCTAGGGTTGTTAAATGTCAAACAGTACACTTGAACTTTTCCTCAATTACACAAAAATAAATCTACCCGTGTGGGCGCTTACTGCCGTGTCAGGGATTCTGAATAAGAGGCCCAGGCTTTGTCTGAAACCACAGCCATGACAGATTTGCACTGGGGTATTCTTAGGGTATGTTATATTAATAGAGAAAAACCTCAAATAAAATATACATGAATTTAATATAAACTGAATGAAACTTTATATTCATGATTCTTCTCACTCTATTTAAATAAAAGTAGGAACTATAAGATATTTAGATTTAACTTGAAATCCTAAATAATCTCATAGACCAATTGGCCAGGCATATATATTAAATGAAGTAACATAATTCATTAAAAGTATCTGGAATTCTAATACATTTATGTTGGTCTAATGTCTTATCATGCCCGACATATTTATTGCTTTTATTTATTAGCACTTTGTCAATTTATTGCATTTAGTTTCTTTTTGATAGCTATGACAAAACACCATGACCCAAACTAATAGAAGGAAAGGTTTGTTCAGACAGATGGGAGTCTATTACCATCACATGGGGAAGTCAAACATGTCAGCAGACAGATATGATGGCAGCAGCAACAACTACAGCAGTTGAGAACTCACAGATCCAAAAGCAAACCGGAAAAGCAACAAGCAGAGACAACAATCTTGAAACAACATGAGCCTTTTGAAATCTCAAAGCCCTCCCCAACTAACATACCTCCTTCAGCAAGGACACACCTCCTATGCCTTCCCCAAAGCCACCCACTAAAACCAAATACTCAAATGCTCACTATGGGGGACATCTCATTCAAACCACAACACAAAGTAATCAGCATCTTTATAGATGTGTTCAATGTGCCTGCTCATCTCTAGCTACGCATGAAAGCTTCCGTGCTGCTAATACAACATAGTACACTTGCCCTGAAGATGAGCTGCTGGCTCGTGATTACAGTGAGGTATCATATCCTCAAATTATGGTACTGTGTGCTTAAAATTCATATTTGATCATTGGCAATGTATATGTGTGCTATTTATTATCCTTAAGATCTGAGGAAACATGATGCTAGATGTGCCTTCTTAGAATGTAAGCATCCATATTGTTGATGAATAACATTCATATCAGAACAATACATTTAGTAATATGGCATATTGGATCCCAATATTACTTAATTTCCCATGAGCATATTTAAGACATTTTCAATTTTTACCATAATTTCAAAACAAATAATGTGACTGTGCTTGTTTGCTATTTAATTAATTGATAACTTGGTAGCACAGTAGTGAAATAAAAGTATGAGATTTTAATTATATTTTTCACTTTAAATATATTTTGATATTTATGAATGTAAACATAATTTTCAATTAATTCCATTTTCACTATTGTTTAAAAGGTAGGATCTTATGTATCCCTGGTTGGTCTCAAATTCACTATGTAGCAAAAGAAGTTCTTGGACTCCTGGTCCCTCTTATCTCTAGTTCTGAAGGCTGGAATCACAAGTGTCCATCACAGCCATATTATTCACATTTTTTAAACAATAGGTTATATCCGTAAGTAATCAAAATAGGAATCTCAGACCTCTGTTCCCTATACAGACACCACAAGTACAGATATACCCAGAGGCTTATGGTCCAAGTGTTTCTAGATTCCTTCTAGTTGACAACCTAGATTAACCACCATACCTGCCAACCCCCAAGATTTGGTAAAGCCTTGGTAAATAAAGTGTCAGCTACTCTATGTTTCCTGTGTACTGATAGAAGATTCAAAGCAGTTCCTACATTAGTAAAACCCAAAACATATTTGCACATTAAAATAATTAAGTGATATTGCATTTAAAATAAGATTTCAACAACAAAATCTTATCAATGTGTGCCCTTCAGTGTCATTTGAGTCATTTGCCATGACTGAACATCATGATATAAAACACTGATAACTGATTTATATAAAAACAAACTGAGTCAATTCTATTTACTGAGCTCTGCAGATTTAAAAATAAAGGAGATGTTGTGGGATATATCTGAGTGTTCATGTTTTTACTTTTATTCAACCTGAAATAGACCACCATTCTTTACCCCAGAAACCTGTTGTACTATGCCTAGGAAAGATGCCCAGCAAAGTCAGCAGCCATTGAAGAGTTTCAGAGGCATAAAGGTGATGTAAACAGGAGACATAACTGTCTTGCCAGTCTGCCTATGGAGATGAAATAACAGAAGATAGGACTGACAATGATGGGTGCACATAACCGGCGATGGAGGACCGTGCCTACAGAGTGATTAAGGAGAAGAGGGGTGAAGCCACCATCTCCCAGAAATGGTGAAAGAAGGCATGGATCATGATCTGTAAGATCACTCCAGGTGAAAATGTTCAAAGAAAAGTTAGTGTCTAAGGAGTCACAAATACACAACAGCTGCTGGTGTCCAGGCAGTCCATGTGAGCAACCCATGAGGCTCAAGCAGAGAGGAAGACAAGAGATTTTATACTAGAGTTAATGATTCCTGTAAGTGGTAGTTAGGGGACCAGCCAGAAAGTACACAACAAACTCTTTCTGGCCAGCATGTGACTATCCACAGACATCTAAGAAGAGGATTCAGTTTCATAAAATCCATCCTGACCCTGCTCTTCTCAAATCTTCTGGGACCTGAGATTCAAAAAGATTAGCTTTGAACAGTTTGCAAAATTCCAGTCTCTGCTCAGAAGGACAACTGTGAAACTAAGTTAGATAGTGCTTTTGCATTAAACTTCATGTTATTTTAAATTAGCAAAGATCACAGGTAGGAACAAAACCATAAATAGTCAGCTGTCCTTTGGTTTGCATGCACCCCCACATATACTCTTAGACACACACTCACATACACACACTCACACACATACATACACACTCACACACACATACACACAGAGTTTCAGAAGCCTGTGATTACCTGGAAGACCACACACTCTCAGAAGCTACTACGAAATTTTCGAGGATGAGGAAAAGAAGCTAGAATTTTGCATCACGTAGAAGAAATCAAGTTCCTCAGTGCAGTTAGGATATCATGGGGGAGGTATCATGGCTGGCTAATATTCAGAAAAGCATTTCTGGTAGAGACAGAGGGAGCCAAAAGCAGGTGAGAGAATATTTTTGAAAATTTATACAGAAAACCTTTTACATCCAGGAATGATTAAATAGAGATCAATACTGAGAGGTTAGATGGACAGTTTATCTCACTGTTGATATGTATATTGACAGCACCTCTAAGGAGGGGTGCAGAACTCATTACAGGGGACACATTGAACTGTCTAATGTACTGGTGGACAATGAGGGTCTTGCTTAAGCTCATTATTTACACACACAGACACACACACACACACACACACACACACACACACACACACACTGATTATTTTAATCAGGGAGTTAATCCGTGCTGTCAATTTGTCAATATTCAGTTATAATACTATACTGCTAAAGGGCTTATTACTTTTTACTTCAAGAGACTTAAGGTCTTTGCAGAATTTTAATGCTACCCTGGGAACATTCACTTAACTTTTTTGACCTAGAACCATTTAAATCCTTAAAACTTCCAAGCACAGTTAAAAGAAGAAAAAAATCAGCAATTTAAAAATACCTAAATCACAAACACCCTTTGACTGAGAGCAGTTTAGGAACCACATCCATTTGAACTATAGGAATCTGAAAAAGAAAACATCCCTTTTTATTGTAACAAGAAAAAAAAAAAAAAAAAAAGAAGTATAAATCCAAAACTTTCCTGAACCCATTGCAACTCTAAGGTACCTGGATGATCTCAATTCTAATGGACATGCCCTGCCAATGGAACAGGAGGCACAGAGGGTGTCTGCTGCAGAGCCCTGGAGAGTCTGAGAACACAGGGTGACTTTACCTAAGCAAATACCAAGGCTGCTTCTAAGTCTCCATTGGCTCAGAGACCCAGTCAGGGGTCTGCTGTTCCCACAGAGGCTCTCTCTCTAGCAGTTTGCAGAAGAGCAGGCAAGAAGTACATCCTGGATCCCCGGACCTTTATTCTTAGAAACACAAGTGCTCAGAAATGCTATACACCCTTGTTTCCTAAGTTACGAACATACAAATGCTCTGGGTCATGAATGTGACCATGCACTCTTGGAATGGCATGTGTCATGCCTTCAGAGGCTAGTGGGTTGGGTTAGTTAATTACGCAGAGTTCCTTTGGATTGAGCCCTTCCTTCACACAAAACCGGGGAGTTCTCTCTGGAATCTGGTATGCAACAGACCTGGTGTTTCAGGTTTCAGTATCAACAGGCTTCTTGGTCCTGCTCACCTTAGACTTGGGCTTGTGTTTGGAATGAGTCCTATTAAAATGGAGACTCCTGTATAGTGGCAGTTGGAGCTCCTAGCACCAGGGTCTCAGTAAAGAGTACTCCTGGAGAAATGCTTACTCTGTCTCTATAATCCTGGTCATCACTGTGGTTTTCTGCTTTGTGTTTTCCACCTTAAAAATCACAGCACTGCAGAGGACAGACAGACGCTCAGTAGATTCTGCATGACATATGTTCCAAGAGTTGCTTTCTTTTTGTAATTTTGTGGGTACACATTTTACTAAGAACATGAATTTAGAGAGTTTTACAGAGATTTGGAAATATACATTTTATAGAGCATGCCTAAATATCTCAATGTATTAAAATGTTAGGGATTGTTGGCAACTTATGTCCACAGTGTTTAAAGAGGGAAGGCAAATAGTCAACAACCTGGAATAGTCCAAGTCCAAATGTAGCACTTTGTTGTGTGAAAGAAAAAGCAAACACACTAATTAATTGTGGTCTCAGATTCTCACATAAGGCCTTGGGTTCCTGAAGAGGTTTCATTTCAGTGGGAGATGGAAGGAAATTGGTCTTTTTTCTAGAGACTCATACTGACTAAGAATATCCTGGGATGGAAACAATTATGCTAATAGAGCTACAGTACATGTGCAAAGTAGATAATTGTCCCCAATAATCACAGAGTAATTATGTTACCAACATCTCCTTCCTCAAAAGGAGAAAGAATCGAGAAACTGTAAGAACTTCTCAAGGGCTAAGAACAATGATCAGTTCCAACAGGGAAAAAATATTAATGATCTGGTTAACACAGTTTTGAATGAATGTTTCATTTGCTATTTGCAGAACCTTCACAGAATGTATCGAAGTAGCAGAGCTTTCTGGAAGTATCTTACATAACGAACATTTGCAGGATCACTTTTCACTGTCACTAGGGTAGTCCCATTCACATAAACTGGAACACACTAGCATGCAAATGCCTGTAATAAGTAGGGAGGCTTAAGCGGAGTGTGAACGGGGGCCTGCGCTTGGTGGCTGCTGCTGAATATTTATCATCAGCTGGGATGTGGCCTTTTGAAAACACATGCATTACACTCCAGCAAACTGTTTATCTCAATTTTTAAAATCACTTATTGAATCTAACCCACGTATTTGCTCACTTGCAACTGCTTATTAGAGGAGATAATGCCCACATCAAGCCATTTCGGGGCCACGTTCAGAGTCCTGAGTAAACCCCATTTTCCCTGGAAATTCATGCCTTGTTTTACAAGGTTTATTCAGGTTACCCAACACTGCAGTGGTGTGTGTGTATGTGTGCGTGTGTGCGTGTGTGTGTGTGTGTGTGCGCGCGCGCATGCGTGTGAATTTGACCTTTGTTTTCCCTGTTTACCAGACTATTAATGTAGCCTCACATCCATTTTTATAAAGGTTGACCCCTCATCTGTGATTTCTCTTTGCTATTAAACAAATAACACACATACACAGGCTCAGAAATGCCAGCCCTCAACTAGGTCTTCTTTGAACACCTCTGAGAGTCAACAAGGAAAATGGCATGGGATTATTTAGTGATAGGACCATCTTCTGTTTGGGGATGCTAATGTAAGTATATGTTGTCACTCATGAATCCAGTCATCTTACACATTTCTGGCCTGTGTTTCCTAGTGCAAATGGCCTAAAAGCATAGTCAGTTCATCTCATTATTCCAAATACTAACTTCTGGATTGCTCTAGCTGTCTTTAAAAAAAAAATAGAAAATACCCTTCATGAAGCCTACTAGTTTAGTAAAAATTTTGTGCAAGTCTTAGTTGGAGCTTCAGAATAGCACTATGTCACCGTTTAATGAAAGCTGGATTTGTTCCTTTAGAGATGTTCCTATATTCCAAGAGAAGCAGAAGTTGGTCTTACTTTTGTATTCCAGGTGAAAGCCCGCGGCGGCAACGCTGATATCTGACTGGAAGTGCAGGCAGAGCTGGTTGGAGGTGCTATTCAGCAATGCGGGCACTGTGGTACCTACATGGGGAAGAGTTAGAGCTTTAACACACAGCAGGCAGACACTACATGTAACAAGTACAGAAGACCATATCCTTGGCTTCCAAGTACCCAGAGCTTGTCTGATCATTTGTTTAACTGAGTGTTGAAACGTCTACAGCCTGTCCAGCTGTCCCATTTTGCAAGACAGCTTAGAGGGTCCTTGGAGCTGTTGCGGCTTCCTCCAGACTGCACCCAGTCCCCTGACCTGCACTCTGGCCTAGATTAATGACAGCTACCACTCCATCTCTCTATGCATTTATTCTGCATACCCTCAGGCTATGCAGAGTAGTTAAATCCCATATGTTATATTGTTTAGTAAAAATCAAAATCAACTTCAGAGAACATAAGTGCTAAATTCTGTAGCACTGGGAAGAATTCTTGTTCTTACTGAGTTACGCTATGGTAGGACAGTGTCTTAAGCTGTGGAGCTCATGCCTCTCAGCCCCACATGTGTCCGTCCCCCAGCTCCTTAGTACTATGAATTCCAGTAATTCCAAACAACTCATATGCCCCTTACAGATGCCATTCTTAACTCTGTCCTGAATTCACCCTGTGCTGGTGCACTAAGATACCCTCCTAATTCTCAGATCCTCTACTGTAGTTTTATTTCTGAGATCCAGGCCACCATCACTGTTTCTACAAGCTGAGAGTTTAGAAGACGAAGGCTAATAAGGTTTACACAAGGGAAAGACACCTGCTGGTCCTAGACTTGGCTATTCCATGTGATGAGGCCAAAAATGACATCAATGGATGACACAGTTGATAAGTGGGAAATACTTAAATATAGAGTGAAACCCTTTTGCCAGTCTTGGAATGCCCCCTGTAACCTTTCATTAGATTTCCAGAAATTTCTCCAAAATTTGAACATGTATTTTATCTAATAATTTATGTTCATTGCCCAACCAGGACATAATTATTTAAAATGTTCTAGAAGGTAAACTGAAAGAAAAAAGAGAGACAAGATAAAGTAACCCCATATTCATGGTATGTGTTTGTGCACGTGTATGTGTGTGTGTGTGTGTGTGTGTGTGAGTGTGTGTGTAGATTTTAAGAAATCATCTTGCTACTTTGAGATCTGTTCTTCAATCATTTCATTATCTCTTAGGTGCCACAGGCAGTAGAATTCAGGAGATGAGCAATCTTCAAGATAAAGCACTAGTACAAAATCCACAAAAGACCACTAAGTAAGTGTGTGGAAAAGTCTCTTACAGAATGCTTGCAGGTTCCGCCATTTGGTGTTTGACTCTGAGTTTATAGAGTATAGAGAAAAAGATAGAAGGATAGACAAACAGACAGATGACAAAGCTAAACAGATGGATGGATGGGAATTGTTTAACACTGAGTGACCTTTGGGGAATTATCTGTAGGTTTATCCTTTCTGTGTAACACCTTTTCCTGGTCCAGCCTCAGTAAGGATGTGTTGGTCATAAGGTGTACAGTAGGGCACCCCAAGGCCTCAGAAAGAGACAGAGATGGTAAAGAATCACGGAGAAGGAGGAGACTCACAGTTTTGCTTATTGTTTAATCTTAGACTGTTTCTAACACACACACACACACACAAACACACACACACACAAACTACATTGACTCACACAATGACTATGTTGAAGTCATTTGTCATCTTTAATCTTTCATACACTCATCATGTGGCTTGCACATGAAGGGAAATGACATTAACTGTGGAGGTAATAACTTCCACATGTTTTCATCTCACGGTTCCATGGTCCAGACTACATGATTTGTGTTGATCTGACATTGCTCTGCTTAAGTAACTATCAATCCTAACATCACAAAACACTCTTCTTTGCGCTTTCTCTCTCTCTCTCTCTCTCTCTCTCTCTCTCTCTCTCTCTCTCTCTCTCTCTCTCTCTCTCTCTCTCTCTCTCTCTCCCCCTCACCCTTCTAGTTGTGTTTCTGTTACTGTGCTAAAATACCCTGCCAAAAAGCATGAGAGGCCAGGAATAATTTCTTGGACTGGTATTTCCAGTTATAGTCTATCATTTTGGAGAATTTAACATAGGAATTCAAATATATCATATCTACAGTAAAGACAGGAGAGAAAACACAAACAATCCAGCCCCCCTCCCCCAATCCACAAGGATTTTTGCTTGGTTCTGCTTCCTTTACTCTGTATTGGCTTCCTCTACGATATAGGTGAGGGCCTGGCCATCAAAATGTGCTGCCCACCTCAATTAACAAACCAAGACAATGTCCAGCAGACATGCCCATAGGCCAATCGGACAAGACAGTTCATTAAGACTTTTCCAGGTGATTGTGGGTTGCATCAAGATGGTGGTTAAATCTAATTGCCACAGTACCACAGGTATCCTATCAACAGCAAAGAATCCATAAGGTCTTACCTAATACTGAAAACATACTAGGCCACCAGTGTTGACAGTGAGACACCCATTTTTTTTTTCAAATTCTAAGGTAGTAATTTACTTTGAACAGCCTGATTTCCTGTCGTCCACTGTAACTTATCTGACAGTTCCCAGCTCCCAGCTTAGCGATGTACACATCAGCATTGTTTGATTGCTTTTCAACTATATAGCAGACTCAGAAACCCATTTCTACTTCAGGCTCCAGGATGAGTTAACTCCTTCATTTCACACCACCTTTGTAAACTTGAAAGCATTCAGATTCCACAAAATGAAGACCCTGGTAAGACTTTTGCTCGGTTGTGCTGATGGTTTATAAATATGACATTGCTTTGTGAATTCACATGTTTTTTTAGATGAAAGGGTATACCTCTTGGTCTGCCAATCATAAAAGCTAGCAACCATTTATCCCATGCTTTAGGAGGGTCTGTC
This sequence comes from Micromys minutus, assembly GCF_963924665.1. Lineage (NCBI taxonomy): Eukaryota > Metazoa > Chordata > Mammalia > Rodentia > Muridae > Micromys > Micromys minutus. The sequence continues at coordinate 50,012,030 of NC_137983.1, read as the reverse complement.
ATCACCCAGCCATATCAGGACAGAGAATGTACCCTGCATCTTCCACATTCTGTCGCTCCCTTTGGGTCTTCACAGGGTAGTCAGTTGGCAGAGACTCATTCCCTCCATGCAAAATATAACTGAGTGATTTTTAAAAAATGTTGCCATAGGCAGAATATTTCTGATCACATTGTTTTACGGTGACCCAGATAGGATGACACATAACAAAGGAAGCTGCAAAATTTTATTATTGTCCCTGCAGAGTCTACTCTCAGTATACTGATATTTGCTTTCCTTTAATTCCAACTGTCAGATACAAGTCTGCATGAATTCTGCTCTATTTTACTCATTTATAATTTATAACCTGCCTGCTTCCAAAAGTGATTTTTTTTCAATGGCTTACTAAAAAAGATCTACATACATATTCCTACCCAAGCAGAAATGAAAAAAAAATCCAAAGCACTGAATTTATTAAAGATGTCAATCATTTTGTTTTGAAATATGAATTTCCTCTGACACCCAGTTCTTATTTATTTTTATTCATCGATTAAAATATTTTAGAATTTGCTTTATAAATACTTTTAAGTGTCACAGGAACAGAATCCTTAAGTATTGATGGTGCTCTTTAAAAAAGTCCAAACTCTGGTCTATTGTAGCATTTTTCTCCATATAACTTAATTGTTTTTTAATCGAGAACTTCATGGGCATCTATAATGACATAGGATCATATCCAATTTAAAAACTATTCTTCTAAGAGAATTGAAGTGATTACTCGTGGACTAGAACTCTTCTGCTGTGGTATTAAAGAAGGTCTAATGTATCAACCACCATGCTAGACATAAGACACAGTTCTCTCTGTGTTCATTTCTTTGTGTCCATGATGTATATCCATGTGGATGTCCCTGAGCACACTGCAGGCCTACTGACTCATCCACAGAGGTTCTCCAAGTCAGGCTAACTCAGAAGCAACAGCACAATCTGAGCTTCAGGCTTTATCTGAGTGTCAGCCCTAGGCTAATATGGGAACTGAGAAAGCTCAGAAGCCCTTGTCCCTTGTTGTGACTGCACCCCAAGTTCTTTCTTCATCCTTATCTTGGTCTCCTTTTGCCTTGAAATTTTAGGAAAAAAAAAAAAAAGCAACCCAAGTTTCATGGAATGCCGATGGATTTTCATTCAACTGCTTACAATTTAGGCTATGGAATTGGGGCAAGCAGAGTTGGGTGGTGCTGTGCTCCTCCTGGGATGGCTTGGGTTCTGGTTGTCCTCTGACAGGTGACACTGGTGGCACAAGCCTGTGAAAGCTGGTGGCTTAATATGCATCACCACGGGGAGAATGAATTCAGAATAGTAGTGGCCAGGTGACAACCAAGCTTTGGATTGTTTTTCTGAGAGCAGGATCTCAGTTTGTGCCTTCACATCCCCATCCCACTTGAAGCCCTAGCACTCTGAAGGGAGGTCTGGCATGAGCTCCATTTTGTCGCTTTGCTACTTTGTAGTGAGTATATGTTTGTGGGGAGACATGGAGACATGAGTACCTCAGTCTCATTTACCCACAGTTTGTCTACCAGCTCAGCATATGACACTCCAGTCACAATCTGTGGTTGTTACGCAATGATGATGATGATGACGACGATGGTAGTGTTGCTGATGGTGTTGGGGATAGTAATGGTGATGCCAAGGACGCCCTTTGTGTTCATTACCCTTCCCCAGCTGTCAGTCAGGATCTGTGGTTTAGGGAAGTATTCACTCATTTAATTAGAACTGAAATTCAGACATTGATTTTCACATACATTGTATACAAAATTACATGTTGTATATGTATGTATATTACATACATGTATTATCTACACATTACATACATTCTATGTAACATATGCATTCTGTATATAGTTCTGACATCCTAGCCTTGGAGTCAATAATCCTCCTAGAATTGCCCTTCCTTTAAGGCTGTGGTTCCGAACCATCCTAATGCTATAACCCCTTATCATACTTACTTGTGTTGTAGTGACCCCCGGCCTTAAGATTACTTTCATTGGTACTTCATAATTACAATTTTGCTACTGTTATGAATTGTAATGTATACATCTGATATGTGACCCCTGTGAACGGGTCCATTGACCTCCCAGAATAGTCACAACCCACCAGGTACCTCTGGGCTTCAAACTTTCAGTGAAGTAACTTTCTCATAAGTGCAGAGGACACAGCCTCTTACCCTCAGTGCATTTATGAACTCAGTTGTTAGCTTTGTGATTTTACTGAGTAATTTCTAGTTCTCCACCTTACAACTGCCACCATACACAATGGCCTCCTCACTTAGGCCTTATTCGTATCAAATCCCCACCCCGTCCAAAAATAAAAAATAAAATAAAAAAAAAAAAAACCAAGAAACCAATAACAAATAAATGAAAACAACAGCAAACCACCTTGAAAATATGTAGGAGAAGAGAAACTGATCAAATATTAAATTTCAAAATTCATTGTAACCTCAAAAAAAAAAAAAAAAAAAAAAACCTCAAACATGGGAATTCCCACCAGAGTAAAACCGTTGTCTTTTTGGTTTGGTCATAGAGTCCTCAGGACTCTTTCTGACTGCCTGTGTGGAGGTGTTGCTGGCCTGTGCTACCCCTTGCCTGCCTGTTTCCTCTATCAGAGATGAGGGCTCATATACTATGGTATGTATGCAGAGAGAGATAATAAAGAGACAGGAGGAAAACTGTAAATATGAACTCAAGGTGATTTAACCAAAAAGTGTCAAGAACAAAAATAGGGCAGACCTGAGATATCTTACGTCAGTCAGAAGGTGAGAGGAAAGACAGACAGACGGGCCCTATCCAGTCTAGTTAGAACTATGGAATGAGAAGAGGTGGTGCCTCGGTTTCATTGACATGACTTCCCCAGGATCACTCTGTTCATCAGATGCCTGGTTCTGCCAAAGGGAGAACCCAAGCCACCCATCACAAGGGATTCTGCTTCCTTTGGAGCTAGTGAGTGAAATAATAGCCTGAGGTTCCAAACACAGCTGCATGGTTGTGGCACTGAGGGCAACTCCTTCCCTGGGTACCACAGAACACACAATTGTTCACAAGGAACACACATTCCAGAGATTTCCTGATTACTGTTTCATTTTATTACTATTCATGCAAGGAGATGCTTAATATTTGCAGAGCTATGGGCCTAAAATATTTAAGGTCGGTGGACTTATATTGGCCCATCCACCCAGGATTTTTGGGTGGCAATGATGATTCTGTTACTGTGAGACTGTTGTGCAGTTGGTTGTAGCTTGTGGATGCCTTAGAAAACATCAACTCACACATGTGGTAAGCCTCTGCAAGATGTCCTAACATACAGCCCTTCCTGTAAGTCAATTCTACACAATGTTCTGTCCAGAGTAGCACCCATAGGGTCACAGGATGCAGTGAAAAAAAAAATCTAAAGGCATTGTATTTAAGTGAACCTAGAAGATGCTTTATTTATCTGACTTCCTTGTTTAGAAAACTTATTATATAAAGCAGGCTTCTCTTGTTTTGTCCAGTCACATTATTTTAATTAGATTGCATCTTCCAGAGTACTTTTTAATAATTTGATAGTGGTTGAGACTTGTTTGCTTATAGTTTAATTCAGTGTGCATGCATGTCTGTATCTACATCAGGCATTTTCCAGGTGCCTTCTTCTATCAGTTCCTACTATATTTTTGAGTCAGTCTGTCACTGAACCTGTTACTGATTCTGACCCACTGGCTACCAGTGAACTCTACATACCCTGTAACCATCTTCGCAGAACTGGGATTACAGACAGGATTGTAGGCAGAAGCCACAGTTGCTCCTCATATAGATTCTAGACTAGAGATCGAACCCAGGTCCCTATGCTTACATAGTAAGCACTTTGCTAACGGGGCCATTTCCTAACCCAATATTTACTTTTGTTTAATATTCATTGTTGAAAATGTTTCCACATTTTCATATTCTCCTAATTAACTTGAAAGCAACTAGCTGCATCTCGCTGCAATGAACTACAAATGGTCCAGTTATTTTTATAAGAGAGATTTCCTGATGCAAACTTAGAAATTTGCTCTGTTAAAAATCCCTATTTTCATTTAGTAAGGTCTCAGCTAGCACCTCAGGGGTGCTTCATGCTTAGATAACTGTTTCATCCCCCTGTCTCAAAGCAAATGCTTCAGCCATTGCAATCATCAAGTTTACTCTTTGAAAAGGGGAAGGTTACAAGGCACACCCTGATGTTTCTTCTCAGTATTTTATTGTCTCACTATTTTTTCATTCCTTATGTATCTGACAGCATCAGAATAGAAAAGGCATAGGTTAAATTCAGGTCAGAGGGTTGGTAGACAGGACTGCCACTTCTCCAGGTACCTGCAAGCCCTTGGCATCTTACAGTTCACAAGAATATTCTGGTCACTCATGGAAAAGACTATGGACCACCAAGTTTGGGGTAACCACATTTAGGATTATGCCATGGCAACTCTGGATGACCACACTGGGAACATTGGGTAAGTGGCTAAGGGTCAGGGCTTAACCCATGAGGTAACAGCTCCACATTTAGTGGTCTGAGGTGAAAAACATAAAAAATTAAGACCTGTTCTACTGCCAATAATACAGCCTATCATGAGTATGAAATAGAAGCATTCTGAAAATCTGGACACCACAGCTCAGATAAGCCCCTTAGATGGTAATGCACATCATGTGCCTAGAAGGTGACATACTTTGAGAAATAAAATCCCAAAGCCTGAGATTCTCCTCATACGCAGAGTGTTTCTATTTGGCTGGCCCTCTTCCCTGTTTTATTCAACAAAAGTAAAATTACACATGTGAATTTTCTGAGCACTGCGAACTACTTCAGAGGCCCATCAGCATTGGAACCTCTAATTTATAGCTCATATCATTGGTGGCTTATGACTCTTAGCTTCCCACTGGTATCTAATGGGGTCTATGGAGAACCAGCTCTGCCTCCAACCTGTGAAGTCTCCCCTCCTCCAGGCAATGGGCACAGGAACTTCACCATGGTAATTATAACAATCTTTTAAATTGCATTTTATGTTCCCTTTATGTAGATGGCTGTTTTCTGTGTGCACCATGTGCATGCCCTGCACCTGTGGATGCCAGAAGAGGGCATTGCTGTATCCCCTGGAATTTGAGTTCCTGAGAGGTTCTGCCACAGTCTTACCCATATAGGTGTGGATGCTTGCAACCAACCATCGGAATGAGCAAGGGGACCCCATGGAGGAGTTAGGCAAAGGATTGAAGAAAGAACCACAATATCAACCAACCAGAACCCCCAGAGCTCCCAGTGACTAAACCACCAACCAAGGAATAGACATGGAGGGACCCATGGCTTCAGTTGCAATGTAGCAGAGGGTGGCCTTATATGGCATCAATGGGAGGAGAGGCCCTTGGGCTTGTGAAGCCTAGGGTGGTGAGAGTGGTGAGTTGGGGAGCATCTCCACAGAAGCAGGAAGAGAAAGGATGGAGTAGGAGGTTTGTGGAGTAGAATCCAGGAAGGGAAATATACTGGCTGGTTTTGTGTCAACTTGACACAAGCTGGAGTTATCACAGAAAAAGGATCCTCAGTTGAGAAAATGCCTCCATGAGATCCAGCTGTAAGGCATTTTCTCAACTGGTGAGCAAGGGGGGAGGGCCCAGCCCATTGTGGGTGGAGCCATCCCTGGGCTGGTAGACCTGGTTCTATAAGAAAGCAGGCTGAGCAAGCCAGGGAAGCAAGTCAGTAAGTGACATCCCTCCATGGCCTCTGCATCAGCTCCTGCTTCCTGACCTGCTTGAGTTCCAGTCCTGACTTCCTCTGGTGATGAACAGCAATGTGGAAGTGTGAGCTGAATAAACCCCTTCCTCCCCAACTTGCTTCTTGGTCATGATGCTTTGTGCAGGAATACAAACCCTGACTAAGACAAGGAATAACATTTAAAATGTAAACAAATAAAATAACTAATAAAAAGAAAGAGAGAGAGAAAAAAGAATGAAATAATGAAAAAAAGAGAAGGAAAGAAAACAGGCTGAACAAGCCAGTCAGTAGCATTCCCATGTATCAGTCCCTTGCTCCAGGTTACTGCTCCATTTGAGTTCCTTTCCTTACTTCCTTGGGTGACTGGCTGTGATGTAGAACTGTAAACTGAAATAAACTTTTGCTTCTTCCCCCAAATAATAAATGACATGGAGGAAGTAAAAAAAAAAAAAAATTCTGCCAGTTGTGTGTTAACATTCAAACCTGCTGATCCACCTGTTAAGCCCAATGACAAACACTTTTAAAGGTATTTTCTCCTGGGTGACTTAGAAAACCAAAACAAAAGCACCTCTGTACAATTTGCACAGGGAACAGGGCTGGTTTCTTCCTTTAGTATCACTGAGTGAAGCAGAAGTTGAGGCAGGAGCATGGTTCTCTCACTGAAGAAACATTCCCCAGCCCCAGGCATGGCTACATTCCATGCCACACCTCCAGGAGCATTCTTCTGCCCATAGCCCCAGAACAGCCATCTTCTCTCAGCACTGCTGCCCAGATAAACAGATGTCAGAGAATCAAACTGAATTTGCCATTCTATGTGCAGGTTTTAAATTAAGAGCCTACTGTTGTTCTTGATCTCGGAGGACATCTACTTTATTCACAACTCTGTCAATTATATAAGCTAAAGTTTCTATAAATTTCATCACAAATAGGACGCTGACAAGAGGCCCCTGGCTAAGGAACTCAGCCAGACTTCCCATGTGGAAAAGTTCCAGACCAAGCTTGTTTGGTAATGGCCTGTTGTCCATTAAATACTAAGAGGTGTAGAGAGCCAAATATAGACATTGGCAGACAATGGGTGAGGAACATCTGTGTTTGGTACTTCACCACCCAACACCCATGAGGCTGGCCACACTGCAACGTTTTCATTTGCTGGCAAGCCACAGCCACAATCTAAAGATACAATCCATCTAAGGGTTAGTACTGTAAAGGCTTCATCGCTCTTCTGTTTCTTACTTGGTAAAAAGTCAACAGAGTAATAGAATGATCCATTTGAAAAGAAGTCATATTGCATCATACTAGACAATTCTATGTCTGAAACTGAGGACTTAGTCTAGAAGTCTAGATGCACTTCTGTGATACATATCAGTGGGCTGGACTGCCGTGCACAAATGATATCAGTTTTAGGGACACGGTGACAAGAAGAGAAAGAAGGTAACACTGCCAGTGATTATCTGAGAAGACAAGGCTTAGGGAAGGTAACCCAACACAGACACACTTGTGAAGCTAGAAGGGACAAAAACTGACTGAACTGCCAGGTCACCACAGTGTGGCTCCAGATCTATGGCTTTGTGAGCTGGGGATGGGTGGGGTCAGGCTTATGAAGTGTCACCCTTCTGTCACAGTGAAGAATGACAGATCACATGCTTCACTGAGTTAACACTGGATCATTCCCCAGGTGCCTTAGACTTGGGTAAGCCTCCTTCTCAGTCTTCTGTCTCTCATGTGCCTCTCCATCCATGGCTAGCCTCACAATCCTTCCATCAATTGCTGAGCTTCCTGGCTCCTCCAGATGGCCTTCTGCACAGGACCCCACTGGCACATCGCTCTCTCCTGACTCCATGGTTACACACTTGGACTTGGCCCACTGGCAGGCATTATGGGAAAGGATTGCTGTGCACTGTTCAGAGACTGGTTTCTCTTCTTCCTTTGGCTTCCATTCTGGTTCAAAAGCAAAAACAAAGGGAAGTTCAGGGTCACCTTACCTGAGAAGCTGCCCAGTCTGGGGGCCGTCATGTCTCCTCCATCATGGATCTCCAGGGAGTCCCAATTCTGCTCCGTGGCAAAGCTAATCACCTGGATCTACCGGGTCACAAAGCAGGGTTACCGTGTTTTATTTTAATTAAACTCATCTACACACATGAGCTTTTGATGACTAAGATACATACACAACACACACACACACATACACACACACACAATTGGGCTCACAGGTTTATGTGAAAAATGTGAGAATACAAAAATGGGAGAGGGTCATATTGGAATCCCATAGGGAAATGGGTGGATAGATCTGAGCAAACATATTACATATATACAAACATACATAAAATTGTCCAAGAATAGATATAAGAATTATTTAAAAGATAATGTATATTTTAATATATTAAGTATATTATTAATGTTAAATATGTTAGTACAATAATATATAAAGACAATGTATTAATATGGTAATATATTCCATATTATTTTATATTTTGTATATTACACATATAAAATATACATACATATACATAATCATACCCACAAACATACACACTTTTCAGTTAAAAATAATAAAAACAAAGGTTTAAGAATAACAAAATAAAATCCTTTTTTTTCAAATATTAAAAATGATTAATGATGTTTTATAGAAAGATTCAGAAAAGAGAGACAAATGTGCACCTGTGTGCCCATGCCTGGAGAGTACAGGAGTGTACAGTGGGGAGGAGGGGGATCAGACAGAGGGAGGGGGAAGGGACAGGAGGGCAGTGGAGCGAGAAGGAAGGAGAGCAAAGTGTGTATGAAGAAGCCAGAAGGAGATGCATTATGCTGAACCCTAACCCAGAATAACACAAAACAAAGTTTGAAAAAGTGTTTAAATAAATAAGGCAGAAAAAAGAATAAGTAAAGATGAAATGAGAGAGAATGAGGGGAGGAGAGGATGGAGGAAGAGAAAAAGATGAGGAGGGATGGGAGGAAGAGGGAGGACAAGGAAAGCCAGAGCCTGCTGACCTGCCTCAGAGGCCATGGCCTGAGGCCCTACCTGAATCCCTGAGCCCTCCGATACTATGATCTTCCACACACAGTTCAGGTTGTTCCCGTAGGGCTCAGGGTAGCCTGGGGACAAAATTGTCCCTCTCCTCTGAGTGAAATTGCCACTGCATGGAACTGAGAGAGAGAGAGAGAGAGAGAGAGAGAGAGAGAGAGAGAGAGAGAGAGAGAGAGAGAGAGAGAGAAAGAGAGAGAACCACATTAAGCCAAGTGAAGTTACCAAAGCTCTATGGCCTATTTTGACTGTGATCAGTTGGTAACTTGCTGCTATTTTAAGTGACATTTTAGCCAAGGTAAAATTGAATCTCTTTGCCCTCACATGCGCAACATCTGTGATTGATATCCACCGTGTTGGTGAGTTTTAGGCTATGAGTCTATAAATAATGTTTTCTCAGGTTTTCTAACAAGGGACTGTCTACAACAAAGGTGCCTCTAAAGTGAGTTCTGATTGGAACAATTTTTTTCTACTTCAATATAAGAGTGTGTGTTATCCATCTACAGACAAGCAACTCCTGGTCATCCTGATGAGTTTCAGAGCGATCCAGGGAGAAGATATATTTAACATGCACAGATAAATTCAAGGGATGCTCACCCTTGAATTTATCAAAGTTCCTTTGATAAATGAAGCAAATAGCAAGTAAGAATGCCACTGTCATATCCAGCACTTTGATACACAGATGTATTCAAGGGATATCATACATATAACACCATAGCCCACCATCCACATGTACTTTCCACAGATGGAGATCATGTGCTTTCCTAACTTTAAGGTAACAGACTTAAAGAGCATCAAGAAGAAAAACATGCTTTACACATGCAAATCTCAAGTTTTATGAAGCATATATTTTTACAGTCGGGGTTATCAGGCTCTTGACCTGATCAATAGATCTTCAGATAGTTGAAGATCGAGATTATATCATGAACAGTGACAGCAGGGCTTTAACCCTGACATGAGGTTCTGAGACAGCCCTGGGTAGTCATCTCATCTCCCGGGCTGTACTTACCTACACAGCTTGGGATGGTGTCATTCCACTGGGCCAAAGCATTTGGCACCGACTGGCAGCGGATGGCTGTAGAACCTTGCAGCAGGTAACCTGGGTTACACTCGAATCGGACAATGGAGCCCGCAGAGAACTCAGAACCAATCCTTCTCCCATATCTGGGCTCTGGGACAGAGCTGCACTGTGTGTCACTGGTGCGTGGGACAGCTGAGGAAGAAGCATACAGATGCCACTGTACCATAGCAGAATACAACAGGAGGGAGAGACAAAGGGACAGAGTGTCTGTGAAGTGGGTGGGAGTAGACACAGGGCAGACACAATGCCTGCAACCCTCTCTGTAAGGACTGACCCCAGGGTCAATTCTCTGGCTACATTTCCTCCTGGGGACCACCACAGAGGTGTCATTCAGATGGAGAGATGGGACAGAAGGAAATGTAGTGTCTGTGATGGCTCATAGCATTATTCAAGCAGTTAAAATTAAAACCTGAATGACTGTGCTGGCAATTAGAAGGCGGTGGTCCTCAGCAACAATGGAGTCTAGTGAGACAAGACATTCCATAGAGGACTTCTTTAGATGCGGCGCTTGTGGTAAATTATGCAGTTAAATCGGACCCACAACGTAATCTATCATCCTAGATATATATCCCAAAGAGCTAAGTTTGGGGTCTAATAGTATTATAGCCAATGCATAAAAACAAACTAGATGTCCTTCCTGTTTATTTTCTGATGCTGTGATTTAATACTTTCACCAAAAGCAACTTGGGGATGCAATGGTGCATTTAGCTTACACATCCACATCACTGCCCATACATAACTGAGAGAAGTCAAAAGAAACTCAAGTGGAAACTTGAAGGAGAAACTAAGGAGGAACATTGCTCCTTGGCTCAATCCCTGTTTTGCTCAGACTCATATTAAGATGGTGTTTTCATATAGCACAGAATCATCAGCCTAGAGATGGTGCCCTAAGTAGGCTGGGCATGTCTACATTAATTAATAATCAAGTTAACAATGATAACTAACTAGGGAGTGTCCATCAGAAGATGACTGCACAAAAAATACATGTGGTTTATGAGTTTGTATGAGGGATTTTGTTAAACCACACAAATGAAGGTTTTGGCAGTTCTAATGGCATGCAGGCATCTATCTGAAGGGCACCGTGTTAAGTGACATGAGCTGGTCTTGACAGTAAACACATGACACTATCCCTCTTTCCTGGAGGATCCAAGACAGTTGAACTCCATGGAACAGAGAACGAGGTGGTGGCTGCCAAGGACAAGTGAGAGGACATGCAGTTGTGTGGAAGAAGAACGTTCTGTAGAGATGCAATAAAATGCTGCGCCTGTCGTTAGCAACATTCTACCATGCAGCTAACAACTTGTTAAAGTATACTTCATGTCACCATAGTGGGTATTAATTGTTGGTCCTACATGTATTTCTCCAGAATATTCTATACTTGGTAGGCAGATGATCACCTGCAGGCAGAACCTTAAAGTCCAAGGATGGACTCATCTCCCAGGAGGAGGCTAGGCTGTCAGTTTCTAGGCTGGGGACTTTCTCCCTAACTGAGGAAAATGTGCGAGCTTTGTTCCATTCGTTGCGTTCTGGTGTTTTCTTTCAATGTGGGTGAGTACCAGGCTGGGGCCAGTAGCTCAGATAACACTAGAGAAAATAGTAAGTTGATGTGGTCAACCTGATCAAGGAGTTTTTGTTACAAGAGAAAGGGAAGGTCCACACTGCAGCAAGAAATTCAACCAGGCACACAGAGCTGGGGAAACTCACAAACGTTTGGTAGCACAGGAAAGGAAAGGTGCTTGAGACTATAAGGCTAGACACAGAAGAGGTGAAAATCTAAAACTTCACTGAAAGAAAACAAGGGAAGAGAAGTTCATATGAAGTTAGTTGGTGGCTCAGAACCATGACTCAGAGAGGCAGAGCTGAGGTCAGCTGCCTCTTATCTGCTGTCTGAAGAGCCTAAGAATCGTGACTTCTCACACAAAAGTAGACAGTGGATTCTGCCAGTTTGCTGGCACTGGTGAGAGTGGTTTACATGGAACTGGTTGAAAGAGGCATGAACCTGCATGTTGAAATGTCCAGGCATGAATGGACAATGATTAAGAAACAGGGACTGCAGAAGTGAACCAGCAGTCAGGGGCAACGGCTGCTTTGCCAGAAGACACTGCTTTGATTCCCAGCTCCCACAAAGCAGCTGATAACTGTCTATAACTTCCATCCCAGGAGATCCGGTGCCCTCTTCTGCCTTTCAGTGGTGTTCAGACATACAATCAGGCAAAACACCCATACAGATAAGATAAACAAAAAGGTTCAGATAAAAAACAAAACAAACAAACAAAACAAATCAACACCCAGACAAAACCCAAATGGTATGCTTGTGAGGAACTGAGCCACCAAGTTAACTTGGACACATGATCAGTCCTGTGTTGCAGACAATAGGTTTGGGTGACCTTTCCCTGCCTGCCACAGGTAATGTCTTTGTTTCCTTTTCCTTTTCTGTTGCTGTGATTAAACACCTTGACTGAAAGTGAGACAGGGGAGGAGAGGCTTTCTTCAGGTTATAATGCCTGGTTACTAAAGGGGAAACAGAGGCAGGAATGCGCTATTGCCTCTGACATCACATCCACAGTCAAGCCCAGGGAGAAGAAACTGCTCCATGCTGCCTGCAGACGCACCTGCCTGCCTGCTGGCTTTCTTCACTCTGACGCACTTCAGGAGCCTCAGGATTGGCGGCCCTGTAAGTGTGCCCACAGGCCAGCCAATCTAAAGTAATTCCCTACGGAGACCTCTTCCCTCTGCACCTTGACAGCCTGACTAACCATCAGTCTGTACTCCCGGTGACTGAAAGATACCGAATCACCACATTCTCCACCAAGAGGCAGTCACTATGGGCTCCGAGGGAGCCAACCGGGGCAGTGTTGCACAACTGAGTCCCAGGCACAATTACGCGCTCCATCTTTTGGCATAGGTCTTGTGTTGGCATCTCAGATGTTCTTCATAATGAACTGTCGGCCTGCTAATGGGGGTCAAGCATCCTGTAATCTCAGAGCACAAAGTCACTGAGAAAACCAAAGCTATTGACTGACACTCAGAACATTTGTATAATAAGGGTATAAATAATGCCTAACTTCGATGTAACTGTCTTAAAAACCAGTGCTCCATTGCTCTCTCTCTCTCTCTCTCTCTCTCTCTCTCTCTCTCTCTCTCTCTCTCTCTCTCTCGCTCGCTCTCGCTCTCTCTCTCTCTCTCTCTCTCTCTCTCTCTCTCTTGCTCTCTCTCGCTCTCTCTCTCTCTCTCTGGGTTGAAGATTTTCTTTTTGCCTTTGAGTAGTTTATAAACTGGATTCACAAGCCTCTTTCTTTAGCTTTAAGGGATTTAGCTTTGTTAAAAGACTTGTTTTGCATAAACTCAGTAGTGAAGGGCAGGGAAAAGGTGGAATGTTGGGCTTTGTAAGACATTAAATATGCTAGACTTATTGTAACAGGGGAAACTGATTCCTTGATTCCTTATATAAATGTTTGCTCTCTAGTTTTCTGTAGTTTTAAATATTTTAATAATGATGCCTGAATTTCTATAAAGAAACGATTTTTCAGAACTGGGAGACAATTCAGACAATAAAGTGCTCATGAACTCAGGTCCCTGTAAAAATAAAAACGCTGGGAGCGGTGTCGTGCACCTAGCATCCCAGGGCTGGGTTTAGGGGGACAGGAGGATCCCTGAAGCCTGTTGCACTATTAGTCTGAATACCTTGGTGAGCTTTAGAATTGGTTCAGAATCAGACCCTGTCTCAAAAAATAGTGTTGGGATAGACTGACAATAACACTTACATAGACCTCTTGCCTTTACACATATGTACGTGTGCATGCACACACATCAACAAACACATAAACCATAAACACATACTCCACTACAAAGACACATATACATGGGTTGGTTTCTTTTCCAAAACATGGCACCTGAGTGTGAACTCTGGGTAGCACAGGCCTTGGGTCATTTGCTACTTATCTGATCAATGATCTAATCTTTGTCAAAAGCCCCACACAAAGACTCATGTTCCTAATAAGTTGGATTCATTTTCTAATGTTAATATGATTTTTTTTTCTTAAGAGGAAAAAATTACTTAAAACAATCAGTCTGCCTTTGTTACTGAAGAAATATGAGTTCTGGATTATGTATCTAAACGGAAAAAAAGTAATTCCAAACTTATTTGAAGAAAAGAAGTTTAGCCAGCTTGCCTAAATTAGTCAATCGCTAGCAAAGTCAATTAAAAATAAATTGGCCATTAACGTTTAACAAAAACTAGGGCTTTCAAACAATATAACAACTTTCAATTCCCTAACAATGTGGTTGAAACATTTGACACTTAGGAGTTAGAAATATGTCTCCTGTGGGCTGCCCGCCGCATCGCGACCCTCCTCCAGAGACCTTTCATTCATATCACTTCTATGACGAAAACAGAAGCCTTTTAGGGGAAATATTCCGAGCAAGTCGCTACTACTCTGTGATACTTTCAGAATCAAAACAAATGGCATGAGTGATATCCGCCACGGTTTTCTGAAAACACAGTTTTTCTAAGACAGGTTGTGGAGGGTTCTATTTCAAGGGAGCGAAAGACTCAGATAAGTGACTTCCCTCTAATTGTGAGGAAAATATTGCGGGGTAGATTGTGATCTCCTGCCTGGATGACAGTAGACCGAGACACACGGAGACAAATTAAGAATGGCTTTATTGTTCTATTTTTAGCTTGTTTTGGGAGTGGGTGTTATATAGCGTGGGAACTCACAATCTGCCTGCCTTAGCCTCAGGGGCCGGGATGTGCAGTGTGCAGCGTCAGGCCCGGAAGTGGGTTGCTTTCAGGATTGGACTGAGCAGAGCTCAGAAGCAGCGTTGCCCTCCATCCCTCTGTGCCATGAGCAGCTCCAGCGCCACTGTTCTGTGCTCCCTAACGTGAAGTTTGCGTAACGAACGTTCAAACTCAGTGAGAAAACCACATCTTTTTTATGTTGGGGAACTTTTAAACAATCTCAGATTTATTTAAATAAACTCTAAATTAAACAAAGAAACAAACAACACGCATAAAGAGGTGGAACAGAGAGGTTAATCTTTCAAAGTGCTGTTCATTCAGAGGACATGCCAATTCTGTGTCTGCCATTGTTAAATTACAATTTCAGTTACTTCTCACAATAGACATGTTTAAAATACATGTTTATATTTCAATACATGTAGCTATAAATGTTTATGACATGATTTACATTAGGTAAAATACTGCATTTTATCTCATTTTGTCATATCCGAGGAGCCAGTCAGGGGTAGTTTAATCAAAAATTGCTTTTATAATGTTAGAAATTAAGCTACTATGTCTTTAAAGAAGAAGTTCAGTTTAATGTGCCAAAACAAAACTTAATTATTCTTAAGAAGTGATTTTACTTCACATATATGAGTGGCCTCGATTATTCAAATGTCACAGCAATGAAATTTGTTGGTTTTTCTTCAATGTTAGAAGCCCAGGATGCACCCTCACCTTGTAACACGAAATGCAGATCACGGGGTGCCTTCCACATTGCTACACAAAGTGTGGCACACAGGGTGCTCCTCACCTTGGTAGAGGAAGTGCAGCACATGGGCTGAACCCCAGCATAGCTACAAAAGTGCAGAACACAAGGTGCTCTCCCCACTGGTGCACCAAGTACAGTGCACGCGGTGCTGCTCACCTTGGTAGACGAAGTGGAAACCCCGTGCAGATGCTCCGCTCTTTGCGCTGAACCGAAGCAGAATCTGATTGGATGTAGCCAGTGGGAGGGTTTCACCTGGAAATTCAAATGGAGGCGACATGTTTGCACTACGTAGAAGGCATTCTGGGAGATGCGTGGACTTGAAAGTCCACAGTAAATGCTTCAAGTCAAAGAGAGCACAACTAGATTTAGACCCGAGTGTCTTGCTTTTATGGACATTTTTAAAGCCTGCCCTGGCTTTATGGAGTCTAATAAACTGGATTGCTGTCAGAATGGACGACTTATCTGTGCAGGACAGCGAGCAGGCCCTGTGGCTGACCATACAGTGGGGCTACGTACTGACATGTGAGGAGCTCACTTTGATTTACCATTGCCTGCTGGAGTAAGTAATGGGAGAAAATGTGTTTAGTCCAACACTAGTTTAGAAACATTAAAAGATTCAAAAAATATTTCTAAAATAAGTGTTTAACCTTTAAAGAAGATACAATGCCTTGGGAAGTATCTCCTAACTGTATATATGGATCCTAAGACCCCCACCCTATCCACTGCGGGAGAATCAGGTACTGTCTGTCACCTGAGGCATTTGGAGGCATGATCTATTATGGCCTTGTTGGAAATCCACAAAGTTGAGTTATGAGGATTTTGTTGAATCAGGAAACAGAGAGAAGCCAAAACCAAGCAAAGGTTAATTTTGATGGATTCAGACTCATGCTATAGTATAGTAAAAGTTTGCCTAGTTCACATAATCAATCCTGGAAAAATGAATGCTTGAAATTGCTAATAGGGGTTTGCCCACAGATCCAGGCTGGTACCTGGGTTGAGTTGGCCCAGCAAAATACATGTGTCTGAGCATCTGTGGACACTGGTGCAAAGCTCACATAGGAGCCACCAAGTCCAGGGATGTTCACTGCATGTGTACACTTCATGCCTGGAATTAATAGGGCAAAACGGTTTATCCCCAGGAAGGAGAGCAGGACTCAGAACAGCAAATAGAAATCATTATTTTCATTTCTTTTTCTAAAGAAGCTTTTCTTTTTCTTTTTCTTTTCTTTTAATTTTTCCCATGATCTTAATAAATTTTAGTAAGTAAAACGTAAAGACTTCTAGTGTGAATGCAGACTCAGAAATTCAAAGGTGATTTTCTATTTATCACAGCGAAACATACACACTGAGAGAGAGAGAGAGAGAGAGAGAGAGAGAGAGAGAGAGAGAGAGAGAGAGAGAGAGAGATTAAAATAATCACTATAGCTGTATAGTAGACCTTCATGAAAAATAATTTGAAATGTTTACCTGAATGGGAACCAGAGAGAGAACTGAGAAGCCTAGCCTGTGGATGGGTTCCATCAAACAGCTCTGCCAAGTCGTTCAGTGCGGTCTGGAAGTAGGCAAACTGTCCAAACACCACTAGAAAACAAGGGGGTGGGGTGGGGTAGGGTGGGGCGGAGTCTTATACACAGCAAAGGAGAGTTCATTGTCCCTCCTGAGATCATTTTTTCAGGAGTCTTATAAACATAAACACAAATCAGTGGCTAAAGAGGTAGCTCAGTGGTTAAACACACTTGTTCTTGTGGAGGACAGGGATGAGATTCCCTGCACCCACATGGTGACCCAGACTCTCTAACTCCAGTTCCAGGGTGTCTGTTGCCTTTTGCTGGCTTCTGCAGGCACAGCACACATCCGGTGCACAGTCATATCCACAGGCAAACACTCTTACACATAAAACATAATGCATTGTAACAAAGCAAAAACAGCTCTACAAACTTATGTTCTGTGTTTTCAGTAATTAAAACAAATTTGTTCTTTTAATACTGAAAAGGAATTATTATTTTTAAGAATTTTAATATTGTGTGACACATATTTTTAATATACAGCACTCAAATAATCAGAAAATAATTATGAAGGTACTCTGATTTTTTAATGATCAGTTATAATTTGTTCCATGAACGATTTGCCTATGTCAGAGGAACCAAGCTCTATGATACTTTGACAAGGAATTAGAAACTTCCTAGAATCCTTTGTTCATGTTGGCATACTGCCAAATGAACAAGCATTTCATTTAGAACCCAATTTCAGAGACTTCTTTGGGTTATTCCTTACATTAAAAAAAAAATCCTTTTAGATATGACCTGGTAAGATATACTGCCTTCAAGTAAAACATAGTAACATTGGTTGGAATTCAAATTAAATCAATATTTATATATTAAAATTGATGAAGTAACAGAGCTTTGCAATATTTTGAGGAACCAGTGATTTAGTACTGACAAATAAGCCAGAAACTAATTATTCTTTATTTGTTTATGTGCTAGGTTTACCCAGCGGCCCTTCTAAATAATTACAATCAGGGGACTGAGATATGTACTCTGCTTTAAGGGAAAAATTCTAGTAGAAGAAAATTAATGTGTTAGTAAGCATAATAAAGGATGTTTATTATGAATCTATAGACACACATGTGCTGCACATATTAAAAAAACACACACAGACACATACACACAGACACACACACAGAGACACACAGACACACTTTGAAGCTTTCAGCTTGAGATTTAGCCTCCTAGAGAGCATCACAAAGCAGGCCTCTGGGCTAAGTTGGTTTTCTCAGGAGATGGGACTCACTGAGGACTATGTACTTCAGAGGTTACAGCAGGAGCCACATCTCACCTTCCCCTTGTTCCTGCCCCCCATCCCCCAACTACCACCTCCCCAGTGAACTGAATCCTGTTATGTTAGATGCCCACAGCTTGAGTTTCCTGATTAAAATAGTGAGTCTCTGTTTCCTGTTAAGAATTCTTTGGGAACATAATCTTTACAATGAAACTACAGGAGTACTAAAGAACTCGTTAACATGGGTTGTAGCTGTCCACCCAAGGTTCTGTAGCAAACACAGGAGCCCGAGTCTGTGATATCAGCAGGATTAGGACTCAAGTCACCTAGGGAAGGCCATGGTGACTAGCATTCCTAAGTCAAGCTCTCTCTATCCAGGTGAGCAAATGGGCCTGACTCATCTGCTGAAGGAAGAAAGCTGTGGAGCCATAAACTTCAGTAAGTGTGTTACAACCCATGTGTCTCAGGGAGAAGATTAATGTAGTGCTTAAGCTGTGAGGGGTTTAAATCCTTGTATCTCTGTGTTAACATGAGATATAAAAAAATTCTTCTAGCATACATTAGCAACACCGTGAAGATGATACTGTGGCTGTCTGTCTGGATAGGTTGTACTTGGAAGTGGGAAACAGATGTGAAGGCCTGAGGTAGCAGCATCTTCCAGGCCTAGAACAACCAGAGCTGAAACATACATGTCACTCAACAGAGAAGCAGAAGAAGAAGGAAGCATCACTCAGTTACATAAAGGGAGCTCTGCGATCCTTTTGTCTGCAAAGACAGACACTCAGGATCTACAATGATATATATATATATATTTTTTTTTCTTTCTTTCTTTAAGTGTATATGTGTCAGTGCTTGTGGAAGCCGGAGGAATCAGAGTCCCTCAAACTGGAGTGGGCTCAAGCACAAAGACACAATTTAAAATAATATTTAAACTAATAGAAAATTAAATTTAAAATAATAGAAAATCTTTGAAGATTTTTTTAAAATCTCAAGTACATTCTCACATTGAAATCAACATGTTTCATTTCTATGGAAGTAGGTGACCGTTGATTTACTGTAAAGGGAAACTGTGGGTCTATGTTTTCTTTTCCCCCTTTTGGTTGACCATTGAGTAAACATGGAAATAGCTTATAGGAGTATAAAAGCAACTGTTTGGCTTCCCTTGGGGAAGAACAACATAGTATCAGTATTTCTAGCTGCAAGCCAGTGAGGACATCACAGAAAGTAGTGAAAGACAACCAGGATCACTATGTACATTCCAAAGTCTCAAGGATGGTGACTCTACCTCCCAGCTGTGCGTTGCTGGTTGAGGTTTGATCTGTTGGTGCTCTTTATAATGCTAAATACTGACCTCCAAGGCCTGGTTGCCTCCAGGTATAAGGAAGTTTAAGGAAGATTTTAGCGACTCTACATAACCTTTCCTTTCCCCACCCCAAGTTATTTCTGGTTGGTGAATAAAGATGCCTGCAGCCTATCGCTGAGCAGAAGAGAGATAGGTGGAGTTTCAGTTCCCGGACTTGGGGTCTGAGAGACTAGGAGAAAGAGAAGTGAAGGAGGTGAGGAGAGAAAAAGATGCCACGGGTTAGATGAATTATGAAAACATGGCCAACTAGCGTTAAGAACAGCCCAGAGGAAACATGGCCAGTCATGTCTTGGGGTTATTGGTAGGGAAATAGACATAATAGCATAAAAGGTAGACGTCTGCCCAGGTCTAGTGCTTTAAAGGCTTAATATAAATATAAAAGTTTTGTGGCTTTTATCTGGGAACTGAATTACTAAAGGTGGGGTAGAGACCCACCATTAATACCAAATATTTATGACAACAATGTATGACTTGTGCTCTTGATCTGCATGTGACTTCCTGCCTGAAATTTACAAGCAACTGACTTCAAATCCATTTCTGGGTAGCATTGGATGGGGTCACATTAATGGTTTAAATACAACAGTACTCCAGGGGTAAACATAGGCACATGGCACCCCTTTGGTAGAAGAGTAGGAACACTATACTATGGGTTTGGAAAATCTGTTTCTTTAGTAAATATCACTTCTTTTCCATCATTTTGTTCTAAGTTTACCAAACAACAGATAAATTAGCTCTAAAGCATGTGTCAATGAGTTAAAAACAATAGCAATTTCTTACCAAATTCCTTGGGCACGGTGATGGAATAGATGCATATCTGCCCAGCAGTGTAGTTATGAGGGTAGTTCGGTGATAAAACTACCCCCTCTGAGCCCATGTACTGGCCTCCACAGGGTGCTGCAAAGAGAGCCAGCCAGGAATGGTGAGCTTTGTGTATGAAGAGGGTGATGCTGGTGACAGGTACTCATCTTGTAACAAACACATTCATGTCATTAGCTAACCGTTCATTGTCAGCAGGACCACAGGAACACCAAGCCAGAGACTCACTGGAACAAAAGCTTTTACTCAAAAAAGACATGTCATTATCAAGACCTGTCTGAGGCATGTCCAAACAATAATGAAAATAGATATACTACTACTAGCTATATTGTATATAAGTGTTCACATGTATGTGGGTATACACATGAATTGTGTATATATGAATGTATGTGTGTATGTGAGTGTATGTATATAGATGAATATTTATGTGTATGAAATATGTGTGTATGCATGGATGTATGCATATATATTTCTGTGTATGTATGTGTATATGTGCATATGTGTATATATATATATATGTATGTGTTTATATATATGTATTATGTGTACTTGTGTACATGTATCTGTGTATATGTGAACATACACACATGTGAACACACACATGTATATATATGTGTATATATGTATTATATATACACATGTGTGTATAGATGTGTGTATATTTATGCATGAGTGTATTTGTGCATGTGTGTATATATGTGTATATGTATGCATGTGTTTCTATATATGTATGTGCACATGAGAATGTGTGTATATAGACATTTATGTATATGTATTTGTGTAGGTATGTATATGTGTATCTACGAATGTGCATGTATATACTATGAGTTTGTGTGAACCCTTTTTTTTCTGATAATTTTACTAATAGTGCTTCTTTTCTGGATAAATTGGACAACTTTTTAGCTCACACGAAATGCTCTTCAAATATCCTGGCACTAGTATCCAATTAAACCCCAGTCACTTGTTCAGGCTGTAAACTAAGTCCCAGCATTGGCATTTTGTATGTAATAGCAGGAGAGACTGGCACCTGCTCCTCTGTCCAACTGTGTGACTGGGGACTGACACACCAGAGCTGAGTGTCCCATTCCCCTGGCCTTTTCTGACATTCTGTATCACTTGATGGTTCTTTTCCTTTGGGGCACCAACACTGATTTAAATTCAATGTTGCTTTTAGGATATGAGATATTTCAGTTTCTTAAGATTATTACTTCTTTTTATTCTAAATATTGGTTCATACTTAAATATGTAAGCTAATAAGTTTCACCACATGAACAAATAAGACATGGTGCTTTGACTGAAATTATTTTTCCTCCCATTCTTTCTCCCTCCCTCATTTTCTTCTGGCCTCCTTCCCATTCACTATATTATTACAGTTCATTTATTCTTGATATGGCAATTTTCAAGCAGTTAAAAAAAAGGAAATTAAAGATAGCATGTTTAATCTGTTCAGTGCTAATTAGTACACTATTAAGTCCTAATGGACAAACAGGACATTTTCCATGATTAATAAACTCTGTAGAATGTAGCAATGCTAATGGGAAAGGTACTTGGTACTGGTTTGTTGAGACAGTTAATGACTGTTGGGACACTGTCCCCAATCCTGCATTACCGTGACTTGGCAGGCTCACCTCTTACCTCAGGACAATAGCTCATACATCTGACAACTTTAACATATTCAGGGCCAGGCAGGAAAGGCTTAATGAACTTAAACAAACCACAATTACTTCTGATGTCATATTGCAAAGTAGTTTCATGCTCCAAAAGATCTAAGATGACTATTGTGCTAGCTAGTTAATTCAAGTCGCACTCATTTGGGAAGTGAGGACTTCAGTTTTTAAAAAAGCCTCTATCAGACTGGTCTGTGCGAAACCCTGGAGTGCATTTGCTTGATTAGTGTGACAGAGCACAACTCACTGTAGAAAGTGTCACCTCTGGGAAGGGGGTCCTTGGTAACAGAGCAGGCTGAGCGAGCCACAGGGAGCAAGCTGGTAAGTAGTGGTCCTCCATACCCTTTGTTTCAGTTCCTATATTCAGGTTTCTGCCCTGACTTTTCTCAAAGATGGAGTATGACCCTGAGAGTTTTCAGCTGAAATAACCATTTCCTCCCCAAGTTGATTTTGATAGAGGTTTTGAGTACAGCAAATAGAAACCCTTACCGAGATAACTGTCTTACAGTTTTAAAGTGGAAATGCTCATTCCTCTTTTAGATGGAGGCTATTTCTGTAAACAAATCCCAAAGGAGAAGTTTCCACTTCAAGCCTTCTATGTAGACAGGCCACTGTCTGTTTCTGCCTTAGCTATGTCAGTTTAAGCTGGCTATTTCAGAAAAAAAGGTTTGCTATTTTAAAAGCTTACCAACCAAAGGTCTAAAAATATGTGTGAAGAATGGAAACCTATTTTATTTTAGGTTGGTTGTATGAAACCCAGGCAGCTCATTTTGCAAATATTCCATTCCTACATATCATCTAACTAAATCATTTATTTATCTATCTGTACATCCATCTGTCAATCCACACAACAACCCACCAGCAGTCTGTCTGTCTATCTATCTATCTATCTATCTATCTATCTATCTATCTATCTATCTATCTATCTATCTCTCCATCCATCTACCCATCCATCCATCTACCCATCCACCCACCCACCTGCCTATCTATCTATCTATCTATCTATCTACCTATCTATCTATCATCATCATCTATCATCTATCTTATCTGTAATTCATATTCATCTCTTTACTGAGAAGCTTTCAGAGAATGTTATCATGTACCTCCTGTGTATCCGATGGAAAAGTGAACAAAATGGGCATAAAAGTTTCAAAATATGTGAATTAAATTAAAACATTGCCTTGTTCAAGAACAGTAAGAACAGACAACTGACTGTACAAGAGACTCAGCAACAATTGGAAGTGAGAGGGTCCCACCCTGGCTGGGGATTATAGTCCTGGACAGTGAAACTCCTCAGTAGGTAGAATTGGGAAAGGAAACTGAGTCAGAAGTACCTTGGCAGGCAGGCAGTGCCCGGTCCCAGGATGGCTTCCCATCAGCCCCTGTCACACACTCAATAGATGAGGGATCCACAATCTTGTAACCAGAGTCACACTGATAGGTAACTGTAGAGCCCAGCTTAAAATCAGTTCCGATCCTTGTCCCGTTCATTATGTTCCCAGGGTCAAAGCAAGCTTCCCGGGGTTTCTCTGAAGAAACAAGAACATGTGTACCATGATTACATCTGTGCATAATTATTTTCTTTGTTTCTTTGCCTACTTCATACAAGGCCCACCATGGTGTCCAGCATGTGAAAACTTCTTAGAAAGATTTCCTCATCAACTAATGACCAAGTTAGCTTACTAGCTCACAGCAGGGAATTATTTTCCAATAAATTATATTTATCCCCTTTAAAGCGACATTTTTATTAAAGGGTGATATAAAATTATTTTCATGCAAGCAAAACCAGGGTGTTTTGTGATGTGCCTTTTAGAGCTTGTTGAGGGTCTAATTGTTGTGCATTTTAAAACTGATTGAGGAAAATCTGCTGCTCATTTTCCAGCTGACTCCTGACTCATCCTTGTGAGAACTTGTTGCACAGCTTTTCAAAAACTGATAATTTGGCTTCATAAAGTGAAAACTAGAGTGGTCCCTGAAAATCCCTTGCACCTTTGTCATGGCGATACAGATAGACCCTGAGTAACGGTTCTTGGGGCTGGTACATTGAAGACTGTCAAACTTAGCAGGAAAATGGCATCTGATGGATAAGTGTCAAATACTAAATCTGGTGGGTGTCAGTTGGCCCATGATTTTACCTTAACTGTCATAACTGCAGCTGCTAGCTCCAAGGGGCCACGTCACATGCCAGACTGAGCTGAGCTCAATGCCAGCGATTGCCAACCTTCTATAAGGAAAGTGGCAACAGTCTGAAGTTCAGATCAAGGCACAAGTAATCAAAGTAATCAAAGACACACAAGTGTGCACTACTGGTTACTATGACGACTGACTGCAAGGCTCAGGGCTTGTGCCACATAAGATCTGTCTGGATGATCAGAAGTGGTTGTTACTCGGTCAACCTCAGTTCTTTCTGCTTCAATGGGTCCTTCAAAATGTCAACAAATCAATCAACATCTATCTGCAACTACATGTTCTGTGAAATATTTGAGTCATGCTTTGCTTGTTAAACATATCTTCATTCTTTACCTTCCCATGAGAGGACCAAGTGAGGCCTAACTTCCCAGACTTCCCAGGAGGTGTTCCAGAAGAGAGAGGACACTTACTCAGCTCAATGTTATGGTCTTTTCTTTGATAGTGTAGGAAGGAAGGAGGGGTAGTGAGTTGATTAATATTAATTTAGGTTCTGGGATAACTTCAAATATATTTTGGGTTTGAAAACCGGGTCTCCATGAAAAAGTTTATAAATGCTAATGCTTTGATCTACCACAAAAAATTAAGTGTCAATCATACATGTAAAGAGCATTGTGACATACAAGGGCTACACTGAATTCCATTTTGTTTTTGGTCTGGGATCAGGATTGGTGATGTTACTTTTATTTCTTCCTGGTCACAGTCAACATGTTCACTTAATTTAATGTAGTCATGGTACAAATTAATCTTAGGAGGAAGAGTGTTACAGAGATGGTCAGGTGTGCAAGAGACAGAAAGGATGGAATAGATACAGAGATAAC
Source organism: Micromys minutus (assembly GCF_963924665.1). NCBI lineage: Eukaryota > Metazoa > Chordata > Mammalia > Rodentia > Muridae > Micromys > Micromys minutus. The sequence continues at coordinate 49,987,073 of NC_137983.1, read as the reverse complement.
CCTCAGGGTATGAATGACACACAATTGCTGGGAACAAAAAAATATCAAACAAGTATCACATTTTAGTGAGTACTACGAAATGCACAAGAGGCTTGTCTCACTGTTGTATTCATTAGTTTTAAATATTTTCATTTGGATTTTAACACTGTGTGGATCAACATCAGCAAAGAGAAATCTCCCTTGCAAATAATCTTCCAATCTATATAATATGCTACAGCTGAAAACACTGTAAACACTGAGCATATTATGTGATAATTTATTAAATTTGGCAAATTTATTTTTATATATTTTGGTCAACAACATTGATTTATCTGAAACCTTTCTGGTATCTATAAGCCCACAGCCAGCAACTCATATGCAGAGACCAATGTCTCTAGTCACTTCACTGAGAGCCTATTTGGATATTTCAAATAGTCGCTGAGAGTCTCATAATTCTTTATAGTAGTCTCAAACCCCATGCAGATCAGTTATTGCACATTTCATAATCTATCCTCAGATAAAAATGTACATGTCAAAACCATTTCCTCCACTTTTCATCATAGATAAAAATATTTTTAACACATGAAAAGTGGGGCTCTCGTCTTCAGAAGGACCCCCCCCACGCCACTCCTGCATGTAGGTCAGGAACACATGTGCTTGAGACAGAGGATCTCATGAAGAAATGCTGATGGCAGAAGCAGCCCCTGACACAGTTAACTTCCCCACAAATCCATCACATCACGAACCTTTAAATTCAATAGCGAACCCAGACAGGCCAACAGAGGCATCACTCCTGAATGCCAGGAAGAGGCTGTTACCACTGCTTTCGATCCTCTCTGGGGCTTGAGAGCCCTGGAAGCTTCCAATCAGTGGGCTGTTGGAGTCCTCCCCTTCATAGATATGAAGGAAGTCGTAACTTGGTTCCATGCTAAAACTAATAAGGAAGGAGATTGTCACCAACGTCCCCAACACCAACTCACCTCATGAGTGAGTTTTGGGGAACACATTACAGCTTAGTTTGCTTTTGTATAAGAATTTAAATGGTTACAGTGATCAAAATTAAATACCACACTAATGAACATGCTAAATTAGAGGTATTGTTTGTCCTAATCTCTATCAGTATGTTGCATAATGGCCAATGCATTCAATAGTAGACAAATTTGAGTGAAGTTAAAACAACACAATGGCAGCACTGGGGTGTGACACCCCTTCCTCTTCCCATGAACTTAGTAAATAAGGACGACTTAAAAGAAGCCATACTCAAAATTGACAGATTCCTGCTAAATCTAGATGGTTAGGTGAGTATTTTGAGATTTAAAATATATGTACTTGGTACTGATGTATATTATAAATGTTAAAAATTTGAAATCTTTCATTGGTTTAATTTTACATTGAAGACTATAATTGTCATTGTTTCCTTAGGTAAGTGGGGGAGGGGAATGGCTATGGTTTCTACATGGAAAGATTACAAACATTACCTATCATGTTACCACACTGAATATCCAACCAATCTTTCTGTTATTCCTTCCTTCTCTCCCTCCTTCCCACAGTCTGTGTTTCTCTCTCCCCTTCTTTCTTTTATTTTCTTTTCTAATATTAATATCCAGTCCATGTTAAGACTTGCCATGTCTGCTCTCAAAGGTCACGGTGACATTACTGTTGTTTTTTTTAAATATCTATTTGTAAATTTATAAATTTTCAATTTACATTTTATTTGCAAGTTTGCTGCTGTCAGATATAAAGAAGGAAGAGCAGAAGTCCAGAGCTCAGGGATTTGATGTAATTACACATGGTATGTTTGATTTTACTGGAAGAATAATTTTAGTCATGGTCATTTTCATGGATAATTCTAGAGTTCATTCCTGTACCATCACCAGTGTCTAGCAAAGGTGATTATGGTCATAATTATCCACTGAACACTGAAATTCAATCAGACATGGGAAATTTAAAAAAAAAAAAAACATACTTTGTACTGGAACTTCTTTTGGGCATACAAAAGTTTTGACATAGAGTCCTGGTGCTTAATTTATAATCAATCCCAGTTCCCTTTGTAATAATCAGGCTTATTTCCTCTTACCATAGCATCATATACCTATAAACCTTAGTAACATCCCCAGGTCCAACCCAGTCTGGGTACTGAGTTTCAAGTGCCCGTGAATCAGCATCACCATATAGTCTACAGGGACAGTGATGAACCTTGTTCCCCATAGTCAACAGTACCAGCATACAGTTTTGCCTGTAGTTCTAGAATGCTCTCTTCCAATTTCCAGACTCTCACTGTCCCCATAAGAATAGAGCAGAACTCAGTCTTCTGGATGAATGCCCTGAAGGCTGGGTGGCTGACGTCCATGCATGAAGGCCTCAGTAGCATGTTTGACATTCTTCCTGTTTGGGCATCCTTGTCCCCACACAGCATTCTGGCTACTTAACTCCCACCATCTGGATTTTGTGACAGTGACAGCATGGTGCTCATCTTAACACTAAGATTTTAAGCTCAGAGAAGCTGCCTGAATGTAGAACTATGCAGATAGGGGTCAAGCTAATGGTTCACAGAACCCAAGCATTTGGGGGATTATCTGTGTTGTATATCTTTCAGAGAGGTGTGTAAAACACAGCAAGTAAAGCTCTCTGTGATAAATGTCCTTATTGGTTATCAAATAAACTGTTCCTTCGTGGCTTTGATCATTGGACATGGGCATAGGGGAAGTATGAAATGGAGGAATGAGGCTCTGCTTAGATTCAATGGTCACTTCACCCTTTAATGCCAGGAATCAGATGGAAATCTAGGTTTTAAGGAGGGTCTACTAAACTGTGCAATGAACAATTGCATGGCTGTCTCCACCCATGCAGGCTCATTCATTCTATATCTTGGCTAGTGTCCTGAAAGTTTTTGTTCTTTTGATCATTAGTAGAAGAACTTTCAGGAGAAAGTGCTCAGCTACTGACTAATGTAGAATCTCAGACCCATTAGTTATCAGAGACAGTAAGAGAGGCCAGTGCCCCTGAGCAGCTGATTGCTGGTTCAAAAGCACTAGACAAGTAGCCCATACCCTGGCAGAGAAATCAAATATCTAGTCACCTTTATTTTTTTGGGTTAAGGGTCTGGCTAGCAACCACCACCTTTCAGATACTTAGCTTTCAGAACATCACATTCATTTATGTTTTTAAGAAATAAAAACATTGTTATTGGATAAGATCTCAGTATTTACTAAAATTTAATTACCATGTAGTAAATACTAATGTGATAATACATTACTGTATAAATAATTTTCCCTCACCATGAACAACTGCCTGACAGAAGCAACCAAGGAAGACATAATATATTCTGGCTCCTAGTCCAATGGCTATATTATTCTTAATGGTGAGGAAGGCATAGCTTCTTATTCTCTATCGATGAAGGCCAGAGGTTATGGTCTAGCTTACTTACATCATGGTGTTTCAGAAACAGCCTAGCTGTAAGCTATATGATATATGCCTATGAATGGGGCCTTATGTTCATAAGGTTCCAAATGTCACCCAAACAGCACCACCATCTGGTGCTCATGAGTTCAGACAGGAGAAGCAGAGGACCTTTCACGTTTAAGCCATAACCCCCAAAGGAAATGACTTTAGTAAATCCTTGCGGTACTGAATTTTACCATCTGGTATAGCAGGGATGAATGACCATTTCTTAGATACTGATATGGGAAAACTTCCTTTTTTATCTCTACTTCATCCCAACAGTTTTAATAATGGAAACAGCATCACCCTGGGACCATGAAGTAGAACATTCTGTGGGAAAGAGCCAGCCTCTGCAGACTGCAGCACATGGGATGTTAAGGTGGTATTCTCTCCAGCATCCACAGCATGTTTTTAATCACTGGTCTGAAGCCTTCATGTACGAAATAGATTATGAAAGAAACCCATGTGCGCCTTTCATGTAGAATGCTACCCATTAAGGCAAAAATCTCTCCTCTCCTGCCATCCAGCCTCTGACTAGGTATCTGGGCTGACAATTCACTGCCTGCAAAGTTGGACATTCTGAGGTAACAAATGTGATCTTGGCATGACATGAAAATCCTACTACAAAGAGGCAGCCTGCAGCACACGTACCTTTTGAATATCAAGGCAATGACAAAGTCCGGGTTCACCTTAATTCTCCAGTCACACTCCTTCCCAGGTGGGTATGGCTGTGGGTAGTTTGGGGATAAAATCACTCCAGCAGGACCGGTCAGATTCCCACCACAGGCAGCTGTCACAGAACAAAGTCACAGTGGTTGTTTGTTTGTTTGTTTTTATTTATTTTAGAGCCGAGATCCAGAATACCAAACACAGGTAGGCATTTTTTTTTTCTTAAGAATGGGAGCAGTTGTCTACAGACATAGATCCATCAAAGATACATTTTGCCTACAAATGTGGAGACGAGTTAATAAAGCCCACAAAGTTTGTACTTTTTTATGTGATCCATGAGAACTTTAGATTATACTGCATCTGTTTAAGAGAAAAAATTCAAACATCTATCTATCTATCTATCTATCTATCTATCTATCTATCTATCTATCTATCTATCTACCTACCCATCCATCTATGTATGTATGTATGTATGTATGTATGTATGTATGTATGTATGTATCATTTATTTATCTATCTCTTTCTATCTATCATCTATCTACCTCAATACCTTCTTGTTTTTGAGAGATGGTTTCATTCTGTAGCCCAGTTTATCCTAGAATTCAGATTGTACATCGGCTGGCCTTGCAACCGTCAGGATTCTCATCCCTCCCAAATATAAGAATTACAGGCATGAGCCTATACCTCCAGCTGTACTTCCCATGATTTCAACTGACAAAACATCTTCTAATGACTTAAATATTACTTAAATTAATTGAACTGTTTACTTAAACTTCACACTGTCTACATATGCAAGCACATACAAACGATATAAAACCCTTCATAAATGTCACCACATGATCCCAATAATTCTGCTGCGATTTCTTATCAGTTTGCAAGGTTAGTGAACATTCTAGAACACAGGCTCTGAGTAACATAGTGGGCATCAGATTTTCCATATTTTTTTCTTTTTGTCTAACACCTAAGATACTTCCTTTATCACAAGCACGCAGGAAATGGCTGGTTGGTAAGTGACTCTTTCACATTTTAAGTTCCCGCAGTATGGGGTTGGGGTCCTCTCCCCATGAGATCAAAACAACAAAGCAAACAATGAACATATTTAGGGATGGCAGTGGCAAGGACCAAGCTGCAGCATTTGCCCCTAGGGAGAATGCTGGATTATAGTGGCCAGACATTATTGTTAAAGCAAAGAACATTTCATGGTAAGGATTGAGTCAGCCTCATGGTCACTAGCTGTGACTTGTCTGCATTCACATTTACACCAGTTGGCTATTGACTACAGCTGAGTATTGTTAGCAGGCAGGATCATCTTTATTACTAGAATATGAAGGTACTTAATATCATTCTTTGTACTAATCACAATTTTTATTACATCTTCTACTACATGGGCATTATCCAATCCCTGGAAAAATATGCGTTTATACATATAAGGAGCTGCACTATATATATATATATATATATATATATATATATATATATATATATCATGATTCTTTAGGCAAACTCTGTGGCTTGTGACCCTGTTATTTCAAAGCATCCCTCAAGTTAAACCACAAAATAAATGACGAGATATTCCAGTTAGTCCGTTTTTTCTCCCTCTACAAATAAAGACTTGCTTGTTATGTAAATAAAATTAAAGAAGGTGGAAAGATGTAGTCCACAGTTTTCAGTTATGACTGGACCTTCACCAGTCACTTAACATTCCAGAAAATTCAAGTTTTCAAAACAAGCAATTCAGTGAAATTACTATGTTTTATGTGATAAATTCAGTCTGGTTTGTGCATACTCTGAATGGCCCAGGGGTACATTTAAATCATCTGAGACATGTTGATGGAATATGAAGCCCTATGTCTGCTGGTATGTAGTTCCATCTTAATCACAATGTGGTCCCCTTAGCGCTCTTATTATGACTCTTTCGCCTGCACTTGAGATGTATCCATACCTCATCTGGCACAAGAACCTGAATCCAGTAGGGCAGCCTTGCTGATGTAGAGGGTGGAGGTGCCTGAAAGCTGAGATTCTGTTCCATGCAGGGCTTCAAAGATAAAGAGTGACAGATTTGGGGCACTGTCTCAGAGGGGTGCTCAGACTGTGATTCAAATATTGACTTGAAGGAAACAACAGGGAATCTGGTTCCTCCTGCTGGTATGAGGAACTCCAGGAAATCCATGAAATGAGGGTGTTAACACTGAGTTTGGTGTTAAGTAGCACTCTCTGGGCATGTTTGTTTTCTCAGAGTATGGAATCATTTATTTTAACTGTGTTATGTTTTAAGTAGAGAGCTCATAAAACATTTCAGATACTATTAGAGTTTGAAAGATGCATTTCAGAGACTCTAAAATGTCTACCCTGGACTGCCTGGACACACTCATACATGCCAGCATACTCAGACGGACAAGCACATCACACAGGGCAGCTCCCACTCCACACAGCTAGTGCATGGCAGTCCACGCTAAGGCTCAACCAACATTTCTTCACATAACACTGGAGTGCTCACACCATGGAGTGAGACACTGAGACTTAAAAAAAAAAACATCCTGAGGGTCAGTGTCAGCTCCTTCTATCAAACAGGATGTGCAGATTGTTGATATATGGTCACTCTTTAGAGCTCTATAGAGTTAGGACTCTAGCAAAAGAGACTAAGCAAAGTAAAAGCAGAGGCTCCTGAGGGACTGTGCGTACTATTCCAATTATCAAAAACTGGTATGGAGACTTTATCCCTAAAGATTCAGCTATATTGCTGAAGAGGAGGCTCATAGATAAAGTGCACAGGGTGTTAGGATGAGAATCCAAATTTGCTTCCCCAGTACTCATGTATAAAGCTGAGCATTGGCCATGAATAACTGTAACCATAGTGATGGTGTGGGAGGGTGGAGATTCATGGACTTCAGGACTTGCTATTGAGCCTGTCTAGCTCCAGACAGAGAGAGACTCAGAGAGAGAAAGAGACTCTCTCAAAGAATGGTTAAAGGAGACAGCTAATATCGATTTCCAGGATCCACATGTATAGAAATGCATGTGTAAGCACAATCACACAAATATGTACCTAGTCACACACCATGCATACACATACATTTACACATTCTTGCACATATACACAACACCAAATACACACATACACACACAAAGTATACAAAGACAAATATACAAAGACATGGATACAATACATACACAGACACATATACACATAAAATGCACAATACAATAGAGGGGGAGAGAGAGGGATGGAGGGAGGGAGGAAGGGAAGGAAAGAGAGAGACAGAGACAGAGAGAGACAGGGAGACAGAGAATCAGAGAAAGTAAGAGAGAGAGTGCTCAAGTATTAAAGCCCCTAAATTAGTTCCATTTTCATGGGACCTTCAGAAAGAAAAAAGAAGAGAAAGGAAATCTTGAGGAAATTAACAGCAAATCTTGGAAAATATGTGTCATGGTGGCTGGTGGAGTGTTGGGAGAGCTGGTACACACAAGGAAAGCAGAGCATATTGATAACAAAGAAAAGGGATAGGAAGGTAGCTGACCAGCCTGCATCATACAAATCACACAGCTGTCATCACATGGAAAGATAAGGGTCAGACCCATGTCTAACCTAAGATGTGAGTTAAAACAAGAAAAATGTGTCTTTGTTCATACACTAAGGTTAAAAAAACGACCCTGTGAGTTTCTGGTCAGAGAAAATAAACAAAGATGGCTAATGGCCAATGGAATTGCTGTGAATATTCAGATAGATTTGAGGGGGGTTCTTAGAAACTCTCAGAGACATCCCACAGTCACTAAACATCTGGTGGGTAACATAAAATAGCACGCAAACACCTTGTACTGTGAAGGCAGGGTATGTTCACAATTATTGTAAAGCAAAAGAACATATACACGTGCTTATGACTTTAATTGGTAAATGCTTATGTTAATAAAAAGCATCTCTAGGTTAAAAGGCAATGTATTTTTTTCTTTCTTGTTTTGTCATAGTTTATAAAACACCTGCAATAAACATAAATTATTTTCTAATAAAATCCACGGTTTAAAAATATTGCGGGGTTGAGTGAAGGATTTATATGGATGCTAGTCTGGTTAGCCAATAGGCCGCAGGGGGCAGAACCCTCACTTCTGAGAAGTGAAACTCACAGTGGAATGAAGAGATAGCGTCTCTCTTCTTGTCATGTGACATCTATGTGTATAAGCATGTCTAGTTTCTCTAATACTTGGCTACTCAATTTTTGCAAATGATTTCCATCTGCCCTGTGTGGTTTGAGACCTACAAGGACAATGAGCGCTTTGCCATGAGCTTAGGGATTTTTAGCTCTTGCTCAAAATTACATAAGTGATACTTATGTCAAAGCCTGTGGAATAGCTAGGAAAGTGGTCACATTTTATAATTATGTCTTGAATGTAGAAAGGATAAATTGCCTTTAGAGGTTCATTTAAAGTTGCTTTTAAGGGTTTCCTCCTCCGTGAGCTTAACAATATAAAATGGAAGAAAATTACTTCTTCAGTTTGTACAACATGGGTATACATACAACAAATATGCACACACAACAATGCATAATACACACAACCAGCACATGGGCACACAAAAACACAGGTAGAGAAAAAGGCAGGAGGGGAAGCTCTCCATTTGCAGGGACCCTCACAAAGGAAAAAAGAGATTGACAATGACAGCTGCATTGACTCTATCTTGAAAAACATCCCAAGCTTCACAAGAGTCCCATTAATGGAGTGAGCATCGAGAGAGGCGGACTGCTCACAGCTGAGGGGTCTGAAGATCCAGAGAAGGCCACTAAACAAGGATGGCTTTTCTGGAGGCCAGATGCTGAGAACAGTGCTCTGGAATCCCATCTGTCCTCAAGGCCATGAGAGAGTCCCTCACTTCCCCGCCACCACCTTTTGCTGCAGATCAATAGAATTCTACATTTTTTTCAATCAGAGTATCTAGAAGTTCCAACTAAGCCAAATAGTTTGTTAAAAATAACATTCAGTTAAATTTCATTTTGAAATAATTATTAAATACTTCAAATTGGTATTTTATGTTAAAAATATTCAACAGAATGAAGGGCAATTTACATGAAATTCTGGTTTTAGATGAAAAAAATCTATTTTCGTAAAATCCTATCTATGAAAGATCACCTTGGATGTCTATTACAACCATAGCTGGCAAAGCAGTTTGTTACTACACTGATAAGTTGGATAAGGGTTTTAATTGGTATTTTACATAATTTTATTATTTATTGCCATTGTCCCCAAAGGCAATATAATGAATGTCTGCTTTTTATAATTCTCTCTAAAATATACAGATGCTTCAGAAGAACATACTTCCGAAAAGAGAATGTGCTTTTCAATAGTAGGTTTTGCTCAGAGGTGTGTTTTATATTAAAAATGTGGCCAGCAGAGGTAGGCTTATAAATTTTGAGCCATGTAAAATTTTGAGTCTGGATTGATTGATATATATTTACATAAGAACTATTAAGGACAGAAAATGTTAGATAAATGTCAATTACTGTACATTAAAGAAACCACATCCTTTATTTCATCTAATAAAATAAAGGTTTGCAATAAAATTTCAGCATTGTCTCAGAGAGCCCGAGGCCATTTGAGAAGCTCCTGAAATGTCCTCCTGAAGAAACAAAAGGTTAGCAGGCAGATTTGAAGCATATACCACATTCATTTCCAAGCGTGACATTTCCATTTCCCGAGCCCAGTACCTATGCACAAAGGAGGGTCTGGCTGCCAGAAGAAGCGGTTGTTTAGCTGCACACAAGTGATCTTGGCTTGTCCTTGGAGCTGGTATCCAGGGTCACACTGGAAGGTGATGGTGTCTCCAGGTTCCCGACTGTCACCGTAGCGGGTACCATTCTGAGGCATCCCAGGATCATTGCAGGTGGATGCAATGGAAGCTGCGGAAGAGCAAACACGAGCTCTCAGGTGACTGAGAACTAGGTACCCACACTTGCTGGGGTGGCTGCTGCCTAGGGTAAAATACTCAGTGTTGGTTGAGTGCACCAAATGTTTCTGAGGAGCTTGTGAAAAGGGGGTCTTTCCATGGGGGTAGAGTCAGCTATGCACTTTGCTTCTGCTTGTGGTAAAATAAATTTTACCAAAATGTTATTGAAAGTTGGCCACTTATGAAATTCGACATGACAACCTTTTCATTTCATACTTAGTACATATTATACAAATATTCTCCTTCAGTTTGCCCCTTCAATAACAATTTATAAAGTCACGTGTCACAATTTAAATGATTTAATTAAAGAGCTGTAGTCTCAATCTGGAGACTCCAAGTGAAAGAGGAAAGTTTCCCTGATGTGACCTGTCACAGTGACTGCAGAAGTGGGCCAGCTGTCCATCTGATCAAAGGCACCACAGATCCACAGGCTACTATATTCCAGGAAAACCTATCAATTGCATCATTTTAAAGCCATGTAGTCTTTAGAAAACACCAGAAGATATATCTTTGGAAGAGACAGGGAGGAATGGAAGAGAAAGACCAGAAGAGAGAATAGTGAGGAATGTGGAGAGGTTGAAGAGGGGGGAGGAAGGAGGGAAAAAAGGAGGCTCGTCAAAATTGCCCAGTGGGTAAATTACTGTCAGTCTAAGCATTACGACCTACTTCTGTATCCCTGGCACCCATGTAAGAACCCAGGTATGCAGTGGCACTCAACTGTAACCCTAGTGCTGGGGAGGTAGAGACAGGGGTGGAGAAGGTTTATTTCTCACCCAGTCTAGACAAAAAGGTAGCCCCAGGTTCAATGAGTAGATTTATCTCAATACATTAGTTATACAATGCTAAATGGACATCCCTGAAAACATAAAAATAATAGAAATAACATTATCAAGACTTAGCAGAATGTATGGATGTCCACACACACACATAGACATACACACACACACACACACACACACACACATACACACAAACATGTATGCCCATGCATATGTATGCATAGATATATACACAGAAACAGAAAGAGAAAGATAAAAGAAAGTGAAGAGAGTGAAGGGAAATAAGGAAGTTAAAGAATTTCAACAAGTTGTTTGAAAACATCCTTACATAATTTCAGAGGCTGCTGGGGACAGAAAACACTGGGCATGGTGTTTTGTCCCTGTTGGTAGTCATCAAAGTACTCTTGAGATTATGTCATATGAGCAGCTACCTTTCTCTTCAACCTAGGGAAGAGGAATCTGCAGGAGCCAGAACTTACTCTAAGGTTCTGAACCCCATCATCACATGGAACAGCCCAAGGAAAGAATGACTGTGTCTTCCCTTTTCTATAGACATAGTGTGTTCTGTGCAATATTGAAAATTAGAAGAGACACACAAACACCCAAAACTGAAAGTTTTTCCCCTAAGGAGAACTTTGTTCCTTGCCTCTGCCTAGGTGATGACAATGGAAAATTACTACTCTTCTGAGGAGCTGGGATGAGTTGACACATCCATTCAGGGTACAGAGGGAACAAGAGACAGGCGTGCACACCTGCCCCACCCACCCTGGTATCCAAAGGTTTGTGGATTAATGAGCAGCCTTTACATTTGCAGTGAATTTTATAACACCCTTGTGCATGTGTGAGTATGTGTGTGTGTGTGTGTGTGTACATATCTATATAAAATGTGTTACTTACATTTATATGTGTGTATGATATATATTATTATATTTATTCACGAGTAGTCAAATAAATTCACATAAATAAAAAAATTAGAAGATCAAACTTTTTAAAGGAGTGTGAAGTATGGAATGGGTATGAGGCATTTAGTAGGATACTTGTCTAACATGCATGAAGCCACGTGTTCCATCTCCAGCACCACGTAAACCCAGAATGATGGCCTACGCCTGGAATCCAAGCACTCTGAAGATAAAGGCAGGAGGCCAAAATTTCAGTTTTAACCTTAGCTACATAGTGTTAGTTCAAGAGGCAAACTTGAACTATAAGAGACCTTGTCTCAAATGTATAAAAATTAAAACTAACAACCAAGACCTGCATGGTTGAAGGGGTTTCCAAGATGATGAAGAGGCACTAGGGCAGAGCAGAGAGAATATGTTACTGTTTAGTCATAGACAGGAGCCCTGAGATACATAGACATTCACACACTAACACACAGACAGACAGACAGACAGACACACACACACACACACACACACACACAGAGAGAGAGAGAGAGAGAGAGGTGTGTGGGGTGGGAGTAGGGATGAAGAGGTACTAGAGCCAGCATCAAAGACCCCATTGAGGGCAGGACCACATCAGATCACAGTTCTGCTCAGAGGGATGCAGTTACAGCCTAATGACTCACACAGTGATTTGCTAATAACCACACTAATTACTCAGTCAAAACAAAGTTAATAGCCAAATCTTTAGATGAAATATGAGCAGTGGCATTGTGAGAGCTGGGCTTTTGCTGGTCCCGTTTCCTTTTAGAGTTAGGGGAAGGCTGCAAGTAGCAATCTTACCCATCAGTACCATTCTCACACATGGTCCCACTGCAATTGAATCACAGGCTTCTGTTTATCTCCAGCAAGGCAAACCCAGCATAGTGAACTCCTGCCTTTACACACACATCACTGGTATTAGCACAGGGTCATGTCTATCTTTTCCAATGCTCTAGTAATGACTTTTCTCTATGTTCCTCTATAATTCTTTGTTCTTCTGGTTAATTGCTATTTTTGCCTTCCAGTAGTAAATGCCCAGAAGGATCAATGATGTATGCTGTTATGAGTTCTACTACACACAGGCACAAAACAACTCTGCTAGAACATTGTTTTCCACTTCTCAGTGTTGTACTTCTGAAGGTCATGTTTGGACATGAAGCTAAGATGATCTATAATTCTGCTATATTGTACTTTCTTTCTCCCCCCCCTTGTGTGTGTGTGTGTGTGTGTGTGTGTGTGTATGTTTCTGCCTGTGCACATTCATGTGTATGAGGTTATTTGTGCCATCATATGTGACTAAAGAGGCCAGAGATTATTCTCAAATTTTTGAGACAATTTTTCTCACTAAACATGTAGCCCACTAATTGGTTACACAGTGTGTCCAGTAAGACTCTGGAAATCTTCCTATCCTGATTTCAAGATGTTTTGTTTATAGGCATTGAGCACCATGCCCATGTTTTTGTAGAGGTGCTAGGAATTGAACCCAGGTCCTTGTTCTTGATGTGCATACACTTTATCTACTGAACCCTCTCTCCAGCCCACATGGCTGTATCACAGTCTTCTCATCCTCCTCTAATATGTATACATTGTTTTTAAAATTGAGATTTCTTATTTTTAGGCTCATGTAAAGTCATAAAATTAACTACACATTTTTTTTATTGCAAGGAAAATCTGGGACATAAGATCAAACAGATAAAAGTAAACCCCAAATCTAGCAGTATAAATAGTACAAGGTCTATCACCTTCATCTCACTCACGATCTTTGGAGCCCCAGACATATAGCTTTGCCTATTTGTAGCACACACAGTTTGTCTGTACCATCAGGATGGCCTCATTCCATACACGCTGCTATCCTTGTTGCTGTCTACTGGTCCTGGAATCTCCAGTATTTCCTGTTTCCATTGCAACAGGTTGCAACTTCACTGATGTTGACCTGAACCCTCTTCAGGGATCCTGACACTGCTCTATGATGTGAAGATTTCAGTCCTGGGTTCTCCACTGTGGCAGAGGCTAACCATTTATCAATGGCTCTTGGTCCTACTTCAGGGATATGAACTTTTTGACACAGTCCCTGACCTCAGCCATTCACCTTGTTCTTGCCAGTGTTCTATCTATCGTGCTTTCAAGGGCAAGGTAGGTGATTCTTATATACTCCGGAGTTCAACTATCAGCTTAAACTTCAACTGTGACTTCCCCCGACAAGAGCTCCTATGCACTGACTTCAAGGAACAACTTTATAGAAGACTTTTACCCCAGGGATACTCTGGTCTCCTGTAAATCACAGTCTATGTTTCAGCCTTAGCTGATCAAAAACAACAGATTTTTCTTTTTTTCTATCATGTATCAAATTCCAACCACAGTTTCTACTTTTGCCTCTCCTCCAAGTTCCTATTTCCCATATCCCCTCTCCTCTCACCCACATCCACCCTGCATCAGTTGCCTGCAGAAAAGAGCAGGTGTCCCAAGGATATCACCAAACATGGACTGTTATGTTATAATAAGACTAGGCATAACTCTTCATATTAAGACCGGATGAGCCAATCTAGTAGAAGGAAAAGTGACCCAAAATCAAGCAAAACTGTTAGAGACAGCCCCTACTCCTACTGTTAGTAGTTCTACAAGAACACCCAGCTACCCAACCATAACATATATGCCTGATAAGGATTGTGCTAGGCTCTGGTCTACCAGTACAGCAGATTGATCATTAGAAATCATTTCATTGATTTTTTTTCCTAGTTATATTTGTTTTTATGCTATCTTACTGGGCTATCTGGAGTCTGATTTCTGCTCATTCATGTGATATTTGGCATGGGATTCCTCTCATGGAATGGGTCTCAAGATTAACCAATCACTGATTGACGACTCACAAGTTTCTGTACCACCTTTACCCCAGCACATCTCGCAGGCAGAACCAATTGTAGGTTGAAGGTTTTATGGCTGTGTCAGTGTTGCAATACCTCCACTGAAACCTGGTTTCAGGAAATGGTCCCATATCTCCCATTACTATGAGTCTTTGCTAGGGACACTCTTATGGATTTTTGGGAGCTCGCATTGCAGTAGGTTCCTAAGCTCACCCCTAGAGTGCCCTTTCATTTCAGTTGTCTTTATTTATACTCTCTCTGCTACCACCCTACCTGATCCTTCTTCTTCCCATTCCAACCCAATCCCAGTCCACCTTCAAAATCTATTCTATTACCCCTTACTAGGTAGATACATGCATATCCTTTGTTAGCCCTCTTGTTACTTAGCCTCTCTGGGTCTGTGGATTGTAGCATGATTATCCTTTACAGTTTATATCTTCTTATAAGTGAGTATAAATTCAACTTTATAGAAGAGAAAGTGGGAAACAGTCTTGAATGCATTGTCACAGGAGACAACTTCTTGAACAAGGCACCAGTAGCTCAGGCACTAAGATCAACAATTAATAAATGGGAATTCATGAAGCTGCAACGCTTCTGAAAGACAAAGAAGACTGTCCAAAAGATAAAATGGTAGGCTGAGGATTGGGAAAAGATTTTTCACCACCTCCACATCTAAAAGAAGGATAATATCCAAAACATAAAGGACTCAAGAAGTAAAATACCAACAAACCAAACAATCTATTTAAAATTAGGGTACAGATCTGGACATAATTCTCAACAGAAGAATCTCAAATGGCTAAGGAACAGAGGAGTATTCCACACACTTTTAGCTGCTAGGGAGATGTGAATCAAAATGACTCTGAGACTCTATCTTATACCCATCAGAATGACTAAAAAGAATACAAGTGATAGCACATGCTGTTAAGGACACCACTCCATTTCTGGTGGGAGAGCAAACCTGTACAGGAATTTTGGAAATCAATTTGACAGTTTCTCCAAAAATTGGGAATTGATTTACCTCAATACCTAGCTTCACCACTCCTGTGCAGATACCCAAGGGACACTTCATCCTACCACAAAGACACTTGCTCAGCTATGTTCATAGAAGCTGTATTCATAATAACCAGAACTCAGACATGACATTGATGTCTCTCACCCAAAGAATAAAGAACATTGGTGCATTTATACAATCTAGTATTACGCTGCCATTAAAAAAAAAAAACATAAAATTATCAAGCAGCTAGATAGAACTAGAAAAAGAATTGAAATGGGATTATCCAGACCCAGAAAGAAACCACAGATTTGTAAACAAAAATACACATTGAAAGTCCCAATACCACTGAAACTTCAAGAACTGGTTCTTCAGAGTCTAACATTATTGTCCAACTCTCACATTATTGTCCAAGCTTCAAGAATGATAGTTCATTAACCTGTGAGTATTCACTGGCTTTTCCAGCCCAGGGTTCAAAACCCTTCCACAATCCTCTCATAATATGAAATGGTCAACTCATCATATTTCACTTCTGGTAACAATTATGTCTTAGTTTGGCATCGGTTGCCATGATACAGATGATAATCAAATTAACTTAAGAGAAGGGACAACTATTTTGGTCTACACTTCCTGGTCACAGGTCATCATCAGAAGAACTTAAAGCAGGGACTCAAGCAATGTGATGCCGGTTACTAGCTCCATTTCTAGATCATGCTTTCTTGGCTTTCTTAAGCAGGTTAGGGCCACTAGCCTACACATAGTCTTGACTAGTTGGCTGGGCCCTTCCCCATGAATTATCAATTAGGACAATCACTTTCAATGCTGCCTACCTAAGCCAATCTTATATGCACAGTTTCTAACTTGAGGTTACTGTTCTCCAAGTGACTCCAGGTTATATCAAGATGACAATAACACTTTAGTAAAAATTGAAAGAATCTGGTGAAATAATATGAGCAAACACTGTCCACGTTTCCTATGATATCCCCTACATGTCTCTGCAGGACAGCAGGAATAACATTGTCCTACAGTAAACCAGCTTATATCAAGGTCATAAACAGCATATTCTAAATGCACAGAACCACAGAACGTATTTCCATACACCAAGAATGATTAAAATTCTTCCAAAATAAAGACCCACAGAGGATGTGTGAATTGCCAGAATATTGTTTAATAGTAAGAGGTTTGAGGCATCTTTGAAGATGTCCTTTTCAGTAAGAGTTTCCTTAGAATACGTGCAATCAGGGTCATCACTAGCAGCCGAGGCCTTGGAAAGTCATGCTCGCATGCAGCCTGTGTTGTACGAAACACTGAAATACTGAATCGAAATAACTCTCAATACTTCCAGCTATCGGGCAGGTATAGTAGGCTAGCTACCATGTGTGCCTAATAGGATGTTCCTATTGCTTGCACACTTTCAAGGATTATGTGAGATTACCAGTAAACCCTCCACTAAGGCTTAGTCCAAGTGAAATGTACTTGCAACTCCTAGAGTTTTGGAATTGTAAAATAAAAAAAAAATAAAAAATAAAAAGCACACAGGGTTATCCAGATTGGATTTAAAAAGCAATCAGGAGAGTTGAAGCAGTAGGAAGGAAACCATTTACAACAAAGCCAAAAAAAAATGTGGGTTGCATATTTGGAATACACTTCATTTTATTCCCCTTTTGTTTTGCATTAAGGATAGATATTCCTTGGGAGAGGCCATACCTCGTTGTTCAAAAGTCAGAAGCCCTGACCACAGATGCTCTGCTTGAGCATGGATTGCTGGATTGCTCCAGATGAGACCAGAGAGGGTTTCGGTCTTTCTAGCTTCTCACTATCAAAAAGGAATGGATGCATCTGATGTTATCCATTCCCCAACAGTCTCTTAGAGGAAGGGTGACGTCCTGATCTGAGTGATGCTCACCTTTCTGCTTTGCCATGGTCACCAGAATTTTCCAAGCCATAAAAGACACAGCAGTAGCCACCCCACAGAGTACAGATTCATCCCACACAGTTGAGCAATGACTGCACAGGTAAGTTCTAAGTGAGTATGGCACAGCTGACATTTTTTTTTGGCAATTAACAGCAGTTACAGTGTAGAGCTCTCCCACAACAAAAAGCTGCAGTGATGCTAACCCCCAGCTGGGTAGGCAATTTGCCCCTAGAGACATCTCTAACTAGGTGGTCCATTTGGCCCTAGGGACTTTGTGAAATATAATTGTTAATTATATAAAAGTAATTTTTCTGTTTTATTAGAACACATGTTAAGAATTTGGGCCACATCCTGTTAAATGAATTAATTTTTCCATATATGCCTTTACACCATCATTTAGGACATATTTGTTGACTAAATTCATAGAATAGGTGATCTTCCATGTTCATGGCCTCTGTATCCATGAACTTGATAATTGTGTGTGTGTTGGACACAGACAGAGAGATATTGGCTTTGCCATTTCTCCAGGCGCAGTGCAATGCAATGACTGTCAACAGAATACCTCATTGCATTAAGTATTGTATAGATCTAGAGAAGATAAAAAGGCCGTATGAAAATGCACTCAGTTATTTTCAGGTATTGCAACATGTTGCACCAGGGGCTCAGTCACCCACACATTGTGGTATCTTATGAGGGTGGAGGAATCAATCCACAGGCTGCTGAAGAATTGAGACGATAGGCTGCTTAATATGCTCTCATTATTGAAAACCCTCGAATGTAGTTCTCCATGGAGATCTTTTTCTTGTGACATTGGTGTAAACATAAAATAGTGTCACTCCACACCACACTCAGAAACACACACACACAATTTTCTTTCCAACCTGAGTACTAAGTAAAAAATTTATCTCTTGTATATGAGATGGCAATTGTGGTAGGAATGTGCTAACAGTTTGCAGTGTACAACATGGGGGTCATGAGGAAGGTGTCTGGAAGAAAACACTATTTTATCTGTGAGCACACAGGTACATGTATATTTGCCTATGTATATGCATACATGGATGTATACATGCTTATGTACACATCTACATGGATATGTATATACGTATTGCATGTACACATATCTGTGATATAGGTGTGCATATATGTTCATATATATGTGTGCATGTATTTATTTGTGTGTACATGTGTATAGCTATATGTAAATATGTCTGTGCTTGCAAAAACACATATGGGTATGTGTATATATGTGCCTGCATGGGTACATACATGGATATGTGCATAAGTAGACATGTATATGTGCATGCATCTGAGTATAGGTATGTGCATATATGTGTATATAAGTATATATAAATATGTACATTTTACATGTGTGTACATACTCCTGGGTATATTCTTCTATACACATTAATATCCTTCATCAAGACAGGCTCCTTCTTTTTTCATGTATCAGGCTTATACAGTCTTGGGACTGGTGCCACCTCAGAGTTGTCCTTTTTGTATACATATGTAGGTCAAGTCCTACTCATCGCATTGGGGGAGGTACAAGCTTATGTTTCCATGGAGACTAGTTCTTCATAATAGGTAGAGTTCTGCAGAAGCATAAAAGAATTTGTTTGCTCTAGGAACTTATGGGAGAAAGGAGATATATTTGCAGCTGGTGGGCCCAAAAAGAATTTACATTGAAAGCCATTTAAGTTACATCTGACCAGAGAGAGGTCTGGGGAAATTCAGAGTCCTTGGGTACAAAGTGTTGATCCTGGGTCAACACATGGGCAGTAAGGATTCAGTTTCCTGTCTCTTCTAGCTGAGGATTTGAACATCAGAAGCTCAGAGAATGAGAGCTAAGTGACTGTTCTTTGGGAAATGAGGTTTGAGTACACACGAAGAATAAAATTGGAACCACAAAGTCAGGATATAGGCAGAGTTTCATAGTGAAAGATGAGCACCTGATCAGCTTTTAGTGGTGACAGCACTCAGCAGAAGAACTTTATGTCCTTGTGAACCACTCTAGTCTACTCATCCTGAGCATGCAGCCCATAGCTGAGCTCTCTGGGACAGTGTGAGCCCCACCCCTTCCTTCTTAGGGTTTCCTTGAGAAACAGAATCACTCCAGAGAAGACAGTTGGTCTTCAGCTAACAGAGGGCAGAAAGGAGTATCAGATGATCTACTTTAGAGCATGAGAGCTTGCCAGTGTTGAGTTACAAAGCATAATGTGAATTCTTTAATTTATCACCAGGGTGAAGACATTGTTCATTTACCACCTTTGTGCATAGCTCCACTTTTCCAAATTAAAACCCTGTTTTCCATGGCTGTCTCTTTTCCACCTCACATACTCATTCAAGTGTGACATATCACCATAGAGAAACATCCCTCACTCTACACTTGTCCTGGATCTATGACAAAAATTAGAACAAGCAGGGCTTTAAAATTTCTGTTTTGTTGGAGGATAAACCATACACCCAGACACCCAGATGAGTGGCTCGAGTGCTACAGACACACACACACACACACACACACACACACACACACACACACACACACACACACAATCCAGGTTGAATTCAGTGCAGATACATTGAATAGTCAGTTATGCAAGTTTGAGAAAAAACTAGACAACAAATAACCCAACAATACAAAAAAAAAAAAAAAAAAATCAAACCAAAAAACTTGCTGCCAAGAGAAGAGGGATTGTTTACAGGAGTAAATCATGAACATGAGTAAATTCAGTAATTCTCAAGATAACTAGCACTGAAGAGATGACTCAGTGATTACAACAACAAAACCCAAAAACCAAAATCCAAGAACCAAGGTTTGGTTCATGACACTCTCAACTGTCTGTAACTTCAGTTCCAAGGGAATCTGACACCCACTTCTGATTTGTGCAGGTACCAGGCAAAAATAGATTGCATAAGAATATAGGCAGGCAAATCACCCATAGACATAAAAATAAAAAATGATTAACAGAACCCTAGTACCAGGCATAAGAATTCTCCTTTAAAGCTAGTAGTCAAGAGACTACAAGTGACTCCAAAACAAGGTAGGTTATTGTTGCCCTTGGCTGCCTTCCAGAGGTGGAAGGTAGGTCCTATATCTGAGGACACCATACACTTAGGATACGTTTCAAGGTATATCTGGCTTGTAAACATCCTTGTGGAAGTACCAGAAGGTTCTATGAAAGCTTCCAAACTATGACACTCGAGGAACATAAGTGAGCAGCAAGGCAAGAGATTCCTAAAGGTGCAATAGTGGCATTGCTGATGTAGCAGCAACCAAGATCTGTCTGATTGGACATAAGGTTTGCTTAACTGGAGATAAGTTCTGCTTGGTACTAGAATTCTAGTTGACTACTCAGGGGTCATAGATCTTAGAAGGAAATATATTACTCCCTCTTTGCTAAACTGGAGTAATTTGTAACTGCATTCTAAAACGGATCCCTTTATCCGCAGTAAGTGTTAACTTTTACTACTCATCAAAGGAGAGTTCTTCTCTCTAACTAACTTTGTTTTAGAAATGGATTTAAGTTTTTAATAATGTGTTCATGTGTAGATATATGCACAAGAGTACAGTTGCCTCAGAAGGCCAGTGACATGGGAAGTCCTGGAGCTGAGGTACGCAGTTGTGATCTACCTGATGTAGAACTATATTTTAATTAAAATGTCATAACCATTTTCTTTGACACGTGGAATAGGGAAATATGCTGTTTATTCTAATTCTCTTAACCTAAATGATTTATTTATCAGTTTTCTGATTTCATTTGATGCTTTATTTTTATGGATGTTAACAAACCTTCATTTCTATTACATGTTTGAGAATATAACAGAAGTACTATTGCCAAGATAATCAGATAAAGTTAAAATATAGCAAAATTTACAAACAATATATATATATTATAACTAAAATTATACTATATTACAGACTACTATTGGGATGCACAAAGCATGTTGTAGGATACAGATTATTTAAAAAAAAACTTGATCAGGCAGAAAACAAGCATACATTAACCCCGTTTTCAAATATTTCTCATCTCAGCCACTGGGAGATGAATTGTGTAGTTTCCTTGTCCAGTGTTGCATTGCCACTGAGCAATCTACCATATTTCAGATAAGAGCACACAGCCTTTGAGATTTAGTCTATGCATTAGGAAAAAATTTATTCCTATATGTTATTCCTTCTCATCCTATGTATTCATCCATTCTTACTCTTTACTCTCATCTTATTAATTCACAACCACAATGAAATCATAGATCCCTCTATCTTGCTTGCTACTCTGAACAGCTTTGAAACTGGCTTTTGATTATCAACCCTCCATGATCTCTGTCCTTAGCCACCTTGTAACTCTCCATATCCAGGGCAGCTAAATCAGATGAGTGTATCTCTAATTTCTTCACTTACCAAAGAACAGCCCTGTGTGCTTCTCAACCAATGATATCATCTTATGCAGTCCCATCCAGGGAGACAGTATTCACACTGCAACATTTCCTTATGGCTCTTGACAAACACAAAGGTGGTGTGTCACCTAAGAAGACGTACATATTTCTCAAAGCTTGGTAACATACAAAAAGTATATTGGTCTGTTTAAGAAGTGGCTTGTACTTTCATTCATTCACCTAGGCTAGGAAGTCATCCAGAGTATTCTAAGTACCTACTATGTGCTGAGGTATAGTAGAATGAAGAAGAAACTGAGAAGTTTTCTCTTTATATAGCTTAGATTTATATAGGTTAGTAAAAGCAAAAATGTTAAATCAAGTAAATATAAGAGCTGTTAAAAGATGTGGAGAAAGAGGAACACTCCTCCACTGTTGGTGGGGTTGTCAGGTGGCATAACCACTCTGGAAATCAGTCTGGCAGTGCCTCAGAAAATTGGACATAGTACTACCTAAAACCCCAGCTATTCCACTCCTGGGCACACACCCCAAAGATGCTCGAACATATAACAAGGGCACATGCTCCACCATTTTTATAGCAGCCTTACTTATAATAGCCAGAAGATGGAAAGAATCCATATGTCCATCAACAGATGAATAGATACAGAATATGTGGTACATTTACACAATGTAGTACTACTCAGCTATTAGAAACAACGACTTCATGAAATTTGTAGGCAAATGGATGGAACTAGAGAATATCATCCTGAGTGAAGTAACCCACTCACAAAAGAACACACATGGTATGCACTCACTGTTAAGTGAATACTAGCCCCAGAAAGCTCTGAATACCCAATACCCAAGAAAGAAATCACAGACATTATGAAGCTCAAAAAGAAGGAAGGCCAAAATGGGGATGCCTCAGTCCTTCTTAGAAAAGAGAACAAAACTCTCATGGGAGAAATTGTAAGGTCAAATAGAAAAACAGGGATTGAATAAAAGATCACTCAGAAGCCTCCTCACCTGGGATTCACCACATATGCAGTCACCTAATCCAAGCACTGTAGCTGTTTCCAAAAAGTACTTACTGGCAGAAACCAGACATAGATGCCCCCTCAGGGACTATGATAGAGTCCTATAGATACAGGTGAGCATGCTTGCAGCTGACCATCAATCAGTCTGAACTCAGGGATCCCAATGAGGGTGCTAAAGAAAGGACCTAAGGAGCTGAAAGGGGTTGCAAACTCATGGGAAGATAACAACATTTTCAGTTAAACAAACCCTCCAAAACTCCCATAGAGTAAAACTCCAACCTTTGTGCCCACTTTGAGAGACCTATTGATCCAGTTGGGCTTGTAGCTGAAGATAGCAGTGTCTGGCTGGCATCAATGTGAGAAAAGACTTTTGTTCCAGAGAGGGCACATTTTCTTGATGTAGGGGAATGTAGGGGAATGTCAAGGCGATGGGGTGGAGACGGGGATCAGAAGGGAGTGCACTTTTGTGAAGGCAAATGGGGGGGGGTGGGAGCAGGGTGGAGTAAAAGGACAACATCTCAAATGTAAATACAGAGTATCTAAAAAATTAAAAAAGATGTCGGGAGAGAGAGAGAGAGAGAGAGAGAGAGAGAGGGAGAGAGAGAGAGAGAGAGAGAGGGAGAGGGAGAGGGAGAGGGAGAGGGAGAGGGAGGGAGGAAGGGAGGGAGAGAGGGAGAGAGGGAGGGAGAGAGGGAGGGAGAGAGGGAGGGAGAGAGGGAGGGAGAGGGAGGGAGGCAGGCAGGGAGGGAGAGAGAGAGAACAAGCAGGTTCTCTTCAGGTTGAAGATGGCTTGTGCAATGTTACAGAAAGATCTCTCATCCTAGGTTAGCATAGTCAGTCATATTGCCAGAGATGGCCTCATTTCCATGTTCTCTTCTATTCTTCAACCTTTGTTATAGTGCAAAATGGAGGAACTTACCAGAGGCAAGTTCTATGACCTTTACCTTTGCAGCCCCAGAATTGAGATCGGTGTCTCTTTAAACTCATTGTGAATTACTTGGATTACAGCAGCAGGTGAGAAGATCATGTATCAAGCCCAAAGGGTCATGGTCTTTCTGAGCCCTCATGATTTCCAGTGAGATGTTTAAAAAAGGTTCCTCAAGATAATAATGTGTGGACAAGCCATGTAGGGCCCAAGACAGTGGCACATAGGGCTTGCTGTAGTCGATTTGACTCTAAGTGTTGAGAGGGTTTCACTCCCTCCAGGGTGGAAGGGCACCTGGAGCTGGGTGTTGGGAAAGGTGATTAGAGGACAGGGAAGAAGCTGGGGTAGATCTGGAGGGTGTACCCTCAGTTGGAAGAGATCCTGAGTTTCATCTGAACTCTGAGTATAGTAGAGTATGTGGGTTAGTTAAATGTGAGAGAGACAAAGGCATGATCAGGGTACACTGTGGAGGGATTGTGGCGTGGGGGAGAATTAGGGAGCTTTGAGGGTGACTACAGCAGAAACAAGGGGAAGGATGAGGAAATGGGGGCTCTGTGGATTTAAGAGGAGGGTCCTCTTCTCTATTGGTTTAAAGAAGCCCATCAAGTGTCCTGACAGAGTGCCACACACTGGAAATGAGGAGTTGAGGAAGGCTGTAGCCTGCCTTCCCTCAAGTTCCAAACTCCAGTCTAAAAACAAGATAACACCAGATAGTCAACCAGATTGTGACCTGAGAACAATGTTCCGTGCAAATTGAGGATGATAGCTCCTGAGTGACAAATGGGGGACCTACAAATATGTGGGTTCTAGGCTCCAAATGTTCAAGGAGGTGAGCTTCCCGGAAGCTTCAGCAGAATGACCACGGTCACAGGGGATTCCACTCATAGTAGCCAGAAGAGAAAATCCCCCACATGGCCTTCGCCTTGCGCGATTACAGTACGATGAACCAAACTGTTGCAGCCCCTGCATTGAGAATGTCAAAGAACACAACCAACTGCTGACAACTTGGACACCATGGTCAGTTTCCATAGAGTCACACAGGGAACGAAGCCAACCCTAGAGCCGGATGCCACCTGAGCCTTCCACACTATGGTGAAATCATCACGATGAAAAAGAGCAGAAACCAATGTTCACACCAGAGTCCCGAGCAGGCAGATCATCTCTGTCTCTTTTATGGTGTTCCAGATTGCTCTTTGAATCTGCTCCCAAGACCCATCACTTTAGTCTCCTTATCCCAGCCAATCAGTGGTGGCTAAGTTTGCAAACACTGTGTGGTTCCCCACACAAAAGGCACACCCTAACACTTCCACTGAGTATCAAACTGCCTCAGAATAAATCATACTTAAAAAGCCACACATACCCCATAATGGGACTTGTGTAGCTATGCAGTCAGTATCCAGCTGTGTGTGTGTGTGTGTGTGTGTGTGTGTGTAATGGGACTGGCCATGCCTACTGAGTACTTGCTTTGCTACATGTAATATAGTTTTCATTACAGGAAATCATATGCAATGACATGTTTAATTTATATTTTTAACTTTATTTTTAAAAAAACAAAGATAAAAGAACAAATTTTAAGCATTTTTGCATAAATGTATATGAATACGTTTTTGTCACTGCTTGGCTTTTTTTTTTTAAGGTTTAATATTCTGCATTAAGGTCTTACTAGTTACAATTAGCAAAAAGTAAAAGTAAAACAGGATGTAACCCAGAATTAATCAAAGTATTCTTGGTGTGTAAGGATTGAGTATAATGTTTGTTTGTTTGTTTGTTTTTCTTGAACTTCACACAGTCTGTGAGTTGTTTCTGGGGTAGGCCAAGCTTTCTGGGGTTAGTATCCCATTATCAGTGACTTCATATTATATCTGTTATTTTGTGACTGGGTTATCTCACTCAGGATGATATTCTCTAGATGCAACCATTTTCTAAAGAATTTGGTTAAGTCATTGTTTCTGATAGCTGAGTAGTACTCCATTGTGCAAATGTACCACAATTTTTGTATCCATTCATCTACTAAAGGACATCTGGGATCTTTCCAGCTTCTGGCTATTATAAATAGAGCTGCTATGAACATTGTGGTGCATGTGTCTTTTTTGTATATTGGAGTGTCTCTGGGGTATATGCCCAGAAGTGGCATAGCTGGATTTTCAGGTAGTACTATGTCCAATTTTCTGAGGAGTCACTAGACTGATTTCCAGAGTGGTTGTATCAGTTTACAACCCCACCAACAGTGGAGAAGTGTTCCTCTTTCTCCACAGCCTCACCAGCATCTCCTGTCATCTGAGTTTTGGATCTTGGCCAATCTTACTGGTGTGAGGTGGAATCTCAGGGTTGTTTTGATTTGTATTTCCCTGATGGCTAAAGATGTTGAGCACTTCCTTAGACATTTCTCAGCCATTTGATATTCCTCAATTGAGAATGTTTTGTTTAGCTCTGTACCCCATTTTTTAATAAGGTTGTTTGATTCTCTGGTGTCTAGCTTTTTGAGTTCTTTGTATACCTAGGATATTAGGCCTCCATCTGATGTGGAGTTGGTAAAGATCTTTTCGAATTCTGTTGGATGCCCTTTTGTTTTCTTGACAGTGTCCTTAGCTTTACAGAAACTTTGCAATCTCATTAAGTCCCATTGGTTAATCTTTGACCTTAGAGCATGAGCCACTGGTGTTTTGTTCAGAAAATTTTCTCCTGTGCCTATGTGTTCTAAGGTTTTTATCATCTAATAGTTTTAGTGTATCTGGTTTAATCTGTAGATCTTTGATCCACTTACACTTGAGCTTTGTACAATGAGAAAAGAAAGGGTCTATTTTCATTCTTCTGCATGCTGAGTGCCAGTTGGACCAACACCATTTGGTGAAGAGGCTATCCTTTTTCCATTGAATGTTTACAGCTCCTTTGTCAAAAATCAGGTGACCATATTCGTGGGGGCTCATTTCTGGGTCTTCTATTCTATTCCATTGATCCATGTACCTATTTCTGTACCAGTACCATGCAGTTTTTAGCACAATTGCCTTGTAATACAGCTTGAGGTCAGGGATAGTGATTCCTGCAGATGTTTTCTTGTTGTTGAGGATGAATTTCGCTATTCTAGGTCTTTTGTTATTCCAGATGAAATTGCACATTGTTCTTTCCAACTCAATGAAGAACTGGGTTGGAATTTTGATGGGGATTGCATTGTATCTGTAGATTGCTTTTGGTAGGATGGCCATTTTTAAAATGTTGATCCTTCCAATCCATGAGCATGGGAGATCTTTCCATTTTCTGAGCTCTTCCTAGATATCCTTCTTTAGAGGTTTGAAATTCTTGTCATACAGGTACTTCACTTGCTTAGTTAGAGTCACTCCAAGGTATTTCATGGTTTTTGTGACTATTGTGAAAGGTATCTTTTCCCTAATTTCTTTCTCCACATGTTTGTCCTTTCGGATATAGGAAGGCTACTGATTTGTTTGCATTAATTTTATATCCAGCCACTTTGCTGAACTTGTTTATCAGCTGTAGGAGTTCTCTGGTGGAATTCGTGGGGTCACTTAAGTACACTATCATCTCATCTGCAAAAAGTGATGTTTTTATTTCTTCCTTTCCGATTTGTATACCTTTGATTTCCTTTTGCTGTCTAATTGCTCCATCCAGGACTTCCAGTACTATGTTGAATAGGTAGGAGGAGAGTAGGCAGCCTTGTCTAGTCCCTGATTTTAGTGAGATTGCTTCAAGTTTCTCACCGTTAAGTTTGATATTGGCTGTTGGTTTGTTGTATATTGCTTTTATTATGTTTAGGTATGAACCTTGAATTCTTGTCCTTTCCAAAACTTTTAGCATGAATGGTTGTTGAGTATTGTCAAATGCTTTCTCAGCATCTAGTGAGATGACCATGTGATTTTGTTCTTTGAGTTTGTTTATATGGTGGATTACATTGATAGATTTCCATATGTTAAAACATCCCTGTATCCCAGGGATGAAGCCTACCTGGTCATGGTGAATGAACGTTTTGATGTGTTCTTGGATTCGGTTTGCAAGGATTTTGTTGAGAATTTTTGCATCAATGTTCATAAGTGAGTTTGCTCTGAAGTTCTCTTTCCTTGTATGGTCTTTGTGTTTTATGAACGAGGGTTATTGTAGCCTCAAAGAATGAGTTAGGTAGTATTCCATCTGATTCTCTCTTGTGGAATAGTTTGTAGAGTATTGGTGTTATGTCCGCAATAAATGTCTGATAAAATTCTGCACTGAACTCATCTGGACCTGGGCTTTTTTTGGTTTGGAGGCTTTTGATCACTGCCTCTGTTTCTTTAGGTGTTATGGGATTATTTAGATGGTTTACCTGGTCCTGGTTTAACTTTAGGATCTTGTATCTGTCTAAGAATTTATCCATTTCCTCCAAATTTCCCAACTTTGTGGAGTATAGGCTTTTGTAGTAGGAGCTGATGATTTCTTGAATTTCCTGTTTCAGTTGTTATTTCTCCACTTTCCTTTCTGATTTTGTTAATTTGGATACTCTCTCTTTGCCCTCTAGTTAGTCTGGCTAAAGGTTTATCAATCCCGTTAATTTTCTCAAAGACCCAGCTCTTCATTTTGTTGATTCTTTCAATGGTTCTTTTTGTTTCTATTTGGTCTATTTCTGCCCTAAGTTTGATTATTGCTTGCTGTCTGCTCCTCTTGGGTGTATCTGCTTCCTTTTGTTCTAGAGCTTTCAATTATGCTGTCAGGTTGCTAGTGTATGCTCTCTCCAGTTTCTGAATGGAAGTACTCAGAGCTATGAGTTTTCCTCTCAGTACTGTTTTCATTGTATCACATAGGTTTGGGTATGTCGTGTTTTCGTTTTCCCTGAATTCTAGAAAATCCTTAATTTCTTTCTTTATTTCTTCTTTGACCCTGCTATCATTTAATAGAGCATTGTTTAGTTTCCATGTGTATATGGGCTTTTTGTTGTCTTTGTTGTTATTAAAGATCAGCCTTAGCCCATGGTGATCTGAAAGGATGCATGGGAGTATTTCAATCTTCTTATATCGATTGAGGCTCATTCTGTATCCAATTATGTGGTCAATTTTCGAAAAGGTGCCATGAGGTGCTGAGAAGAAGGTATATTCTTTTGTTTTAGGATGATATGTTCTGTAGATATCTATTAATTCTGCAAAGTTAATGCGTAGTCTCTATTAGTTTTACAGAGTCCTTGTTCAGTTTCTGTTTCCATAATCTGTTCATTGGTGAGAGTGGGGTATTAAAGTCTCCCACTATTATTGTGTGGAGTGAGATGTATTTTTTGAGGTTTAGTACGGTTTCTTTTATGAATGTGTGTGCTTTTGTATTTGGAGCATATATGTTGAAGATTGAGAGTTCCTCCTGACAGATTTCCCCTGTAACGAGTAAAAAGTGTCCTTCCTTATCTTTTTTGATAACTTTTGGTTGGAAATTTACTTTATTCGATATTAGATTAGCCACTCTAGCTTGCTTCTTGGGGCTGTTTGCTTGGAAGTTTTTTCCCAACCTTTTACTCTGAGATAGTATCTGTCTTTGTCTTTGAGATCAGTTTCCTGTATGCAGCAAAATGCTGGGTTTTGTTTATGTATCCAGTCTGATAGCCTATGTCTCTTTATTGGGGAGTTGAGTCCATTTATGTTAATAGATATCAAGGAATAGTGGTTGCTGTTTCCTGCTATTATTGCTTTTGTAGGTTGAATTGTATCTGTGTCTCTTTCTTCTTTTGGTTTTCTTGCTTAGGAGTTTTCTTGTTTTTACTAGGATGTAGTAACCCTCATTGTATTGGATTTTTCACCTATAAATCATTGTATTGCTGGGTTTGTGGTCAGTTATTGTGTAAATTTAGATTTGTCTTGGAATATCTTCATCTCTCCATCTATGGTGATTGATAGTTTTGCTGGGTATAGCAGCCTGGGCTGGCACTTGTGCTCTCTTAGGGTCTGCATAATGTCTGTCCAGGCTCTTCTAACTTTCATAGTCTCTGTTGAGAAATTGGGTGTGATTCTGATTGGTCTGCCTTTATATGTTACCTGACCTTTTTCCCTTACTGCTTTTAGTATTCTTTCTTTGCTTTGGCACTTGGTGTTTTGACTATTATGTGTCAGGAGGAATTTCTTTTCTGGTCCAACCTATTTGGAGTTCTGAAGTCTTCTTTTATGCTCGTGGTCATCTCATGCTTAAGGGTAGGAAAGTTTTCTTCTACAATTTTGTTGAAGATATTTACTGTGCCTCTTAGTTGATTTTCTTCTCCTTCTTCTATTCCTATTATCCTTAGGTTTGGTCTTCTCATTGTGTCCTGGATCTCCTGGACATTTTGGTTTAGGAGACTTTTGGTTTTTGCATCTTCTCTGACTATTTTGTCTATGTTTTCAATGTTGTCTTGGCTCCTGAGATTCTCTCTTCCATATCTTGAAGTCTGTTGGAAATGCTTGCCTCTGTAACTCCTGATTTCTTTTTTAAGATTTCTACTTGTAGGATATTCTCTTTTAATGTTTTCTTTATTGTGTCCATTTCTGTTTTAAATTCCTTCTTCCATTCCTTCATCTCTTTGGTTCTCTTTTCTTCTTGTTCTTTGAGTGTTTTTCTTGTTTCTTCTTTAAAAGCTTCTAATTCTTTATTTTTTCCCCCCACTCTTGTTTAAGGATCTCTATCATCATCTTGAGGTAGGATTTCAGGTCTGAGTCTTCATTTTCTGGAGTGTTTTGCATTCCGCTGTTTGCTGTGATGGGAGAACTGGGTTCTAGTGTTGTCAGGTTGTCTTGGTTTCCCTGGGGTATGCTCTTTCTCTTTCCTCTTGCCATCTTGTTGTCAGTGATATGTTCTCGGCTTTCCCTTGTACCTGGCCTGTGTCCCTGGATCTCCGCTGGTTCAGGTGGTGGTTGGTCTGAGCCCTGTTCTGCACCCCAAAGCTGCAGTGTCGGAACAGAGGTCCCAATGCTGGGTTCCTGTTCCCTGGATCAGGCAGGGCAGGGGCAAGCTTTCCATGTGCGCTCAGCAGAGATCTCTCTGCCCCCTGGCTAGTCTGATCCCCTTCTCACCAGGCCTTTATCTCTGGTACTACTCTGGTCCAGGTGGCAGATGGGCTGAGCCCTGTTCTGCGCCCCTGACATGTTTAATTTAAAAATTCAAAGTTACTCAGACTTGTCACACAGATCTTGCGTTTCTGAATGTTCTTCTGTAGTAAAGCACTGGTGATTTTGAGTTGTAGAATTCCTGTAACTGTTGACAGATTTGAAGCGACACAAGCACCACTCATATAGCAGGTCACGCTGGCTGCTTTCTTTTGGATAATAAGCATTTAAAGTACATCAAACCACACAAAAGCCTATTCCAGTTAACACAATTCCTATTACCCAGGAGGCTGGTGCTGTAAGCCAGAAGGAAGACAGGATGAATAAGTAAAAGGACAAGGATTCCCCAGACAGATGTGTACAACATCCTAGAACACAAAAGGGTTTAGCTTTTGAGAGGAAAGGGAAGTATTAAGATACATGTAGACAGAGTCAGGAACACTGGTACAAACCGTGCTAAGCACACTTAGGACATGTCCTTACCAGGTATGTGGGCTGATACTTCCATATGACAAATTATATTGTTTCTCTTTGTTCTAAGATTTGTATTTATTTTTATGGATGTATGTATGTGAGGGTGTGGGTGGGTATGGGTGTGTATGTATATGGGAGGTAGGTTTGGAGGTTCTCTCTCTCTCTCTCTCTCTCTCTCTCTCTCTCTCTCTCTCTCTCTGTGTGTGTGTGTGTGTGTGTGTGTGTGTGTGTGTGAGTTGGTGGGTGTTCACAGAAGCCAAAAGAGGATACTGGGTCTTTTAGAACTGGAGTTACAGAGTGTTGTGAACCTCCTCGGCATAGGTGCTGGGATCTAAATTCCAGTTCTCAGTGAGAGCAGCAAAGGTTTTTGATTGCTGATGTGATCTTGCCTGTTGATATGCACTTACTGTCTATGAAACTATGCTGTGCAGTACGTAAATCTACCATACAGACATGTATACCAAGCTTTGTAACTAAAGACTTTTAAGAAATTAATCAACCACTTTGATTTCATAGTATAGTCATACAAATTTTGTTAAAGGCAAGAACCAATGAGGACTCACACGAACACATTTCAAGAAAATTCAGAGAGAATACACCATTCCAGAAGGTTGCTGATATAGCTTAAGCTAGGCTGTGTCCTTCCCCTCCCCCTGCACACACCACACACACATCTGTTTTTACTTTGGAATTCAGCTGTCATTTAATCTTTTGTAAGTAACTATACTTATAATTTTCCTCTTGTTTAGCCACGTTTCATAGTTATGTTCTAATGTCATCATTCATACATTGGAACGTTAGCTCTTTATTTATCTCAAACAGGACACTTACAATCAGCCATGGACAGGGAATATATCAGAGTTCAACATGTGTGCTACTATTATTCTATTCTTGGAAATAAATCCAGTGATGTCTTCTACATAGCATACAATGTTATGATCAAATTAGATCATGTCAAACACCGGGTCACCAGAGATTAACAGCTGTTTTTTTAAAGTGGCTTTCTCCACGCCTTGTTCACAGATGTGAATCATTGTGCATTGCTGACAATCCATACCCATTGTAAACTCAAGAAAACATCTCACAAAAGAGCAGCTAGCTATAAATATTCAGAGACAAAATTTAATTAGTGATTTTTATCCCATCACATCAAAAATAATAAAAAAAGGAACTTTTAGAAAGTGAAATATCTTTGCTTTTCAGTGATTAAAATCTGCATGCTATTTAAGTCTATTTTAAAATGCTTTACATTCAATAGAAATTACATTTTTTAATATCCTCAAATTTGATTTACATATTCATGAACAACAAGGCCTTTGTTCAGTTTTTTTTTTTTTTTTTTTGGTTAAGTTTCTTTATAACAAATAAAATCAAAACAACTGAAAGTATTAACTCTTATCATACAAAGAGCCTCTTGAAAACATTTATTCATGTATGTGATTGTAGTTAAATTGATTCTCAGCTTCATCATTGCTACAAGCAATAGTGGTGCTGTTATTGACAGAGGCAGACTAGAGGTGGGGAAATCATTAATGGCTTCCATTAAGCATCCTGAAATCTGCCTATGTGTCACTAGTAACAGGTGCTTGGTTCACAATGTCGGGAGGTCCATCACCCTAGCAGCTAGCAGCATGCAAACATCCTCCAGCCCAGTAACCCTGGCACAGCAACATGCTATTCAGGCATTTAGTGCCCCTCCCTTCTCAGTCAAAACTGCGGGACGGTGGCTGTCCTGCCAAGCAGGCATCGGGAGAATCGCTCTGTTGTCTGTTTGAATTGAGTGTTGTGAAGCAGGAGGCCAAAGAGAGGGGGAAATCTAATTTGAGAACCGCAGACTGAATCGTTTATCACAAAATGCTTTCCTGGAGTCAGCGTGCTTCCAGAGCTGAGAATAAGTAATCACAATCCAGTGTTTGGAGCAAACACATCAAAGTGCCTTTGTGTCCTCACCTTTGTGGGCAGGCTTGCTAAAACTGTGCAGCAGTAAAAAGAGTGTTAAGTCCTAATTTAGCCTAATTAACCAGGAGACAGATGCTAATGGAATCTGGTATACGTACTCGAGGTTACAGGCTGCGGCAGATGGAGCTGTGCCCAGGCACAAGGAGTGGACTCATTTTGCCTAGTCTGAATCTTACATAACTAAGCAGAGCGCACCTACATCGGAGATTCCTCTGCTCTTACAGTGTTCATAGTAAATGTGAGCAGGCTTCATTATGCTTATAATTATATGTATACCATACATGCTACTAAATTATGCACACACACACACATATCCAGTTTTCTTTGTAACTAGTGAGAAGCTGCTAGTGTGTGCCTGTGTCATGTTGCCCCATACATCACGCAGATCTATATTCCTAGTGATTTTTAACCATCTAAATAAGAATGTGCATTATTCTGGGGAAATGCCTGCAAGATGCAATTCCACACACGTCCCATTAAGGGAGGGTTCTTAAGTATTCCGTGCACCCTAAGAACTGTGAATATTAGAACAAACACCCAATTTGAAAAATCATAGCATCATTGGAACCGATAGATGGAATGTAAGGAACGAGGAAGCAATTAACCCAAGGACTTGCACTGGATGAGAAACAAAATGCCACCAGGTGTCAGGCAAAAGTCAGATGGTAAATAAGGGTGTCTAGGTGTCAGGTCAATATTCTCTGAAGAGAAGGACCAATCAGCCATGGTTGCAGAAATAGTCATGATGACTGTTTGAAGGCGAAGGATGACACTCATAGGACCTGGTCTGCTTTAGGGTTTCCACACTGGAGTGGTAGTTATGTGCAACTTCGGTGTGAGTGAGGCGGGAGACGTGACTGGTGAGAGAGGAGCAAGGAGTCCCATGGAAGGTACCATGCAGGGTCAAAAGCCAGGAAACAGGGCATGGAGAGTGAGTGAGGACAGAAAAGGACAGAGAACCTGGCTTACCACCATGAACACTTAGCCGACTCAGAATCTCTTCTGAACAGTGGGCTCACATTCTTCCATAGCCGGCAACCTGGAGGTTCTTCCATACAGGATGAGCTTGGTTTGATTTGCTCTCTGAAGTTTAAGAAAAATGCTTTCCTGCAACCAGACTCAATGTGATTGGGGTTTGTACCATGAACGGAGATAAAGTAGCTGTATAATAGAGACCAGGCTCTTAGCCTTGTTGGGGATTTAGGCCATTGGCATGGAGAATCTCCAGGGTGGGTGTAGTTGCTTTGTGTGTGTGTGTGTGTGTGTGTGTGTGTGTGTGTGTGTGTGTACCAAAGTGAAGTTAATTAATTGGCATTTTACAAGCTGACAGAGCAGAGCAGACATGGACTATAGCAACATCTCTTGCATATCTTTGTCTAAGCTTGATATAGAGGGTACTCTCTCCATAACAAGATGGTTAAAGAGAGCAGCTGGCCCCAAGCGGTTCCTCACATGAGAACACATGTACATATATATCCAGGCCAGGCAAGAGAAGAGCTGAATGATTGAAATGGAAGGTCAAGGCAGGGGCATATGTAGACAGTAACATAAGTACAATATATTGTCCCATGCAGGTGAGACCTCAGAATCACTCTTCTGCAGAAACGTGGTTAAAAGACTACTCCACAGGGATATATACTGGGGAAGACTTCCAGGTTGTATTTGACAAGAAGGTTGGAAACCACTGTGTAAATGAGGTTAAAATGTAAGTAGCAGGCTTTAGAAAGAGGCTACTTACCTCTCATTTGACATAAGCACTGTTAATTAAAAGAAGCAGGGCTAAGACTTCAGCATCCCATAGAATTAGGACCTAGAATGTCAGTGTCATTGCCTCAAATACTCAACTACTACGCACATGCTTTGTGTCTAGTCCAGAGGCCATGTGATTTGACACATCAAAGATGACACTGCACTCTCAGAGATGAAGACTATTTACTGCTTTTCAGAGGACCCAGGTTTGGTTTCTTGCAACCATAGAGTCTCTCAAAACCACCTGGAACTTTAGTCCAGAGGATCTGATGCTTCTTCTAACCTATGCAGGCTCCTGTATGCATGTGATGAACAAACATAAAATAAAATAAAGATTTTTAAAAGGATGATGTGACTCTCTTTATCCATGACTTGTCCATAAGTAGCAATGCACCACTGTGCGGTTTGCCCTCTGCAGAATTCTAGAAGGTTCTGAGGAAACAGACAACCACAGTGGTTTCAAACTACTTGTCACAGGCTACGTTTGTCTGGAAATTCAGATTGCCAGCCTACAGTTTCTAACAGTTTCTTGCCTGTAGAACAGTCCCACCCCACTCAGCAATTAGCAGGGCCAAAGGCTCCCCCTATTGTAAACAACCAATTACTTTAAAATGAAAACACGACTATTAAATTATCTTTCAATAAAGTAAATTAGAGAGACCAGTCACGTAGCCCTCAGCCACTGCTGTGAGCCATCAAGAAATTGATCCCGCACAATCGGCTCTTGCAAAGCTACTCCCACATCTCCCCAGATTACAAAAGCAGTGGCTCTAGCCAGGCCCTGGAGAAATGGTCTAACAGCTCAAGTGGACTTAACCCATGAAGGAAGGTCAGTTTTGGGCAATGAACTCCATTTTCTTGTGTTTCATGCATGATGAAATGGTAATTACACAGTAATGGGAAGGGTTTGGCTGATTACAGTGGGCATAATTGCAGCCCTCGGTATGCCCCCATTTTACACGCTATGCTAAGCAGCTAGAACAATGGACATTTGATGGGTGATAACTTCCTCGAACTCATGGCTCATCTCCTTGAGGGGGGAATTTTGTCTTAGATGAAGTGAAGGACTATGTGGCACCTTCCTATTACTTTAGGGCCTTGATCCACACACTGAAGTAGCAGTAGCAGCAGCAGTAGTAGTAGTAGTAGTAGTAGTAGTAGTAGTAGAAGTAGTAGTAGTAGTAGTAGTAGTAGTAGTAGTAGTAGTAGTAGTAGTAGCAGCAGCAGCAGTAGTAGTAGTAGTACTACTACTACTAGTAGTAGTAGTAGCAGTAGTAGTAGTAGCAGCAGCAGCAGCAGCAGCAGCAGCAGCAGCTAGGAGGATAATGTTCCTAGCTCAATATTTGTATTTTATTTTATTTTCTAATTTTTTTATTCTATTAAATCATATCCAATTTTATTTTATTTTGAGATAGAGTCTCTTGTAATTCAGGTTGCTCTCAAATTCACTAGGTAATTGAAGACGGTCTTGAACTTCTTGGCACTCTTATTCCTACTTGCAGGTGCTCTAATCTCAGGTATTCACCCCCATGCTCAGTCATACAGTAAGGAGATGTGAACCCAGGCCTCCTTGGATGCTTAGCAAACACTCTACCAACGGAACCCTAGACCCTTAGCATTATTTTAAGGCAGGTGAAAACGATCATTTACAATAATTTTAAAAAATGATTAATAATGGGATAATTTATATTCATTAAAAAATAAATAAGTATATACAAGAAAAACATCCTACTGGGTTTTCAGCTAGCCTGCACATAGTGGACGATGATGCATAAAGTAAAGTTGTAAGAAGCCACACCATGTAGAAGGCCAACAAAGGTGCATATACTGTGGAAGAGCAGGATGTGCTCTTCAGCACTTAAGTCAAGGTACACAGCAAGAACCAGCCTAGGAGAGAAAGCCCCTCCTCACAGCTGTGCAGGGCTGCTTCCTCACCACTAACTCAGGCATCTAGACATCTGAAAGAAGCTGAGTTCCCTCATCTGCAGGAGATGGAATGGCCATGTCACATGTCCTTTAACTTCAGCCATTCTGACTAAGGCGAGATGGAGACCCAAAGAGGTTTTATTTTGTATTTCCCTGAGAAATAAGGATATTGAACATATTTTAAGGATTTGTTGCCCATTTGCATATCTTCAGAGAGCAGTTGATTTCATTAGCTTATTTTTGAAATTGAATTTTTTAAAAAAATAACCTTAACACCCATATAGCATAAAATATGTTCTACCTAATTTTCCCTGATGGATTCTTCTAAGAAGACATGGGTGATTTAGTACTTCCACTTCCATATGACGCAGGTAGAAGATTAAAAACAAACAAACCAAAACTAGACATATCAAAGAGATCTTAAAATTCTATGTTATAACCTTAGGAAAAATGTAGTTCCTCATCCATTCTTGAGATTAACCCTCTGATATGTAGTTGTCCAAGTTATTTCTATCCTAAAGGTGATTTCTTCATGCTTCTGACTCTTTCCTTGGTAGGCAAACTCTTACATTGCATGCAATCCCACTTGTCAATTCAAGAGACTAACTGCTCTGGTACTGGGGTCCCATTTACAGTCTTTGCTTATGTTGTGATGTTTTATGTTTTCCTCTGTTTTATATATTTTAGCTAAGGTCTTTCTTTGATGAATTTTTGGTTGATCTCTATGTGGACCGAGAGATCAACCAAAGATCTATTTTGTTACTATGGCTCTGTAAGATAGTTTGAGATCATGATGCTGTTGTCCTGTTGCCAGCATTGCTCTTTCTGCTAAAGACTACTTTAGCTAAGTGCCTCTTGTTCTGCCATTTGGGTTTGACTTTTGACTTTTTTATTTCTGTGGGCATATAATTGGAATTTTGGTGGGAAGTCCTGTAAATATGCAGTTGTCCTAACGTGTGTAGTAACTTTAACAGTAGTTATTCTTCCCACTCATGGTCACAAGGGGTCTACCCACAGTCTGGTATGTCCTTCACTTTTTTCTTCATTATCTTAACGTTTTTGTTGTAGAAGTTTTTCACCCCCATGGTTACATTTATTGTATTTTATTGATATTGTTAAAACAACTGTGAATGAGACTGTTCCCCAAATTCTCTCTTGGGAAGTTGGTTATTAGTACAATTAAGAGCGACTGATTCTCTGTATTGGTTTTAGTGAAAGTGTTTCTCATAAACACTGCTTTGCATACTTTGCTGTTTCTTAATATCAGATCCTGTTATCTATAAATTGGATAATTTGAATTTCTAATTTCTTATTTCTATGCCTTCTAGCTCTTAAATTCTTTTAAAATTAAGACAGTGAGCACTATAATGAATGAGAATAGAGAGAGTGGACAGCCTTGTCTCATTCAGTAGGTTTCTCCCATTTAATACACTACTGTCCAGCTCAGTCTGTCTCATGATGGTGCCTGTTTCATCTGTTGCTAGTTTCTTCAGCACTTTTATCAGGAAGAATTGCTAAACTCCATCAAAGTACTTTTCTGCACTGATTTAAATGACCATGAGGTTTCTGCCCTTAAGTGCATATCTGTTGAAGCACAATTCCATCTTTCTCTCTCTGTAACCACCCTTATGTCTTTGAAACAAAATCAATTTGGTTGTAGTGTATGACCTTAATGTGTTCTTGAATTTAATTTGGAAGAATTTTATTAAGAATTTCCATATCTATATACTTTGGGTACATTAGTTACTAGCTTCCTTTTTTTTTTTTTTTTTTTTTTTTTTTTTTTTTTTTTGCTGTGACCTTATCTGGGTGCAGTGCTAGCACTATGCTAATCAGAGCTTGGTTGTGTCCCTTCTCTTTCTATTCTGTGGAGAAGTGTAAATAGCACTGGTGTTAAAGTCTTCTTGAAGCTCATCAAGAAATACATCTGGTCTTGGGCTTTTCTTTGTGAGGAGAATCTTAATTACTGCTTCATACTTTCTGATTTATATTATTCTATTTCAGCTATTTATATCATCTTGGTTTAATTCAGGTAAGTCCTCTGTGTCTAGACATTCATTCATATAGTCTAGATTGTCCAGTGGTTTGAATATAAGTTTTCAAACTGTTCCTTAGAGATTTTTTGGATTTTATTGGAATCTGTAGTAACCTCCCATTTTCCACTGTGATTTTGTATTAACATTGATGTTTTCTGCCTTTCTTCTTGTTTTTTTTTTTTGTTTTTTTTTTTTTTTTTTTTTTTGGCTAGGACAATTTTAGTCTTATTTTTCAAAGAATCATCTCAGTGCCTGATTGGTTCTATGGATTATTCTTTTTGCCTTGACTCAATAAAGAGATGCAGACTTCAACTCAGTAACAAGATCAAATATCTATTGTTCCCTGGGAGCATACCATATTGTTAAAGACACCTGCAGAATGAGAGTCAAAGAATGGAAGTCTATTAAGTAAACAGAAACCAAAACCAATCCATTACAGGCATTTCTGATATCTGATGAAGTCGATTTCAAATCAACACTTCTCAGAAGGACAAAGAAGATATAGTAACAGCAAAAAAAAATCATGATTATTATGAAAGATATTCTTGACTAGGTTATTTCAGGAGGGAAGACCCATCATGAATGTGTATAGAACCTTCTGGAAGCAGTCCTGATAAAAGAAAATAGAGGAAACCTCTGCTTTTGCCTAATTATCTCTCCTTCTGGAAGCTTCACTTATCCTGTGGTTTCTTTATCTCATCACTGATACTTGGAAGCCTTTTGGGCTTCCAAGGTAGACCAGATGAAGGTAGATTTTCTAAGGTAGACAAGATCAAGGAAGACCTTCAAAGCTAGCCCAATGATCAGAGCTACTCCAGGAGGCTCTCAGGCGATCAGTTCCAAATTAGAACTGCTACCTCAGATAGTTAGCAACTACTATACCTCTGACCTCTACTGTGTAAGATGGCCATTGTTGTAATATCTGGGCCATATCATGGAAGCCAGTCTAAGAAAATACCCCTTGAATGTATAGTTTCATCTATCAGTCTTATTTCATTAGAGGACCAGACTAACACAGTCAGATGTGTAGTCTTCAGATTCTAATGGTTCTAATGTGTTACAATGTTGGCCATGATAGATTTTTCCTGCCTTTCATTAGGTCAGACATCCCACTCATGAAATTTGTTCTTTCCTATGCTCAAATGTTTAAGATTATCTCCTTTCTCTATGAAAAGTATTCCCAGAAATATACAGCAAACCAACAGCCAACATCAAACTTAACAGTGGGAAACTTGAAGCAATCCCACTAAAATCAGGGACTCAACAAGGCTGCCCACTCTCCCCCTACCTATTCAACATAGTACTGGAAGTCCTGGCTGGAGCAATTAGACAGCAAAAAAAAAAAAAAAAAAAAAAAAAATCAAAGGGATACAAATCAGAAAGGAAGAAGTAAAAACATCACTCTTTGCAGATGACATGATAGTGTACTTAAGTGAGCCCACAAAAATTCCACCAGAGAACTCCTACAGCTGATAAACAAGTTCAGCAAAGTGGCTGGATATAAAATTAACCCAAACAAATTAGTAGCCTTCCTATAGTCAAAGGACAAACATGTGGAGAAAGAAATTAGGGAAAAGACACCCTTCACAATAGTCACAAAAACTATAAAATACCTTGGTGTGACTCTAACTAAGCAACTGAAGGACCTGTATGACAAGAACTTCAAACCTCATAGAAGAAAATTGAGGAAGATCTCAGTAAATGGAAAGATTTCCAATGCTCATGGATTGGAAGGATCAACATTTTAAAAATGGCCATCCTACCAAAAGCAATCTACAGATTCAATGCAATCCCCATCAAAATTCCAACCCAGTTCTTCATTGAGTTGGAAAGAACAATGCGCAATTTCATCTGGAATAACAAAAGACCTAGAATAGTGAAATCTATCCTCAGCAACAAGAAAACATCTGCGGGAATCACTATACCTGACCTCAAGCTATATTTCAAGGCAATTGTGCTGAAAACTGCATGGTACTGGTACAGAAATAGGTACATGGATCAATGGAATAGAATAGAAGACCCAGAAATGAGCCCTCACGTATATGGTCACTTGATTTTTGACAAAGATGCTGTAAACATTCAATGGTAAAAGGACAGCCTCTTCAACAAATGGTGTTGGTCCAACTGGCACTCAGCATGCAGAAGAATGAAAATAGACCCTTTCTTATCTCCTTGTACAAAGCTTAACTGCAAGTGGATCAAAGATCTTCACATTAAAGCAGGTAAACTGAAACTCTTAGAAGAGAAAATAGGGAAAACCTTAGAATACATAGGCACAGGAGAAAATTTCCTGAACAAAACACCAATGACTCGTGCTCTAAGGTCAAATATCAACAAATGGGACTTAATGAGATTGCAAAGTTTCTGTAAGGCTAAGGACATTGTCAAGAAAACAAAACAGCAGCCTACAGAATGGGAAAAGATCTTTACCAACTCCACATCAGATAGAGGCCTAATATCCAAGGTATACAAAGAACTCAAAAAGCTAGACACCAGAGAATCAAACAACCCCATTAAAAATTGGGGTACAGAGATAAACAAAACATTCTCAATTGAGGAAAATTGAATGGCTGAGAAACATCTAAGGAAGTGCTCAACATCCTTAGCCATCAGGGAAATGCAAATCAAAACAACCCTGAGATTCCACCTCACACCAGTCAGATTGGCCAAGATCCAAAACTCAGATGACAGCAGATACTGGCGAGGTTGTGGAGAAAGAGGAACACTTCTCCACTGTTGGTGGGGTTGTAAACTGGTACAAGTACTCTGGAAATCAGTCTGGTGATTCCTCAGAAAATTGGACATAGTACTACCTGAAGATCCAGCTATTCCACTTCTGGGCGTATACCCCAGAGACACTCCAATATACAACAAAGATGCATGCACCACAATGTTCATAGCAGCTTTATTTATAATAGCCAGAAGCTGGAAAGAACCCAGATGTTCTTCAGTAGATGTATGGATACAAAAATTGTGGTACATTTACACAATGGAGTTGTACTCAGCTATCATAAACAATGACTTAACCATCCATCTCAGCCTCTGGGAGCCTCCAAGAGCCCAGGTTAGCTGACTGTGTTGGTCTTATCGATTTCCTATTCTCTCTAAGTCCCTTAGTCCTTCTTCCATTATGGTTGTAGATAAGAGTCCATGCTGTCCTCTGTGTGCTCTGGCTTCCTGTGCTGTATCTGCTTTCCCATGTGGATGTTGCTTTTGTGCACCCTATGCTAACCCTACCTTTAGTGCCATCCTCACCCTGTGGTATCAGTTCTATACCTGAAAACCACATTGTTCTCCTTCAGGAATGCAGCCTTGAAAATGTCAACTTTCTCTACTATTCTAGGCCAAGAAAGCCATGATCACAGAGACAGGGAGTCATACTCCTCTGATTTCAAGTCCAAAAAAGGAGGCCGAAATTTCTAAGTCACAGTCCATACCATGTTTTTATATCCTGGTTTTTTTCTTTCTACAAACTTGAAGATAGTATCTAGAAAAAGTCTGATACTAGATGTGGAAGCACCTTTATCCCAATGCAGGGAGGCAGAAGCAGGAAGGTGGCTTCTTACTGTAAGGACTATGGTAAATCCTGTGAAATTGACACATTGCAAATTAATACACATGGGTATACTGTGAAATGAAATTATAGAGTCTTGTTTCCATGTAAATGACTG
Source organism: Micromys minutus (assembly GCF_963924665.1). Lineage (NCBI taxonomy): Eukaryota > Metazoa > Chordata > Mammalia > Rodentia > Muridae > Micromys > Micromys minutus. The sequence goes on along the minus strand of NC_137983.1, from coordinate 49,944,410 downwards.
AAGATGCGCTTTTTACCATTATGTTCCTAGCAATATATTAAATTATTAAATGGAGGAAAGAAAAGAATCTATGATGTTCAAAATTTGTCTTTTTTATCCCAAAATAGGAACATAGGAATGTAATCTTTGGAAAAGAATAATGAAAAAGTATAGAAAAATTAATGATCTTAGAGATAACATCTTTTTTAAGTTGAATCATTTTTTTTAAATGGAGAGAATAAGGTTTGTTATTGTTGAGTTCCACCAGCCCAAGTGACTGAGCACTAAAATGTTTACTGAACTGCATTAAAAATTTATCCATTCAAAATCTACACATAGACATTTCCATTTCCAGGAGCCATATTCATAGCTGCCCAAACTTGGACGTTGTTAAGACAGCCTTCAATTTGGTGGGCAAAGGTCTTCCCATAATAAAGTTCTCTCACCTCTTAATGTGAGATTTTCACCTTGAAAATGCATGGATGAAATTTAACTGTGCTGCAAAGAAGAAAAGGCCTCACAGTGTGCAATGGCATTTGAGACACATTTGAGAAAGGAAAAATCAAAGTGGGAAGGAATCAAGGATGTTGGTGGAATGGGGTCTGGCAAGAAGGCGGGGGAATAGAGAGATTTCATGCTCAGCCATGAGGTAATTACTATTTGGAATGACACGGTGACTGTGGCTATGTGTATTTGCCCAACCCCCCCACCTCTGAAAACATACAGAGCAAGTGATGATATAAAGTGGGGTTCTGCGTAACAATAACATATTAGGTGGGCTTGAAGACTCACAAGGTGCCACTCTCCAGGGGACAGTTGGGAAGCCAGTATATCAGGAGCTGAGGAGCTGAAAGCCTATGATGAGTCAGTCTGTGCTTTCTCTTTAATGTTTCAGTGAGCTTAAAGACACTGTAGAAAACAAAGTCTGTTGAAAATGTAAATGCTGGATGTATAGAGAAGGAAGAAGACAGAGCAAGTCATCTCTGACTCTGAACTTTTCTGTCTGCTAAATAAAGTGCACCAATTACCAACTAGCTTACTGCATGTTCTAAAAACAAAGGATGATTTTATACAACGGAAAGCTAAATACCAAACTAAAGGACTTTCCTTCCTTTCTTCCTTCCTTCCTTCCTTCCTTCCTTCCTTCTGTCCTTCCTTCCTTCCTTCCTTCCTTTCTTCCTTCTTCCTTCCTTCCTTCTCCCTGCCCCCTCCTTTTCTCTTTTCTTTTTCTTTTTTTCTTTTTTTAAAAATTTGTTTCCACACTAGTATGGGCACTGGGAGGGAATTTTTTCAGACAGCTTCCACTGCAAAATGCATCTCTGTCCACAGGGTACATGCCTAGCATGCATGAATTGCCACCGTCAATCCCCGGTACCACATAAACTCATACCTGCAATCATAACACTTGGGAGGTAGAGGCAAGAAGATCAAAAGTGCAAGGTCATGTTTAAGACCTTGTCTCAAAATAAAGAATGTAAGTCAGAAACAAACAAAAGAGAAAGAAAAATCAAAATCAAAATAAAATAGAGATGCGTTTGTGAACTGCCATCTCAAAGCAGAGGGACACCAGAGTAAGGAACTGCCAAGTCTGAAACCAGGATTTTATGAATGACCCCTTAAAGCATGTAAATCCTAAACAGGGCACTCCACCAACCTGCCAAGAGACAAGTATGTAGGCACACGTTTGTTAGTGAAACTCCTTTCACTGACCTAGTGTGCTATCAAATTACATAGCACCTCTATTTGGTGTTCTCTGGAAGGTACTAAAAGGTTGAACTGCCACAGAGTGTATCGGTTCCATCCTTTCGAGGAAGCAATTCATTCTAATGGGAATCGAACTGGGCAGTGCTGATTTACTTATCTTATGTACCTGAGTTTAAGTACAATGTACCTCTCAGTAATAGTTCAGCAGAGGCTGCTCTATTAGTGATATCAAGCCTTAGCTTGAGGAAAGGTGCAGAAACTTGGGAGGTAGAAAGCAGAGCAATTACTAACTTTTGTCAACAGGTACCCGAGGTCCAATATAGGCTTAAGAGGAAGTCAAGGAAACCAGGGTCAATGCTAGGTTTTGGAGAAGACCAGACTCAAACCCCACTTTCTCCACATTGAAAACATCTACCAACCACTGCTGCCTAGATAGTCACTGTCCAGCTGAAAACTATGAAGTCATTCTTTTCCTTCCAGCATCCCTACCTGGTAACATACACATCCCTAAGCCAATTGTTTTCTTGACAACGATAAACTAAGAACACACCACCATTTTCTCAAATGCTAGAGGCATTTGAGAAAATAACCTCTGTGAACTCCTGCTTATATCTCTTGAAGCATTCACATAAGAATCCTTCTGTAAGGTAAGTTACATGACTTTCCTGCCAAGACAGGTTTTCCAACCTGCAGAGAAAGGCATGCATTGATGTAGAGAAAACTCTAGCCCAGAGGGATCACAGGATTCACCCCAACCACTATCCAGTCACACCCTTTGCTCTCATGAAGGCTTCCACCCAAGGTTTTCCCTCTTTCCTTAGGCTCCCAGCTCACACGAGACCAATACTAAGTAAAGTTGGCAATGCATGCATCCTGTTTTTTTTTTTTTTTTTTAGGGACCTTGGTTATGAACCCAGCCAGAGACAAGCAGTCTTTTTTCCTCTTAATTAAAAAGAAAAACAAAACAAAAAACCCTTTTATCCTCTATAATACACCTTTTCAGGACTCAATTTATGCTAAGGAAATATGGGTCACTCATATATAAACAGAATTCTGTGTCCCTGGCAAGCCCTTTTATTCAAACAAGAAACTCATGTTTGCACCTACTGGAGAACTGGATGGAGAAGCCCGACTTGCTGATGAAGAAGTCACTGTCAAATTGCAGTGTAAGTGAGTTAAAGGTGCTGTGGATGTCCTCAGGTAGGGCCGAACCGCTCCACTCCTTCAGCAGGATGTTGCTGTCCAATGGGCCATCCCAGACCTTGAGAATATCATGCGCCGTTTCCGTGTCAAACACAATGAAGTGGAGGCTGCAAAAGACAGCAGAGCTACTGTGTTCAGTGAGAATCACACTTCCCTTCCACAGAGGGAATCATCCTAGCCACAAGGATGTATGACTAAAAGCCCATTTCACATTCACGTCAAGTGTCTTCTCCAGGCAAAGAAGAGCGAGGGTCCAAGTAGTTCAAAATGTAGCAGGGTACAGACACATCAGTCACCACTATAGAGAGCCAAGTTATAGGCTAAACTGCTCACCAAGCATACCACATTTCATCCCCAAACTACTAGATCTTTTTCATAGCTTCAACCAGAGCACACTCACCAAACAAGCTCAGCTTCTTCTTAATGTTGGTCTTGATATGCCACTTGGTGGCAGCACACACATCAAAAGAAACACTTGCAGAAGTCTCTCTCTGAACACTGTGTTCTGATGTTGGTTTGATAAATTTTTATCTTCAGAGTTAGTACATTATTTGAGACAACAACACAAAGGCAGAAATTTCCAATATAAATTCTCTTCTTTATAACATCTTTAGCACACTTATATTAGACTTTCAGGTATTTCCCAGAACCATCTTTATGCTTGGGGAAGGACAAATAGAAGAATTTAGTGAAAATGCCAGCAAAAAGCTTTTCCCCCAGCGAGTTTTTTATTGGTTTTCATTTACTGGTTATTGCTCATGGATTGTGCTACAGACACAATCTTGGTAGGTGACCTACCCAGAGCTATACGTAAATCTCAACTACATTGTTTCCCACATATTAAATGTACAAAGGGTTGCCTTCACCTGGGTAAAAAAATAAAATATGTGGTGTCCTTTAGTACAGAATATTATACATAAACAATGGAATATGATAGAATGTATTTCTCAGCACTTATCTTTTCAATAACTTGTCATACCTGTTTCAACCCTTTTTTAGAATAATATTTTATGGGTATAGCTATATATCTTCTGTGTACTACCATCCAATTACCTGCTTGTCCCAATACCCATCACTGTATATTGTGATATCCACATTTATATTTTGAATATTCCCATATGTGCTAGCGTGTACAGATCCTTGAGTCCCCAGGAAGCATGCAGGTGGAACCATGCAAACTGTACGTGCCTACACCATTTTCCGTTCAGCCTTTGGGATTGTGAGTCTCCATGGGTGAAAAATATAGTCTCTTAATTTACCTTAAGATTTCTTTTTAAATGTATGTGAATACTTGTGTGTTCCTGTGCATGCAGTGGATTTAAGGTGCTTACAGAGGCCAGAAGAGGATGTCAGATGCCCTGGAGCTGGAGTAACACATAGAGTAAGGGTACTGATGTAGGTGCTAGAAACAGAACTTTGGTCTTCTGCAAGTGCAGTTTGCACTCTTAACAAATGAGCCATCTCCCCTGAGCCATCTCTCCATTCCTGTTAGTTACTTCACTGGCCCAGTGGCATGCTTATAATGATTTTTTTCCCTCCCTTCATTACTGCCCAGTTGGTCAGGGTCCCTTCTCTCTCTCAATACAGCACTACAGTGGGCATTCTGGAATCGCCACCAAAAAGGCTTTGGAGGTCTGGCACTACGCATTAACAAACAAACACCTTGCCACTCTGTCCTCTCTGTGACTCTACTTCCAGTCTCATAATAATACACCAAGGCTCTTAACATCTTTGCTGACCCACAACACTGCAGGTGATATGTGTGTAAACAAAGAATAAATACAAGGGGTCTGTAATTGTGACCATTGATGATTAATGATATTGGCTATGGTGTGTGTGTGTGTGTGTGTGTGTGTGTGTGTGTGTAAAAGTCAGTTTTCCTTTAAAGTAGCCGAGCAACTCCGTATTTGTAGAATTCTACTATACAAAGACCATCTCTGAGACTGTGGAAGAAATCACTGAATTATATAACCACCATCACCATTTGCATTGCAATTGAAATGCACAGCCACAAGAATAAACAAAGAATATCACATTCTAGTACATGGTGAGGATAAAATGGGGAAGTAGAGAGAGGTGAGACTCTCAGGCTTGGTGTCGGGAAAACAAGCCATGTGGCAGGATGCTGTATGTACAGAGACTTGAGGAATCGAAGAGCACCACAACTGTCACATGGAGGCTGAGGGGGTGGGTGCGTTCTACCAAATGAAAACCCAATACAGATGACTTCCATCTTGGACAAGACCCAAGTACCCCAAGCAGCCAGGAGAATAAGAGAAGGAAAGGAGAAAAAGGAGAGAGAAGACAAGAAGAGAGGAACAGAGGGGAAAAGAAAGGAGGAGAGGAAGAAACACACAGAGAATCTAAGAGAGGGGGAAGAGAGAGGGAGGGAGGGAGGGAAAGGGGGGAGGGAGGGAGAGAGAGAGACTCATAAGATGAGAGAAGAAATGTCAAGGAGGTAGTAAGGAGAAGGGGGGCAAAAGTAAAGGGTTCTCTCTGGGTATGTTAAGTATTTTGACCTTCGACTGGATGAATTATCAGGTCAGGTGATTGTGCAACAATGATCCTTTCATCAGCTGTGAAAATGCACTTATTCATACTTATTGCTATGGACAAATGAATGCAGATAGATCAAATCTGTGGCCTTCCTGAAGAATCCGAGAAGCAGATTCATGCTCCTTATGGTAATTCCGCAGTGTAGACCCTAACGACATGGTAGACCCTAATACACTTTGTAAGGTAGCAAAACACGGCAGAGGAGCTGTGGGAAAGAGGGCAAAAAGCACTTTTAAAGAATTTGCTTCAAAACCAAGAAGGCTACAGTGGCCAGTTGTGAACAGGAGTAGGTTGGCACCTGTGTGGCTTAGAAGAGTGGAATCTCTGTGTTGGACTTCTGAGCTCATACCTGTACAAACGGAAATATACAGGCAGCTTTAAGATGGTAAGGGGCTACAGAGGAAGTATGGATTCCTTGGATGCATGATTTTAAATTCTAAAACAAGATAAAGCCACCAAAGTTCATGGGTGGGGACAGAACCACAGTGAACAAATTACCTGATTACTGGCATTTGCTGATTTGCACAATGTGTTGTTTGTCTTTTGAGTTGATGATAAATGAGAACTGGATAATTAAAATGAAAAGGACATGGTTGAGCCTAGGTATGGTGGAAGAGAAAGTTTATTATAGTTACTAAAATGGAGAGCACAGCCAGGGACAAAATTATCTAGAAGAGTTCAGAAAGAAGGAAACCCGGTTCAGAAGCCAAGACTTTAAAAGAGGGTTGTGGAATTAAAATGTCTGAATTACACAGGAAATAGCCTCTGGGGGAAAGGCAGCTCACAAAAGGGAAGTTCAGACCACTAACTTGGCCTAGAAAAGTTAGGGTGGAGGGTGGGGTATGGACTTTGAAACAGGCTGGGACTGAGGTATGCTAGGAGAACCTGGTGACCAGGTCTGCTTTGATATATTAAACATTCACCTCAGCCATCTGTCCCAAAGTTTGAGACCTAACACATGTGTAATGTGTACTATCATCTTGCTGAATTCTTTGAGGGAGGAAGAGAGAGAGAGAGAAAGAGGGAGGGAGGGAGGGAGGGAGGGAAGGAGGGAGAGAGAGAGAGAGAGAGAGAGAGAGAGAGAGAGAGAGAGAGAGAGAGAGAGACAGACAGACAGACAGCAGACTGAAATATTATTAAGATATTTCTCCCCACTTATTTGATTAACCTCACTTTTTTTTTTTTTTTTACTAGCAAGCAAATGAGATAGACTGTAGAGTTCAGAAAAAAAATTTGTTTTCCCCCTGTGCTTGTTTCCTTCATCCTTTGATAGATGGGTTGCTTTAGACTCTTTAAAAAAATTAGATCACTTCCTTCTTTATTGATTTTTTTCTGATCTGGAAGCTATTTGCAACATATCATTTTAAGATAGTTTTTATATAAAGAGTAATTTCCTTTCTATTGCAAACAGAAAAATTGACAGTTATTTTTCTACTGGATATCCACAAAGAATAGTTCCTTTCTTGCTTTGCATTTATTGTCTTTATTATCTCTTTTCTTTGATTTATTTGTTGAGACAGGATTTCACTCTCTGCTGGGTTTACCTGGAACTCTCTATGGAGCCCAAGCTGGCCTTAAACTCACAACAGCTCGTGCACCCAGTCTTTCCAATGATGCCTCCGTCTGGTTTTGCTACCTTACAAAGTGTATTAGAATCTGTCACACCCTCCCTGAGGATTTCCACTGTGGAACTTCCAAAAGGAGCATGGATCTGCTTCTGGTATCCTTCAGGAAGGTCACAGATTTCATGCTTTCCATCTGCATTCTTTCCTGTAAGCAACTGCTACTCAAATCCGAATCTCAGCCCCCAACTCCAGCAGGCTTTCTGTGGGAGCCTACTGCCTACTCCGGCAAGCAGTGAAGCAGGTGGATGGGCTTCCTATCTTTATTCTTCCTCCTCTGCTCCATTTCCAGTCCCCAGTTTTATTCCCTGCTCTCCAGTAAATGATCTTTTATAGCCTCTCCTCATTCTTTTACCTCATTTCCCAGGGAACTAAGCAGATCCTAAAGGAACATCCTGCTTTCTTCTCTCCTATAGATCCCTTCAGTCCCACTTTTAGCCCATCCCCATTCAAAAGTATTTGCTCCCATTAAAAACATTATACCTGTAACCTCCAGTAGCTATACCTTCCTAAGGACCAGAGAAGGTAACAGAAACCAGGGAACAAAACATCCACTCAATGAAAAGATAACAGCACCTAAGTCATGTCAAACACAGGTGCTGGGATACTAGCATTAAAACACAATCAGTAAGAGCCAGGGTATGGTCTCCACTAGGGCATAGCAACCCTACTACAGTAGGCACAACAACAGACATATTGATTAATGAAGTCAATTTGAATATTCAGTCATAAATCTAAGTGCCTGGCTTTTCATAAAGAAGCCACAAGTAGAAAACATAAAGAAGACAGCATCTTCAACAACAGCATGTAGAAGACTAGAAATAGATTTATACTCATCACCATGCACAAAAATCAACTCTGCATGAATCAAAGACCTCAGCAGAGAACCAGAAACACTGAAGCTGATAGAAGACAGGACATGGTATAACCTTGAGCTCATTGGCACAGAAAAAGTATTTCTGTACAGAACACCATTAGCACAGGCACTAAGGTCAGAAATTAATAAATGGGACCTCAGGTAGCTGAGAATCTTCTTCATGGCAAAGGACACCATCCCTTGAAAAAAGCAGCAGCCTACAAGATGAGAACATACTTTTACCAATTCCATATCTAATAGAGATCTAAAGAGAAAACTTTATAAGGAACTCAAAACCAAGCTATTAAGGAAACAAAATCCGCAATTTAAAAATGAGTACAGATCTGAATAGAATTCTCAGGCTAGGAAACCAAAACGGCTAAGAAACGCTTAAAGAAATGTTCAATATGCTCAGCTATCAGGGGCATGCAAATCAAAACTACTCCGTGATTTCATCTAAGTTCTTTAGAATAGCTAAAATCAGTAAAACAAATGGCAGCTGGCTCATGCTGGCATGGATGTGAAGGAAGGAAAGAACTCATCTACTGGGGGGGGGATGCAAACTTACACAACCTCCTTGGAAACTAGTGTGCCAGTTCCTCAAGAAGATGGAACTATCTCAAGATCCATCTATATCACTCTTAGGCATATCCCCAAGTACCACTCTATAGTACCACATAGACACCTTTCCAAGTATGTTCATTGCTGCTCTGTTCATTATAACTAGAAACTGGAAACAACCTAGATGTCCCTCAGCTGATGAATGGATAAAGAAAATGTGGTATATTTACACAACAGACTATTACTCAGCCATTTTAAAAGAATGAAATATATAGCTAGATAAATGGAATTAGAAAAAAAAAAAAAAACTCATCCTAAGTGAGGTAGCCCTGACTGAGAAAGACTAATACAGTATACATTTGCTTCTATGTGGATATTATCTGTCAAGTCATGGATAAGCAAGTTGTAGTCCATAGAACCATAGGAGTTATGTTTCCAATAACGGACTAGGGAAACAGATCTTCCTAGGAAAAGGAAATAGGATCATTGACAGTTGTAGATGGATGGAGGGAGACTGGGATGCAAGGATCAAACAGAGAGGGGACAAGGGAAGAAAATATGGGGGAGATAGCTAAAATAAAGGGGAATTTAACCTAAATGAAATTACCAAATAATGGGAGAGAGAGAGCCCCAACTAGATATTTTTATCCCCAAATGAAGTTTTTAGTACTGAAAATGGGTAACAATTAAGTAAGTGATTTTCCAAAGAGATCCTACGGGAAAACACAACCAACCAGGCTCTCCAAGTCTATAGGTTCCTCTTTCCATCTGGCCCTATACTTGAAGACAATATCCATGTAAGTCATCGAACACAGAAAAATTGAGCTGGTATCTTCCTAGAGCCCTCACTAATTTGGGCTAGTGTTCTTGGTTATGGAGAGAGTCTGATGCTACCAAAGTAGACATGTCAGTACCAACCTAGCTCTAAACCCTTGAGCTACAGTGGTGTCCTGCCTACAAGATATCGTCCTGCACTGATTACATCAGGACCTGACTTGAATGATGCCCACTCCGCAAGATGGAACTCAAATGCTATACTGCTTTAATAACTAAGAACCTGATACTAGATAGCCCACGAACTAGTTCAAACTAAATACTACTGTTTTAAAGGAAGGTGGCCATAAAATGACTCCAAATGACATTCTGCTATACTCATAGATTACTGCCTTGATTAGCCAGTGCTTGTTTTTACAGCAGATAGAAACAAATAGGGAGACTTACAGCCCAACAATATGGACTAAATGAAAAGTCTCCAACCTCAGGGCTCAGGTAACCCTGTAGAAGATGAGGCAGAAAGAATATAAGATCCAGAAGGGATGGAGGACACCAAAAAAGCAAGGCACTCAAAACACAGAAAGACCTATGCACACACAGAGACTGAGGTAGCATGCACCTCACCTGTATGAGTCTGTACAAGATGAGGTCCTAGAACTGAAAGGAGAAGGGGATATAACGCATCCATCCCTAACCTGGATGCTGTCTACAGTTCATAGCTCCTTACAAATGACAATTTAGTTTTCTCCAAGGGCATCTGACCGGGAAAAGAAAGCACTCTCTTTGACAGGCAAATTGCCTGCTCACCAACAGAAAATGAACTCTGTGGCATTCTTGGACATTCCTTGTCTCATAATGTTATAGCAAGTTTTTTTTTTATATTGTTGTTGTTAGTTAGTTTGTTTTAAGTAACCTTTTAATTTTTAATTTTAATGTTTTATTATTTTTTTCTCTTTTATTTATCCCCTTTGCCCCAAGACTATCTGCCTTTATATGATGACTTTGTTCTTGTTTTGACAACACCTTAATTGGCTATTTGTTTTCTAATGAGAAACAGAAAGGGGGTAGTTCCAGAAAGAAGATGAGATAGGTATGGGTCTGCAAAGCTGTATAACTTGGGGAGCCAGTTCCGGGAGCAAGAGTGAGGTCAAGGGGTGTCGAAACCCTGGACATGTCATCCTGAGAGCAGCATTAGTAATACTTCATCCTTGCTCTGGGCCTGCACATTCCATTGAAGGCAGGCCTTTTTACCATGGCCACTTTCACCACCCTTGAGGTACTCATGTAATCTGGTGGCCAGATTGCAGGTTAAACTTCCTTTTTCCCTAAAATGGCATGTCCAGCTAGTGCCTGGAATTCCTCTTCATGCAAATGGGCATTTCCAGGACCTTGGAACCAGCATATGGTGTATGCTCACCCCCCTGTCCCCCACAACCCCTAAGTACTACCTAAGGTTTATACAGCCCTTGTTTACTTCACTAAAGAGAGCCTTTCTACTGAAAAACATCTCTGAAATTTCTCATGTGGACCTAGGTCCTTCTAACCTACTTGTTCTAGCCTGGGGTACAAGGTTACCTCGGTATCTTAAGAGAAAAGGCACAGAGGAACTGGGAGAAATAGAAGGAGGGAAAACGGTAATCATAATATATTGTCTGAAAAAGAAAAGTATTTTCAATAAATGAAAAACTATGTCAAATTATAATTATTTATTCCATGAAAGTTAGTAAAGTTTACTAAGTTTTTAATACTCTTTTTGGGGGATTGAGTGACAGATTTTTACAAATTAAGTTCTCATGATCGTGTGTAAACATTTGGTTTTCAATTTCTTCTGAACTTAAGTTTAGCATTTTTCCTAGATATTATTCATTTTAATAAATATGATTATTTTATTTTACTAGACCTTTAATTCTAGTTAATTTATAATTCTGGCTATCTAAAAATATGTGCTACTTTTAGAAACTTCACTTCTTTAACTTGTTAAAAATTCACCAGTTTTAAGAATCATTTCAAAAAGTTAAGCCTTTTAGCTAAGTTTCATGTATTGAACTATTTTGTTTGCTTTTTTGGTCTATTTTTCTTTATCCCTTTTTTGTTTGCTTATCTCGTTTTCTTTGGATTTAGTTTTCTGTCTTTTTATAGCTTTTTAAACTAGAGAATCTTCTCATTAGTTACTAATGACAAGAAAATATGGAGATTTTCCAAGGCAACACACAAAGTAGAAAGCTAAGAACAGGATTTTGAAGTGCTTAAACTCATAATATTTTGGGAATTTAGTCAAAAATTTTATTATTAAAATATGGTGTATAGATTAAATGTATAATAAATGAGTTGAAAGGGGAAAATCGGAGCACAATGAATATTAAATCACACCATGTCACTTTGGAATGCTAGCCAATGTAGCAGCACAAAAGAAGAAATTAAATTAACACATTATTGATAACATTGTCATACATACTAAAGAAAATTATATATATATATATATATATATATATATATATATATATATATATATATATATATATATGTATATATATATATATCCACAAAGTATTATTGATAAGGTTATATGAGATCTATAAAAATAAATACACCAAGTAACAGGCCCTGCCTGCCAGTAGTCAGAAGGTTCAGCATTATAAAATGTGTCAGTTTCCCCTAGATTCAACTGTTGCTATGCCATGACTCCAATAAAAATCACCCAGATGGCTGTATTTTCTTTTGAGTTTTTAACTCAGACTAGCCTTGAACTCAGTGTCAGATACAAAGCCAAAATAACCAAGAAGTATGATAGCAAAATATTATACTAGGTATACACACATCTCAGTGGATGGAAATAAAACCCAGGGACAGATGAACTGAGACACAGATATATAAGTTATGACCAAAGCCTCACAGGAAGTCATGAGAAGAAGATACTTATTCTATCATAAAGCAATTAAACTTCTTTATAGGAAAAAGAATGTGGAAGCTAAAACAAGCTAGAAGGAAACCCAAGGGAGTTCAGGCATATCAATTTGAACAGAAAACAACCAAGAAAATAGATGATACAGTGTACTTTAAATATGAATCTGAAATTTTTAATAGTAATTAAGATGGATTGAAGATGAATAGAATGTCTTGGAATGGGTAGCCTGAAGTCAAGACAGGATAACAAGGCTAGAAATATAAGAATAAATGTGTATAATACATAGCCAGCCAAATATTGTACTTGTGGTATAGAATGCCACATGAAAGTCAACAAAAAATGTGGGAAATGAAGCAAAGTTGGCTTATGTCAACCATCAAAGACTTTCATTGGAAAGTCATGAGTAGTCATGGGGAACAACAAGGCTAAAACACAAGAGCCTGGGTGATACAGAAAGAGACTCAATGACAAGTGGATTGAGTAAAGTCCTTGATTTTTTTCAATGCTGCTGTGGAAGGGACACATTGTTGACTGCAGTTGGAGCTTGTGTCTTGCCTGGCTGAGGGTGTTACTCACTGTGTCTCAGTAGGTCAACATGCTCTCTACAGTCCTGAATCTACACGTAACATTGACTCATAACTACCTATTCAACATAGGACGATCTGTAATAACCTAAATCAGACCATCTGTGCATCCACCAGTTCTCTGAACAGATATAAATAGCTTTCATGGTGGCTTCACACAACAGGTTCAATTGCACAGTAACGGGGGCAAAGATGAGGAAATCAAGCCAGACACCAAGCAAACCACTGTGTAATCCCATTATGAGTGATGTTCCCATCAAGGGAATCTCATTGGAAGCAAGAAAAGGGACTTGGATGTAGGAGATAGCTGCAATTTTAGTAGAATCAACTTTTAAGAGAAAGAAACTCACTAAACAAGTCCATGCTTAAATTCCCCCAGAGTCCAGCTGTGAGAGTTCTATGAATATTGAAATGCTTGGGTCTGGCAGTATTGGACTGGAGGAAGTGGTTACACTATCACATCCTACCTCTGGCCACATATGCTCCAGCACAGCAGTTTAGTCATGGCTATGAAAATCTAAATATACATACAGAGCAATCCCAGTTACACATCTATCATGTAAAGGCTTTCACATCACATGCTGGGTAGACATTGCTTATACTATATTTCTTACAAAATGGAATAAACAGAGAACAACTCACATATTACCAACAAATGTCATTTAAATAAATTAAAATATGTTTAGACCATGGAATCATTTTCAACAATTTCAGAGAATAGGTTCTGCCAATGAAAACATGGAAAACTGATCATAATTACTAACTGAAAAACCCTACAGGAGAATAAAAGTCCATGCAGTTCCATAAATAAATAGATATTATGCAAATAAAACTTAAGTACTTGCATTTTCACAGGAAAAATATATTTTTAAACTGTTTCCTAAATCTTGTTTCTAAGATTTTAGTGAACATCTTTTTAATTTCTTTCTTTTTAATACAATATTCTTTTATTTAAAGTTAAAGTAGGTCAAATTAGAAGGTATGCATCATTTGACAAATTGGCAAATGCCCCAAAGAAGGATTTGCATTAAGGAATTTGGGAACGCTCACACTGTTTAATTCAGTAAATCATTTCCTGGGATTTGTTCTGAGGAATTAATCATAAATATGGACAAAGATTTTCTTGTAAGATTGCTTGCCAAATCATTGTGGGTAAGCTAGCAAGACAAACATCTGACAAGAGGAAAGGTGTTTAATTATGTATGTTCATAATGCACACTAACTAATGTAGTCCACTTTATCTTGTGGGTTACAAACTCACGAGTTTAATCAAATTAGAACTGATATTTTTAGCTTCTTCTGTGATGTACATGCATGTCCTACTTTGCCTTGTCATTGGTTCGTATAGCCACCTCAGCTGTCAGCACAGCATCTACTCTACACTAGGCATAGCAAAAAGACTCTAGAGACCAGTGAGGCAGCCATGAAGGTCACATGTAAGCAGTGCGTATAAAGTAGACTGAAGTATCTATTGGATCTTCTTGGGCCAAATCATCCACAAATGCCAAGGAGCAATTGCACAAATAGTTTGGTGTGAGATCTTTGTCAATGAGACAAAGGTGTCAATGGTGATATCTGGTAAAGATGTGACACATGCTTCTCAAAAACATGTGTTCCCTAGTTTTATAAATATACAACATCAAGTTTTAGTGAATAAAATATACTACTTTCCTCAAGTGTAACAAGACTGTATCACAGTGATGAGGTCAGACCATAGGCCCTTGGAACTTCAGAGGGTCAAACAGGGAGTCATAGCAGGGGTCAGCAGGACTTTCCAGGTGTCAGTTACTGCAGAGACTACCCAAAAGAAAACCCTAGGCAGGACCAATCAGAGAGAAGGAAAAAAAATGTGGGATGTGTGGCTTATAAAAATTCAACCCAGAGCCCCTGAGAGGACCCTAACTGGAGTCCCTTCCCTGTCCCCAATGGCTCTTTTTTTCTCCCTGTGGCTGATGCTTCTCCATTTCTGCTTGAGATCTTTGTCATGCTCATACTCTGACAGACCCTGTGATGTCCACCTCTTACTCTTTTTGTTTCTGCTGTTGTTCCACTTTCCTTTCATGTTCTCACTCTGTTGCTGGGCTGTTTTTCGTTCTCTTGTCTGTCTCATTGAGCAGACATTGTTCCTTAGACAAACCTCACTCAAGAGCCCTGTAACAAAAGGTAGACTGAAAAGGCTCATCTTCTGCCTACCACAAAGACACTCCAATGTAGACAGAGAGAGACCAAAGTCAGAAATAAGCCAATTTTTCTTTTTTAAAGTCTACATTAGGTATAGTATTGACAATGTTGATAATGTTAGGACTGTAATGTAAATTGTGTGAAAGCTTTGAGTCCCCTTCAACTGGACCACCTAGAACAATTTCCCATGGACCAGTGGGACCAGCAAAACAATCAAAGAGATCTCTGAACTACCACAGAAAGGCACTTAAGTCTAAGACACAGTGGACTCTTGGCTGATGCAGAGCATAGAGCACGGTGCCTCTTACCAGTCTTCATAGCTCCTCATCTGTATTGTATAAATCACAGTCATGCTCAGCACTGAAGTGCATGCAGTGTCTCAGAGAAACAGTTCACAACTCTTAATAGCAACAAATTTGCTACAGTGCTTTGTTATTAGACTTTTAATTGAATTTCGACCAGGTACAGGTAATTATAGCATAATGTTAAAGTTATAAGCCAAAGTCTCTGCAGAACTCTCCAGTGGAATGAAAAGGAATCACTGGGGGGAGGGGGAGGAAAGTATGGAGGGAGGACCATCGGATCTATACTTTTGCACTATACCCAGTATAACATAGTCCCATGTATAGGTACATATGTACCATGAAAATGTTAGGGTTGAAATGTTTCCCAGCACAAATAGTTCACAATGACCATATTTACCTTTTCTTTCACCTTTCTTGACCAAACAGCATCCCAGCATGGTCTGGATTTCCAGGGATTCAAAAAAGACCCAGCTACAACTATCTCAGCAAATGCAACAACCCTCTTACCATCTCCACATGCAGCTGCTCATCAGTATTTAGACCATGAAAATCATCTGTATTTAAAAGTCATAGCACGCATATAGAACAATGCTTCCTCCTGCCATAGAACAAACTGCAGTGTGTTTACTTGTAATTTGCAGGTAGAAAACGTAGGTTATATTGACTGTGTCTCCAGTGAAATTATTAAGGGTTGTTAAATTCCCAGCAAATATTAATACCAAGATCAGCTTCTGTCCTGTGAGCATAGTGAAGTTAAAAAAACAAAACAAAACAAAAAGCAAAACACAGTACAACATGTGCTTTTAATTTTTCTCTGAGCCACCATTTTTAAAAGTCAAGCCTATTTTCTGAAATGAGCTACTTCTTCAAAATTATGGGTAGGTCAGTTGAATATCAATTTAGTAAATTATTTATAAATACTCATGTTTCTCTTTTAGCTTATTTATTATTTAATTTCTTTGAATTAAAAAGTTGTAATGACAGGAGAAAGTTTCCTAAACAGAATACCAATGGAGCAAGAACCAAGGTCAAAAATTAAAAATTGGGACCTCATGAAACTGCAAAGCTTTTGTAAGACAAATGAAGCTGTTAATAAACAAAAATTGCAGTCTACACATTGGAAAAATATGTTCACTAGCTCAGAATCAGACAGAGGTCTTATATCCAAAATATAAAAAGAACACAAGGAATTAGACTCTAAAAACCCAAATAACACAATCAAAAATGGGGTACAGAACTAAATAGAGAATTCTCAAGAGAGGAATCTTAAAATGCTGAGAAGCACTTAACAGAAATATTCAACATCCTTAGTCATCAGGGAAATACAAATCAAAATGATCCTAAGTTTCTTCTTAAACCAATCAGAATGGCTAAAGTAAAAATCTCAAGTGACAGCAGATACTGGTGAGGATGTGGAGAAAGAGAAACACTCCTCCATTGTTGGTGGGATTACAAATTAGTAAGACCACTCTGGAATCAACTCAGTGGTCTCTCAGAAAATTGGAAATAGTTCTACCTGATACCCCAGCTATACTGCTCCTGTTCATATACCCAAAAAATGCTCCGCCATATTTCAAGTGCTCTATCATGTTCGGAGCAGCTTTGTTTGCAACAGGCAGAAACCAGAAGCAACCCAGATATCCCTCAACTGAAGAACTGATGTAGAAAGTGTGGTGAATTTACACAATGGAATTCTATTCAGCTATTAAAAACAAGGACATCATTTTGCTGGCAAATGGATGGGACTAGAAATACCATCCTGAGTAAGATAACCCTTTATATAATAAAATAAATAAAATAAAATTCCTATACTTATTAATTTTATATAACACCATTCTCTGATGATTCCCTCTTTTCTTTCTTATCCATACTTAATGGAGGCTTACATTCCCCTGCCAATTTAACCCAACAGCTGCTCTTGTTCAGGGGAGACATTGCCCATTTTAATCTAGGGAAACAAAGCACAGGAGAATTCCAAGGATAAATATTGAAGTCCTCCAAAGAGACAGAAAACTCACTTTACACAGAGCCATTCACAATGGTGAATGTTTCCTATTCCTTAGAGCCAGAGGGATGGTTTCTGTATCATTGCAGGCAGGTGTACACCACTTAAAGATTTTATATTTAATAACATGTCACTCAGTGAGCAAGTGACTTCGTTGTTTTGGCTGCTCAAATTCACCTTGGTACTCTCCTGATACATCAGTCGTTTATCTTGATTAAGCATACATTAAAATTTAAGTGAGTTATAAGGTAGTTATGGATGCTCTTGTTAGCATGTGGTGAGGGGTAAAATGATAAGTTGCATGGTACCATTTTCCTATGTGTACAGAAGGCACCTTGACCTTTAGTTCCCACCATCCATTCGTATCCACCCTCCTCATTGTGCCGTTCCCCTTCCCACTCTTTAAGAGTCTCCTGTCTACAGATCTCCACATCAATGGCTCTCTCTGTCTCCATCTCCCCCGCTCATCCTTCTCTCTGACACATTCTCTCCCTCCCCCTCCTTCTTCTCCTTCCGCTCCCCCTCCTTCTCCTTCCTTCTCTCTCCTTTCTCTCCCCCTACCTCTTTCTTTCATCTCTTCCTCCTTTCCTCCTCCTCAGATTTTTAAGGTCTCTTTCTTGCCCCTCTTACATGATGAGGATCTAATGTGAGACCAGTGGATCCTTACATGAAGCTGTGGTCACGAAATTTACCACACAATTGCCTTCTGCATGATGTGCTGAGCTTGGACCTTCTGAGGACCCATTAGAACTTTAACAACACTGCTATCTGTGGGCTTATGAAACTCACCATGAACACATGATTGGAACAGAAAGCATCACTTAAAATTTCCTCTGCTTTCTTCAGGTTTTCACAATTCCATTTTAACTACAAGTTGGCATTTTTTGTTTTACCTTCCCAGGACCAATACCAATTCTTTTTTGTTTGTTTCTTTGTTTGTTTATTGTTCATGTTTTCTTTTATCCTTTGATTTTTTTCATTAACAATGGTAGGGACAGAATTGATTCCTTCACACCTGGAACCCTGGTTGGTTTCTGAGGCCTGCTTTGGCACATGGCTTACCATGCTTACATGTGCAATAAAAACAAGACATAATGTGTCTTTTCTTACTGCTAAGACCACACCACAAGAACTTATTCTGCAGGAAGAGAACTCAGGGAGGGTCTCTGGCCCTCTCATACCACCTAGTTGAATGGTGGAGGATGGATACTGATGTTCAGCTCAGCAAAGCTCATGCACACTTTAATGACACACAGACAAGCCACAGTATTAGTACTGATCATTTATGGTACCATGTTACACATGCTCACTGTCAGACACAAGATCTTCCCCTTATGGTAGGCAGCCAAACATACAATTAGAAAGATGTAGAAAAGTATGTGAGAAAAAGCATAGCCACAGCTGAATGTTTTCTTAAGCTTACTGACTTTAATCGTAGCATGCATAACCTGCTGCTTCTCTTTCAAGGACATTGGACAGACAGACCTCCCACTGTCAAATTATTGATACCACACAGCAAGTACCTGATGGTCTTTCCAGGATCAGCCTCTATGGTCCAAGTGCAATGAAGGTTGTTGTCATATGGGGCAGGGTAGCCAGGAGACAGTATGCGCCCTGATGTGGCTGCATGGACGAGACCACCACATTCAGCTGCAAAAGACAAGAAACTGGAGTCTAAGAGACTGTCTGCCTGCCTGAACTCCTGTTGAGTTTTTCAAGCAAACCCTACTATGCCTGTATTAATTAATAGATAAGGAATCCATCTCCTGCTCATCACTTCTCGTTTCCTTTTTTCCATAAGAAAATGGAACAGGTAGCCTGAACCTCCAGAGGTATCACAGCTGAGCACAGAAACATTAGCACTCTCTTGCCCTAGTTCTAGTGACAGCCACACATGCAGCCAAAACTCCAAAGTATCCTTTGTTCCTATGATGTGCACACATTTGCACACTCCTCTTGGGATCTGGTGTAGAGAACTATCCTTGAAACCATAATGCTGCCAGTTTCAGGAGTTTGTCCAGAACTACTCACAAAAGATTGTCACCTTTGGCTTGTTGACTGTTGGCTAAGAGAAGGTGAAACTGGGAGGGTGATGACCCTCACCTGAGTATACATCCCTTCCCCGATTGTTGTATACAATTATGCCCTAATTACACACAGTGTTGTAGTCTCAGGGAAAGGCTAGAGTAGATAGGTAAGGACGAACTGGGTGTGGGGATGTCAATCTACAGGCCATGTGGGAGTTACCATGCATTCTGGGTACATACTTTCTATCATGGCTGCTTCAATGTTACCCATGCTACTTCCAATAATATCTCACACAACATTTTATGAGTAAGTCTAATTAACTCTTTGATTCCAAGAGCAAATTGTAGTGGAACTGAACTTCACTTTGTGGTTGGGACCTTGGCAGGAGTGGTAGATCTTGCTATGTCTACCTTGGGATGTAATCAGTATATACCCAAACATCGTGAAATCTCTGCCCTTCCCCAGAAACTTGTCCCAAGCCACATGGAGCACGAACTCTTTGGACTGGGTTCTGATAGGAGTCTGACCCAGTTGTTGACTCACCCACACAGGAAGGCATAGGTTTGTCCCACACCCTTCGGTCCCCACTCAGGCAGGTCAGGGTACTGCTGCCATGCATTGCATAGCCGGGGTTGCAGCTGTAGAGAACCACAGTGTCTGTGAAGTGACCATCATCTCGAATCCTGTAGCCATAGTTAGGGATGCCTGGATCCTCACATTTCACTAGGTCAAAACCTAGAGAAAGAAAGGGACAGGTGAATCAACTCAAGCAAGAATGAATACACATCAGCCTTCAAAGAAGAGACAAAAAGGACACAGGTGTACTTCCAAAGGAAAGGAAGAATTGTGGGTCTTGGTAATACCTAAGAGCACATGGTTTTGTTCTAAAGAGTGTGGCTGCCAACGTCACCCCTTCGCTGTCTATTTTCTGCCTCACAATGGTTCTGTGTTTCCACCATCCTATCAGTACCTCTGGTCAGCAGGTTGCTTTCTCCAGCTCAAAATTCCTTACAGCCATGAGCTCATAGCCTTCACATGTAGCTTCTCTTCAACCCAGACATCCTGAGGGAGGGTGTCAAATGGCTGTCGTGAGAGCATTGTGCAAGGGAACTCACAGCAAGAGCTCACAGCAGTCTGAATCACAACACCCACCTCCTACCAATTTTTCCTACCTTAAAGATTTCAAACACCATGAGAATTAAAAAAGGTGTTGTTTGGACTTGGGAAATGACTCAGTCATTGGTTAAGAGCCTGCCTTGGAAGCACAAGACATGAGTATGAATCCTCAGTAATTATATATAATGCCTGATACAGTAGAAGACAAAAATTGGGATCCCTGGAGCTTGCTAGCCAGTCACTGAGTTCCAGGTTCAGTGACAGACCTTGTCTCCAAAAATAGGATGGAAAGCAATTGAGGAAGACACACATCCTCAACTCCTAACCCTCATGCATACATAAAGTACATGCTTAACCCCAGAGTTACTCCTGCTTATCCAAACTGGGTCTCAGGAGATCCAACCTGCCATGGTCCTGTAGCCTGGTCTAGAGCCACCTGAGGATCTCAGCAACTGAGACTCCAGAAGGAATCAGAGTCATCTTACCAAGAACCCTTAAATGACTAGATGACCAAAATGAAGATTTAGCCACTGTGGTTCTGAGCTGTACCTCATTTTCAAGGGAGGCAGTATTTCAGGGCTGTCTGTGGAGACAGACTTAGGCTAACACATTTCTCTGTAGATCATGATGCAAATTTCAGTGTTTATAAAGAGCTGAACTAAAAAGTTTGTGGAGCCGTGTTATCTGTTTGTTCCCCTCCTACCTAACCTTTCTTTGCTAAATTAGATTAAATTTGAAAATGGATGTGCTACTTTCCACACTGTTTGCCTGTCAACCTTGCAAGCCTTTGAGGAGAATTGCTCTTTACACTGGCAATCTGGTTCGACTCCAGGGAGCTTTAAATAAGCAAGACAAAGTCTTGCTCCTTTGTAGATGGACTGGAAAGGAAAGCACAGGCTGCTGGTCTCTTCCTGGGCAGCAGCACAGCTTTCCTTTGCAAAGTTTCCAGACTTACAGTATCAGACCTCCCTGGCCACAGAGTCATTATCTTCACGGTAACTTTGCACTATTTTCAAATGCTAACCATGCAAGAAAACTAGAACGCAAGAGCAGAAGCACCTGTCATGTTAGTGCAAAGAGGGACAGTTTGAATGGCCACAATACAGTGTGGGACTAAGGAAAGGGCCTCAATTGCCTGGTGCTGCATCAGGCATGAGTGCTGAAGTAAACCTGCATTGTTCTGATGATGCTGCATATGGCTTTGGAATTTGGAAGAAATTGTCACCTGAACAGGTTGCAATCCTGCCCAGGCCTTGGGTTAACAGCGGAGAGAATGATCAGCTAGGTTGCAGTAACATCACACCTCCAGGAAGGTTCCATTGGTGAGAGCAAACATTGTGCCCAAATGCCCCATCATCTTAAACCGAGTATGCTAGTGTCATCATACAGGGGGACGTATGCTTTGGAATACATTACACAGAAAATGTCCAGACAGAAAATCATAAACACCAGGAAGACAATGTCAAGTCTTATTGTCAGTGTTATTGTATTAGGCTCCCCACCAACTAAAGCATCCAGTTAGTGCGACAGTTTGCACACAGTAGTTCACCTAGATCTTGTCATAGAGGGGCACACTCTAGGCCACCCAGAGACTCTCTCCACACTTTACTCCCCCCCCAAGACGGCCATGGCCTACAGATGCTCTGAACTTCACCCACCATCATCCAAAAGTTTATCTGCCAAGAACAGCTGGAATCCGGATATTGTAAGTTCATAAAAATGCCACATATGGATTCATATTCAGGATGTACACAGGTAAGAAGCCCTTAGTTTGATTTCTATAGCAGGCTGTGGATAAGATTGAGTGAACTAGGTGATCAGGTTTTTAAACTACACATGCTTGGAATCTTTGAATGTTGCCTGTTTGGTGCAATGGTCTCAATCACAGTTGGAGTAGAATAAGGTTTCCCTTCCAATAATGCATTTGAAGTAATTGTGTGCACACAATACACAAACACACACACACACACACACACACACACACACACACAAAACCATATCCATTTACACAGAGACACTTTGGGTGAGATGAGAATATACATACACAAATGGTCACAGTGGCTATCTATTCAATCACAATCAATCATGTCTTCCATGAAGAAAGAACACAGCCCACAGAAGACTTTGTTTAGTGTGGATGTGTGCTTGCATTTATGAAACATAGGAACTGATGTTCTTGGGAGTTCTATGAATGGTTTCAGTATTACATAGTCACCATTGCCCAGATGGTCTACAGATATGAGTGTCTATGATAGTACTCAGAACGTGTATCCTTAATGCTGAGCAAATATGCTCTTTGTGGGACCAAATCTTCTAGTTTCACAAGGATTTTTATTCCACAATGATCTCAGAAGAACATTTTCTCCTCATCTAATGGCGTGAAGCCTTTATTCGAGGCAAAGAAGAAGGAAACATTAAAAAAAAAAGAAAGGAGAGAAATAATAACACATATCAGTAAAAATGTCAGCTGGTTTTAAAGAATTATGTTTAGTGCCTCTTTTATAGCTTAGTCAAGAAATTTGTTTGTGCTACATGTCGGGCCAAGTAGGGAAGGAAGCTGTTTATTGATGAGGGAAACATCATCAGAAAGACAGGCAGTCTTCTGAGGCTATGTGCTTTTTTTTCCCTGTACCTTTATTATTTGTTCCAAAGGTCAAAAGAAATGTGTTGCCTCATAAAAGTCCTGGACTCAATTCTTCAAACCTATAGGCTTATCTAGTTCTTCAGTGCGGTGTATCCTTCCACTCTGGAGGGTGGGGGAGTATTTGGCCATTCCAGAACTCATTTTTCAAATGTCAATCCACCAAAGAGATCTTTGCTCTTCTTAATTTCTAATGGTTTGTTAATTGACACAGTTACAGCAGAAATCAGAGACACTTATACTTGGGGATGCATATAAAGTGATCTTGATTGATATTTTAATGGGATGAGAGGAAGGTATAGTATCTTCCAGAGATAAGTCTGTGTCCCTTGTACTACAAAGAAGCATAGTCACAAGTCATGAAAGAAGGTACTTTCTGTGTGGATACTCAGGAATTGATAAGAGTCTGCCTAGATGTCACCAGCCTTAGTGCCACCAATCTCTATAGACACTGGGAGTCCCTGGTCTGACTCTCTGGATGCCCAGGAATTCAGGTCTACTGTAATGCATAAAGATCTATTTACACCATCTGCTCCTAGAATAACCTAGCACTATTTTCAAAATTGACAAGGGGATTGAGTTGATTTCTAGCTGTCGAAATCTAATATTACTATACATCATTCTAGAATACTAAACCTTCACTGATTTAGGGGATTTTTTTTTAACCACAACTTATTTTTTTAACTCCAAGTTACTAGAAGACATTTTATTTGAATCTTCAAAAATATTTCTAGGAAAAAAAAGACATTTTCCATATAATGTGAAGTTAAAAATACTTCGAAATAGTTTATGAGAAGGCCACTAAACAATAATAGCTTAGAAATGCTGACAAGTAACCTCTCCTACAGTGAAGCCACAGGCTGCCAGCACAGAGTAAATACTGCCTGTATGTTTTCCTTATGCCACAGGAACTTTGAGAAAATAAATCAAGTTATTTGTGTCAAAACATTATGAGGATCTATAGTTTAAGCCTGAATAGTCATTTGGCTTCGGTCTGTCTTCTAGAGATTTCTTCATAAGTTATCAGTGCAGCAAGAATTCGATATGTTCTAGTCAAAACAAGATCCAACCATCAAGTATATTAAAATTACCTCCCAGCATTTTTTCAATGATTATGCATTTTGATATTTCTTACACCATCTCTTTTCTAAGATACATCTTTCTATTACAGCTCTGCCAAATCTAATAGGGATTTAGTGATAGAGTAGACTGAATATTCAGCCTCTCATTCCCTAACTAAAGCTTGAATTTACATGTATCTCTCTATGCAGTAAGGGCCTGGAGTGGCCTTTATTAACTCTAACCTGGAGTGGGGGTATTAACTCAGGCTATGTGTCCCAGAGAATGTGCCTTCTCTGCTCACTACAGAATTGGGTTAGAGGAAGCACCTCTTCCCTGTGGATCCCTCATGTCTTCTACTGGGACGTAAGAGAAACCATCAGACACTTATGGTAAACAACTCACAGTTTTACATTAGGTATTTCAATGTGGGCAATGTTCTTGCCTTGCCAAAATAATCATTTTCTTAGGAAACTGTAAAAGCTTAACACCTCTAAAATATGGACCATGATTTTTCACACATTTGATTCAGAAAGGAGAAGTATACTGAAAAAAAATCTAAACACCCACTTTGTTAATGCCAGCAGCAGCCTAATGAAATAAAAGAGAGGTCGGGGTGGGGTTACTGCTTGAACTATTTTTTGTGACTTATTTGAGGAGCATTAATTAATATTGAACTTCTTGAAGTATTAATTGACCTGTGTTTTAAAATACAACTCAAGAATAAAATTCTCTAAGTGCAGTGTTTACATTTGGTTTGAAAATATGAAGTTATAAATCTGTGTCAGTCTTGGTCATGGTTATTATAGGTTTTCATTGATTTATACAGTAAGGTAATTTTTTATTGATTGAATTCATTTACCCCATATATTAAGTATTTTTCCACGCATTATGTTTTTTTTTTTTTTTTTTTGTAGAATATATTAATGACAGGTTTATTGGGAAACTGTTCTTGGGTGAGATCACTGACTGGTCCCAAGGACAGAGATCAGAGAAAATCACCATGGGGAGAGAGAATGGAGTGGGCTGGGGACAAATTGAGAGAGTGAGCAGGGAGAGAAAGAGGAGGAAGAACAAAGAGCCCACACACCATGTTTGAACATCACTTTTTATTATTTTTTGATGTGAGACCCCTGAGTCAAGAAATTACAAATTTTCAGTAAAATAACAATAGTGATTGCGATGCACTCAAATAAAAATGTGAGTTCATGAACTCAGGGGAGACACAAGAAAGCCAAGAGGTCTACAGTGGAGGTCAGATAATGAAATGCCTCCTGCTGCCCCTAAAAGCACCCAGTGCATGTTACCAAACAACTCATGACTGTACAATTACAACGAAAATACATTAATATGTTTTAATTAAAGGATAAATTAAGGTTAATGCAGATTAGGTCCTTTCAAATTGATCCTGAAATATTACTACACCACTTTAAAGTTGTTGTCTAAATTTAAAAATAAAGCTTTATATCTGGTTGGTTCTGACCTACTAAGAAAAGACAAGGATTAGGATAGCAGCCACTCTGAGGTGTTTCTGTAGAGGAATTCAAATTCCTCAACCTCTAATTTCTCATTGCATGTCTATAACTTCTGTATTTTAGGGCAAAGTTGTATGGAGCAGGGAAAAGTTCAGCAGAACAACAGATTGAAATTCTGACCTACCTAGAGCCATTCTCCACACACTGAGCTTGCAACTCCAGCCAAGAAACTCAATTCCCTTGCTAAGACACTGTGATCAGTTTTGAGCCATGCAGGAAGAATGGCAAATGACATTAGATCTCCAGGAATGCAGCCCATGGGTTACCACAACCCCGTGGCTGAGCCTTGGTGTGGCATGGCCCCAAGGACTGTGTGTTCTGAGGACGTCATGCTGTTATGCAGCTCTGCTCTGCTTGCTGCCCTCACATCCCTCTTCATCTAAGAGTTATAGGAAGACTTTAAGGGGCTGAGCAATGTCTCTGGCATTCATGGTACTAATACTTGATCTCGGTAAGCATTGCTGCTGGAGCAGACTAATGATTCTATCACCACGCTAAAGAAGAACTTAGAGATGTAGACTGTCAACAGTGATTGCCATCCTTAGAAAACATCTGGAAAAATAAAGTTGTTAGTAAAGCTAGGTTGAGATGATTTTACTACTGGCACTGATGTAAAAAGAAAATCTTAGGGAACAAGTTGAAATTCATAAAGACACACTCTTCTTAGTCAAGCCAGTGACCCTTTATGGTCAGGGACAGGAACAACGGCAGCACTGGCTGTCAGGACTCTCACTAAGCCTGGACTGGTGATAATTGAGTTCTTATACTCACTTTTTGCCCTCAGTTTCCTGGTATAATTTATTAAGAATTGCCGATTAGTAGATATGCATTTTGAGGGTTTAAGTTAGATAAGACTGATTTGTATATAAAAGTTTAGATTTGTGATGTCTTTTAAGATTCTTACAAGACTACTTTAAAAGATAAAGTTCTGTCTCTGTAACTGCAAATTTCAGCCTGCCTGCTGACTGAGAAAACAACCTTACTTAGTTACATTGAGTTAATCTGTAAAAAGTTGCATGGCTAAGAATGTATATGGATTTTTAAGATTAATTTGTTCTTTGCCTGTACTATGTAATGTTATATCTTGTAAAGGTACTGAAAAACACATTATTTTTTCATAATCATTCACTACAAGAAAACTAAAATGTATTCACATTGTAATTTTATGCTGCTTCAAAGATTTTGCTGGGATATATAAGCTATGGAAGGAAGAATAAAGTGAGGTATGGTATGGTAAGCTATGGTGTGGTGTAGCTGAAACATTGTCTCTCCCATCCATCAACTACTTATATATGTATAAAGTTTGTGAGAATGAGGGTTGGAACATTGTTCCTTCCATCTACCAGTTGTGTGTATTTATGTGTATATGTGTAAAATATTTGGAGTCTGCTTGCTAGAGCTTTGCTTCATCTATTCTATGTGTGAATATGTACATGTCTGTCTGTAGGTCCGTATGCATATATGTATGTATGTGTGTATATATGTATGGATGCATGCATGCATACATGTTGTATATTGTGTGTATAAAGTTATTGGACTCTGCCTTTTGTTCTATTCAATCAGTGTGTGTGTGTGTGTGTGTGTGTGTGTGTGTGTGTGTGTGTGTGTGTGTGTGTTGTGTATTTGAATTTTCTCTTTCCCCCTCTTTCTTGCCTACCCAAAGGAGTCCAAAAACTTCATGATTTTCCACTGGCCACAGGAAGTGCCAACTCCAGGAAATAAAGCTTTGTTTCTGCAGAAAAAAGTCTACTGAACAGCTTTTCCAATCACTGGCCACCTCTGTCAGCAGCCCCTGTAGGTATCTGGATCCACCCCAGACAGTGGCTCTAAGCATTGATTCCCAACAGCTACCTGTCTCTGTTTATCCACAATATGGTTGCCAAAGCCAAAGTTATTGGCACAATTAGGCTCAGGGTATAGAGAAAAGAAATCCCACCTTCTACTCTGTAACCAAGAAACTAAATACTGGCAAAGCATTTTACTAAATGCTGGAAGAGAAGTAGGGGCAAAGAGGCACAGAAAGATGTCTAGGCACTACTGGCAGGAAGAAAGCCATTTGGATAGTTCTAGAAGGAAGTACAGCTTCCTTACCAAGTCTTTCCAAACCACAGTGAGAACATATTAAAGAGACAATTCTTGGGCACGGAGAAGAAAAAAACAATGCAGTGCCCAGAGAAGAATGGTAGCCATGGTCCTTAGTGGTACCCAGAGAAGAATGAATGATGAGCACCTCATCCATGACCTCTGTATCTGCTGAAGCTATCTGTTAAAGAAGGGGAGCCAGATGGATTGAACAGGGGAGGAGAAAGGTTAGAGAATATAAAACATATTGACCAACACTAATGTATCACCAAACCTGACTCTGGTTGCCACAGGGATGCTGGGCATACAAAGAACCATAGACCCACAGGAATACAAGGAGTGAAACACACCATAGACCCAGCATTTACGAGTTCACTTGAGGTCATGTGGAGTACATTGGCATGAGAACAGGTAGGAAGACAGAGTTACTGCAAAACTATCAAAAGTAGGATTCAAGATGAGTACCTGTTAGCTAATGTTGAGGAGGAAGAGCAGAGTTCCCAAGGGAGAAAGGGTATGTACTGAACAAATGCAAGGATCAGATACCCATGTTAGGTGGAAACTGAACCTGATACCACAACCGACTAAGAGATCAGCTCTCTCCAAGGCTTCCTGAGGCATCAGGGTAGCAAAGAAACTTTAATTGTTGATAATTAAAAGCTAATTTTAATAAACATATTTAAGAGAATACACATACATGGAACAAGACATTTTGGGTCCTCTTGGATTCCAGTTGGAAAAGAAGACTTCTGGCTACACATAGATTGTGACTGTTGTCTAAGCATATGTCAATACATGCATCTGCTCCATACCAGCACGGCCCACTGACTCATGCCTCAGAACTTCCTTTGTTGGTCTTGCTCTTGGTCCTTCCCAATGACATGTACAAGCTGTCCATTGCCATCATTTTAAATGAAGGGAGGGACATACATGGCAAAAGGGTCATTTTTTGCTGCCATGTTGACATTCCCAGAGTCCTCGCAAGTTTTCCATCACATGGAAGAAACATAGATATATGCTCTGGTTTTCAAGCCTTTCTGCTCAATGTGTCCATATATTGTAGCTTTTGTTTTCACATTTAATTTTGATTATAAATTTGAGAGAAAACCGATACGCTGATGTAAAAGTGAAATTTCAGTGCTATTCTTCAAAATCTACTTTAACTAAAATTTCTGACTGACAATGAAACTTTTGATACTAACTAACCACATCTAGCAATTCCCTTGGACTGCTCAAATTTCTTTTTAGTGATGAAATAGATTTGCGAGCATAATCACTGTTCTTGTGTGTTTTTGTGTGTTTGCACGTTCATGTGTGTGCAGACTCACATGCATGTAGAAGCCAGACAGAAATGTTAGGTGTCTTCATCAATTACTCTCCACCTTACTTTTTGAGACACATTCTCCCACTGAGTCTAGAGTCTACCATTTTGGCCAGACTGCCCTGCCGCTAAGCCTGGGCATCCACCTGTCTTTGCATCCTCTCTCTTTCCAATCATACATTGCTAAAGACATGCTTTTCATGTGGGTTCTGGGAACTGAACTCAGATCTCATGTTTGCAAGACAAGCAATTGACTGATGGAGTTATCTCCCTGAGCCAATATATTTGTCATTTTTATACTATTTTTGGATAGAATACATTAATGGATGTTAAAGTTAAAAAGAGAGGGAGGAAAAGAAACCCAACAGAGACAGAATGCACAAACATGGTTGCTCTCGTTATCCAGCTGAGGATTCATTCTAAGGTATGTCACCTTTGCTTCACTCATTGGTGACTGAGGCCATGTGGCTTCAAACATATATAAAGCATATCATCTATCCCTGATTTATGCTGAAGAAGAACATTAGATGCTAAAGAGTAAAAATAAATAAATAAATAAATAAATAAATAAATAAATAAATCCTTGTTCATTAAGAGCTGTGGTTAGTGCTGGTTGAAAACCAACATGTAACTTTTACCATGTGGCATGTTAGCAGAACATCACATGCTCACTCAACACACACTGAACACATAATGACGTCACTGGATAGAGTACCATGTTTCTCTGCACAGCCGAAGCCCTGGCTTCCAGGGCTCAGCCTCACAAGAGGTATCACAGATCCATCAGCGAGTGTCTAAGGATGACAGGGGGCATCCTTGTGTTGGTGGCCACCAGCAAAGGAGGTCACATGCCGAGTTACATGGCTCCTTTCTCGAGGGTCCGTGACAACAGGAGAGGAGCACAGGCAAGCCCATGTATAGGCAGCCACTCTTTGAGTGTATGGCTGCTTCTAAATGAGCCACCTGTGCTTCTCCGGGGACAAGATGCTGACAAGAAGCCACACAGGTGAGCCTGGGCGTAGCTGTCTTTAGTTTTACAAAGGCACATACAAACAATGTCCATGCAGACACTTTGACACAGGAGTCCCCAGGACAAGTACAACTGTGACCTCCATTAACAATGCTCTACATTTCATAGCAGAAGTCTAGAACTTAATACAATGTCTAAAACATAATACCAGACAAGCTAGAGGTTTACACATAGGTAATTTAGTTATTGAAAATGTAACTCCTTCCTTCAAGGTCTGCTTTTCTATTCCTTTTTAAAAAAAAAATGTTTTTCTCAGAATAATATGTCAAAGTAGTATTTTTGTTTTACACTCTGAAATTTCGCAATTCATTAAAATGCCTAGATGATTCTAAGCATCTGCTTGGCTGGCAGGAGAGCCTCTGGTGACTGAGGAGTCTTCCTGGACAAAGATGAGTGAAAATTTATAACATAAAAATAGTTTATATAATTCTCTAATAAATATTCATGTAACAAAGTGAGATAGGAAATAAAGCTAGATTGAACAGAATTTAAAATGGTGACTCCATCAACACAGCCCAGATGCCAAAATGCAACCTGTACAAATTCTAATGTGCTTTCAAGATTATAAATTCCCTTTAAACATACACTTTCAACAATCTCCCTAAGAGTCTTCAGAGTTTTTGTGAAATTGAATTACATAATTATTTTTAAAGTTAGAAATAGCCTCAACATGAAATCATTTATATGCAAATGTTAGAGAAATAATTAGGGAAACATTCAATTATGTATATATATTAGAAGTATAGTTTTCAGCATTCAACTTCAATTCCCATTGTCTAAAACTCAGTACTGCATACATTCATATTTATTTAATTTTCATAAAAATATCCAAATGAGCACCTCTAAAAATACTTTCTATACACTCTGGGTAATATTATTCTTTTCATCTACTGTTGGCTTAGCAGCTTGAGAAGGTGGCTGTTCCAGACCCTGACAATGTACTTAGGAACATAGTGTTTCATGGAAAAGACTTGTCTGGCCATGAAAGAACACATGGTCCATTCCTTGACATAATCTGAGCTGAGGCTGGGCTCACTGGACTCTAAGGCTTTGAACATTAGGACCGGGACTGGTGCAGTCAAGTAAAATGTCCAAAGCCTAGGGATCTTCAGGTTTCATGAGACAGTGTGAGGCTGAGGGATTCCTAAAGAAACTTACTTCATATGCACTAAAAAAATAACCCAAAGACTGGGAAAGGGGAGGGCATGTAGCTAGGGCAAGGAAGGTACAATCCCTGGAGTAGTAG
Source organism: Micromys minutus (assembly GCF_963924665.1). Lineage (NCBI taxonomy): Eukaryota > Metazoa > Chordata > Mammalia > Rodentia > Muridae > Micromys > Micromys minutus. Next base: position 49,913,117 of record NC_137983.1, on the reverse strand, counting down.
CTCCATTCCATGTGACTCTCAGAGACCTCTGTGCTTGGTACAACATACTGTGGTAGGTGGAACTATAGTTCTCTTTTCTTGCTAAAGTGGGATTGTGTACTCTTTTAAGCATTCAACATCACGCTAAAGACTGCTTTGCTTGAGAGTCATAAAATAACTGAGATTTCCATTACCCAAAGAGCCTGTTCAACTTTGAATTGAGCACTGTAACCAGAACTCCCCATGTTGAGTTTCCCCACCCTAGCTGGTGCACAACTGCTCTGAGGGAAGTTCCTGGTACAGTTACTAGTAACAGGATGTTTTAGACACACCTTTTCAATGCATGTTTCATTCCTCAGTCTACAAAGATTGTTACCATGCATGGGAACTCCCTTCCTCCTCTTCACTCTCTTCATGGTCCCTGCCTGAGTCCTGCCCCTCTCTCTTCTGCTGGACTTAGGCTGTGGGTATCTTTGGTAGCCAGTTAGGGATAACTTGAGTGGAGTGATGTTTACATAGCAGCATTTGGTGTCCATGAGCTTCTCCTCATGGAGGGAGTATTTTAGCATATCCAGCAGCACCAGCAGCACCAGCAGCACCAGATCAACCTCTTCAAAGAATGGTTGAATTGTTGTCAGTCTGACTGTAACTCCTGAGTGACAGGTTGCCCTCTCTCTGCTGCTTCTTAAGTCATGAATGGTCACCTGTGCAGTAGCTAAAGCTCCATAGTGCTCTAATGGGCTCAGTACAAACTCTAAAGACAAATGTCACAACCCAAACTGCCCTCAAAAGAACAAAGTCATTACATTGCGTCTCAGTCACCTCTCTTGTCTTGTGAGGTCAGCCATGCAGGTTTTCCTGCATGCTCCTTGGAATATGCAATCTCATGCTTTCCAAGATCCATCTCCTTGGAGATGCCCCCATTCCTTCCCTGGAGGCTTTCCTCTGAGCTGAAGCCAAGAACACAGAGAGTCTCCCATTTTAACTTCCAGTGATGTGGTCATTCAAGAAATCTCCAGAAGCTGCATTATTCTGTTTTATTGGATGAAAAGTGGCTTAATACTGTCCAAATCAGTTTGTACCCTAAAATGAAATATACTTTTTGGAGCTTGTTACACTACCCCTTGCCACTACTGTTAAGCACTAAGCACACTCTGTAATTTCTTATGAATCCTGCCACAAATACAAAGATCTGTGTTCTTGCTTTTTATTCTTTTGTTTAATTGTGTCTGTTACTCCATGTATGACATAACCCGAAAACACATAATACTGACCCTTAATGTATAAAGCATGCCATAAGTTCATTTCACCACGTGTGAACGAAAAGAACCACCTCATAGTGAATCCCATGTTTAGTGAAACATAAACTTCACTGCTTGTCCACATAAAGCAACTAGCAAATGGGCTTTTAAAATTAACAAGATACATTTGTGCCCTGCAAATTTTAATACTCCCTAATTTCTACAAGAAATTGGAAGGATTTAAAAATAGCATTCAATCAGAAATATGCAGCAATGGAAATTTCAAAATGAGTTTAATAGTAACTCATGTAGATAGAATAGAAGCTGGCAAGTTTCCCTGTTTCTCCACCAACTAAATTTCCAAAGAGGGAATCCCATCGGCCCCATGCTGTACCAGATGTAAAGATGCTCATAACATATGCATATATTAAGACAGACACAGACATGGATTATTTTACATCACATAAATTTTAGCACAGACTTCTTCATTAGAAATATGAAGTGGTTTTATTTTGGTCATAGTAAATTGAGTTAGAGGATGTATCAGGAGCTGAATGTGAAAGCTCAGGTTTGTGTGAGCCAATCCCTGGGAGGCAGAATAGATTCACAACAGAAAGAGAGAACATCCCTGTTCTTTTGTTTACAGGCTTGTGTTTGAGATTTACTTTCTCCTTGTGACCCAGGCTATGAGGAACTGATCATCTTGTAGCCCCACTCTCTCTATTACCCTGTCACCAGGATTATAAGTATGGGCAACCATCTAAACTGTGTGCATTTCTTGATTAAAGATTCTATTGATTTTATTTTGTATTTAAAAACACTGCATAACTTTATGTCTAAATGTGTCTCTGATTTAAAAGTAGCAGTAAAGGTGTAAGCATCTATTCAGGTCAGCAAGGGATAATATGGTTGAGCTATCTCCAACCAGTTACTTCAATTACTTTATTATGTAAGAATAATCTTTGATCTTACACAGGCCTGATCTACACTGGCTATACTACAAAGAGTGGCACATTGTCATTACTCAATGATTCCAGAAAGGACAATAATTCCCAGGACTTAGACGATCACCACAAATATTTTATTATCTTACCCTTTTAACTCATGATTCATTAGCCAAGATGCATAATGCGCTGGCTTCCTTTGAGTTAATCAAAGCAGAAGGAATTTCATGAAGGCCTGGCACATTCTCATTCCCAGAATACCAAGCTTTGTGGCAGTGGAGCTCCTAGTAAAGAGTCAGATGACCTACACAGGGTCAGAAAATGGCCACACATATTCCATTCAAATGCTCAAATCAACCACAGGGGCATATTAATGGCTTCACAGTAGACATCCGGATCCTCTTGCTCTTACACTCTTCCTGCCATCCATTTATTTTTGTTTTCTGAGTCTTGAGTATAGCGTTTGATTGAAAAAGTATCAGTTTGCGTTGGGCATCCCATGAAAAAAAATTTTCATGTTTTTCCCAGTAATGGGTATCTGTAATTGTCCTCATCTACTGTAAAAAGACACCCCTTTAACGAGGTGTATAAGCTACACTTAATTAAGAAAGTTTCTTCTCTCTGTTTTTTCCCCATGAAGAAACACTGACCAGGGATAAGAACTAAGCATTAAGTCCAATTGCTCTTCTTTTACACTCTACACTTCAGGGTTTTGTGACACAGCATCAGAAGCGATGAGAGAGCAACATTCTTGAGATCATAACAAATACTAAATCTCTTTCAGCACTGAAATATGCGTTGACATTCTAGTTTCCATTTCTTTGGATTTCAAAACGAATACAATTGAGCGTTATTTGCTTATTTTTAGAAGAAAAATAGGTATGGGCATGTGACATGCCAAGCAGTTGGCCATACCCAAGCTGAGACAAGATGCTGGTCCGCAGATACCCACACTTGGTCCCTGAGACCCCAGCCTGAGGAGGCAAGAGTCATTTTTGGCACTCACTGTTGGTTGCCATTTATTTTCCAACTCTAGATTCTTGGCCAGCTTCAAGCTTCATGTTTCTCAGTCTTTTGATGCCTGTTTCATGTTCCCTCAGGCCAACATCCCCACATGGGATTCTATCAAAAGGGGTTATTTGCAGATTAGTGCCTTCAAAAATGTTTATTTAATCATAAAAAAATTGGCAATATTGCCACAATTTAAATAGCCAACACTGTTCTTGTGCCAAAGTATGTGAAATGAAAAGGAGATTTTGAGTTTGGATCCATTACATGATTTTTATTTTTCATTGTGTGATGAGCTTTTAATAGCTAAGTCATCTCTGCAGCCTATGAGTTTATTTTTTAGGTCATCATGAAGGATGACTTAATGTAGGTAAGAAGAGTCAGTCTCTGTCAACCCATGACCTGCCTTCCTAAGAAGAGGGTCCAGGTGTCTGAGATTTTAATGGTATTAGATGACCCTGCACAAGTACAGTGTATTGATGGGAGACAAAGACAGTAATTGTTGCTTTTTATTACCACTAAAAAGGTGGTAGTGGTGGGGATTCCATCATCGATGCTCCATAAAACTTGATATTTTATAGTGTTTGGTGACATCATCTGTCATCCTTCATTTTATTTCTTTTTTAAGTTATGAGTTTTGACAATAGTCATTGTAATTAACGTCTTTAAGTGCCCTTCTCTGAGTCCTTTTACTTTCCTCCAAATCCTGGTGCCCAGTAATACTGCAGCAATTGTGATAGCAAGAACAGTTCAAGTTGTAAAAAATGAAGAACAATTTGCTTATTTACAGAAAAAAACAACCCAACACACAAACAAAAGAAAACTTAGCTGAGGAATTATACAAAAGGCTCAAAGACTGGCCCTGTGCTCACACCTCTTAATGGAGGTGATTCTGCAGATGATCAGGGAATCCCAAGTACTGACCCTGGCAACTTTACATTAGCCCAGAATCAAGCAACTAACAGCCTCCCTGGAAATGGTTTTGCTAGCATAGTAAAGTCTCCTAGTTTACCTTTGTTGTGATGTAGGTATTAGGATGTTAGAAGAGGAGAAAAAAATCCCATTAAAAGGCAGAAGATGGGGCTGTATAGTTCACTAATACGTCCAATTTGTCTTTGGATGCTGAGCTAAACAGACAGAGACTGTCTCCGTCACTTCTTCTCTTAAATGCAATAAGGACACTCTCCTCTCTTTTCTCTCAAAGAGGTGAATAAAGACTCATGAACTGACTATACTGTACCTCACTTTGAGGCCACAGAAGTAGCATGGACTGTAAGTTCAAGATGAAGTACATCCATGTCACAGATCAGCATCTTCTTAGGAATACCATCAGATTTGATTATAATTATTTTTAATGGCATCTTATAATTTTTAAACGTTTATTCTTCTTTGTATCTAAAACTGCACTATGAGAATGGGACATTATGATGCAAGCCTAAGACTGGTCAGATGGGGATTTATCTCATAAATAGAACTGAATTCTTGAGGGTAAAGATAGATGCCTCTCCTCTTTACAAACTACACTTCGTGTTTCACAATAAATTTTGGAGTTCTTTCCAGGTCCTTTCAGCAGCCCATGTCTCTATTGTATTTGAATTGCTATTGTGACATTCCCTGGGAAGTCATTTATGTCAAGAAATGGATTACACACCACACAGTTTTATGGGTTGGCTTCTCTCTCAGAAGCAGTATAAAAATGTGTACTGAGTTTAAGAGACAGACAGATGTGATTCCATCTAGAGATAGGAGAGGTTACAAAGACACAATCATAGGAGCTGTGTATCACAATGTCACAGCCTTGACATTCAAACTGACCCTCCTCCTGATGTTACTTTTACATGAGTATACAATTTCTCTTTCAAATTACAGAATATTTTGTACTAAAAAAATCAGTTTGCAACCCATTAAAATTAAGGTTAGTTTTCTTCAAAGTTGAATGTCACCACATTGTCCTTTAAAGAAAATTCACTGGGCAACTATCTCCATAGTAACCTCCAAATTCAATATGGTCAAACTAGTGATAGCTAATCAAAGATCTATACCTAATTATGGGCATTGCACTAAGTACTGGAGGATGTCAATGTAAATTATAGACAAAGATATGAACTGTGTTGCCACTTATAAGTGCCTAGAAGTCAGTCTGTTGGCTTCATTTCTACAGAGCTCATTTGTATAGTTGTGGATCACCTAGCCAGGCCTCATCCCCCACTATTTCCATCCTACCACCAACCCTGTTATTATCTACCAGCACTACCTCCATTACTTTCCTGGGCTCAGCTCACTTCCAAGAGTCTTTCATCTACCACACTGATACTCTGAGTGGGTGTCCTGCAATGTTTTACTTGATTACTTAAGTGGCCCAAGACCAAGGCAGCCTTATCATTAAGCGGACTGAAAATCCCAACCCAAGAAAACCATGGGCTCTGGATTTTACCTTTATCTTGGGTGGGAGGTAAACCTGCTCTGTTGTAAGGCTTGCAGGAGGCCCTTGCTGCTGTGGGTTAGCTCTGTCATTTAATTTAATGGCAAATTGAAACTGCCTATTGTCACTATATCCAGGTCTTTCTAAGGACCCTTTGGTAGGTGACATTATTCCCTTTCCTTGTGCCTGAGTCTCTGTGTTCTGAGCAGCTAGCTCCAATGCCCATATGGTGTCACAACCTTTTCCATCCTACTCCAGGGTATGATATTATCCCTGAGTTCAGTCCTGCCTCCCAGGCTTTATCAGGCCTCTTCACAGGCCTCTTCTGTATTATCCACAAGATGTTTTGAAAGTTACCCATACTGGACAACTAAAGCCCAGTATCTGCCTCAAATATATTATCACAGGTCATGTACATAGTCACATGATTTTCTCAGAGATGATTTACTTGATAATTAATAAAGAGACACACAAGGGAATGTTAACATAGGATCATTTGGATGATAACACACACACACACACACACACACACACACACACACACACACACACATACACACACCCACTAGGAAGCATAAAGTTTGGTACCACATTGATAGTAAATGCATAGGTGAACAGAAGCTTAACAGACAGGGAGCTGTATATACTTGTAAAGATGTGGACCAGATGCTTTGATTCCAGATATTATATAGCAAGGTTATTTCTCAGGGGCCTGGGTCATAGAATAATAGCCAGCTTCTATGGCAGCAAGATTCCAACATAAAGCAGAAGCAAGCACAGAAGAAAGAGCTTTAGATGGCTTAGTGGCTATGTGTGCTTGCTGTGCAAGTATGAGGAAGACCTGAGTTCAAATCTCCAGCAGCATGTAGAAACCTGGGAGTGTCTGTTCTCATCTGAAATACTGGCTTAACCTTGGTAGAGACAGAGAGACTAGTGTGGGAAAGCTTCAACTTTAGTCAGCTTGTTTCAGGGAAAAAAGACATAGTGATAAATCAGGGCACATGATGTCTTCCTCTTCTCCATTCTGTGAGTACATGTGCATAGATGTGTGCATACACAAACACACATACACACACACACACACACACACACACACACACACACACATACACAGTACTGACATATACATTCAAAAATTTAAAAAATACAAAACAGACAATATCAATAATGACAAAACAGAACACTACTTGTCCTCAAAGACCAACATCATGACCTTGAGTCCTGTTTTCGGTATCAGTGTGAGCAGGACCTTAAACCTACCTCTTGTCAAGTGTGGGAGAGAGTCTGTGGTGTGTAAAGGTACCACATGGGCTAACAATGAGTTGACAGAGTAGGGTAATCCTGTGAGAGACTTTAGTAATCAGGGGACAGCCTTGAGAGAGGGTTAGCCTCTGAGAGGTGTAAGCTTTGGGGAAGCAGGAACCTTACCACAAACTTTAAGGAGAGAGGGAGAGATGCAACGGTTGGTCAGGGTCTGTGCCACTAAAGATCCAAGAGTTATTCTTGTAGCATAGACAACAATGAACTTCAACAGGGTTTCATCTCTCATCATGGCCTGTGGAGCCCTGAAGACAAACCAAGCCATGGCTCATGGGCAGTCTGAGCAAATGAGTGGGGGCTATTTTTAGCAATTTGTTTCACCTCAATAGAAAATCAACACCCAAAGAAGTTCCTATTATTTTAAAATATCTTCATAGAATTGCCTAGCAGCCAGCTCTGGGAAAACAAATCAAGCTCAGGACAGTTTCCAACAGTTTTCCCAGCTGCACTAATGGTTACTCTTGAGCAAAAGCTTTTTTTGAATAAAGCCTATGTAGACACAATAGAGTCTCATGACAGCACTGTAAAATAACGTGTTATGTTTATCTCAATTTTCATCACCATTAAAATTAAATAAAAATCTGTAACTGTTTCAGTGGACCCCTGTGCAGGTTTATTTCCTTGTTTTCATGACTGTTCTGTTCTACACTTTCTCTTGGTTCATTGTACAGTTGTAAACACTTTTTAGAACTACTCATTCCATGGTAAGCTACCTTGATATAATTCCTTAGAGTATAAAACACCCTATGACAGTAAGGTGCTGGAGAGATGGTTTGTTAGGTAAAAGCACTGTTTGCTCTTTTAGAGGACCTACCTGGGTTTGATTCTCAGCACCTACATCAGGCAGCTCACAACTGTCTATAACTACAGTTCCAGGAGATAATGATACCCTTTTGTGATCTCTGCAGGCACTCACTGAATACAGGTGATGTACACACATACATTCAAGTTAAATATTTGTACACATAAAAGTTGGAAACCATTTCTGAAAAATTAGGGATGATGTTCTTTGAATAGCATGACCTATTAAAATACAAAGCAGTGATGCTTTCACATAGGTACCAAAAGTGTCTGGAACCTGTCTATGTTTTTGATGAGGTTAGTTGCTAGACTTTGTATTTGAGAACTGATGACGTCTATAGGACTTAAAAAATATAGTTTTCAAATATAGTCAGTTATAACAGGAGAGCATTGTCATGTCCTCGAGTCTCATTCATGGCCAGGGAGGTTGGTTGGAATATCTCTATTAGAAGTAGGTACTAATTTGGATATGTAGGCAGCTTCCCAATGAAATTACATCAACCAACTTCTGGTTACCAGCCTATCCTATAAGTCTTATGTGTCAATCCATGACCTGAAGGACTAGAATGTGTTATCCCCTTCTGCTGTCAGACTTATGGTATATTCCTAGTAATTACATAATGTCTACTATATTTATATACTTCAGACTCATTATACTTCTTGGGATGGAGTTGAGGAAAAGTCTTATGTGATCCAGCCTGGCCATAATTTTCTTATGTTGCTGAGAATAACCTTGAACTTCTGATCTGCATGCTCCACTTTATTCACACTGAGATTACAAGTATATGTTTTCATGCCTAGTTTCATGTGTTCCCAGGACTCAAATCCAGGAACTTATTTATTCAAGGCAAATATTCTACCCATTTGAGCTATCTCCCCAGCTCATCACAACATTTTCGACTTATTTTTAAGCACAAAATTGAGTATAGTTATTGTGGCTTTATTGTCATTGAGGTGACATCTATACCTGGAGCAGAGATGCACCATCTACATTTCAGTATAACAGAGATCTAAATGCTGATTTTAGTTGAATTCCATCTGAATTTAGAAATATTGGGATAACGGATGGTCTCAGGCCTCACTTTCCTACCCTTCCATTGCACTATGAAAATCAGCTCTTCCTGTCAGTCATTATGTCTCCTACCCACAGGGCTCCCAGTCTATGAACGCATTTTTTTACTGAATGGACACTGGTCATTGTAACCACCTCCACTTGTTTTAAATTATAGTTGCAGAGACAATTCTATGTCTCTTTGTGGGTTTTTTTTCAAACTGTGAGCAGGCAACCTTCCCAACACAAGTTATTGAAATAAACAAGTGGCAAATGCCGGCTAAAATTTTTGGATGTCCTCATATTCTACACGTGTATTACAAAATTCATGACACCTCCAACCTAAGGGTCTTGTCCTTTTTGTGTCAAAAGCAGCAAAGAAAATCTAGGATGTAGAACTGCTGGGATCGCATTGCATATGCCTTGTCAGTGATGATGGTGCTCACCACAAACACAAGCCAACACTCTGTGGGCTCTATCGACTCCTATTTGGAAAATGAAAGTGATATTAGAAGGCTAGAAATGCTTTGCGAATTCCTCTTTCTCTCACAGCTTGAACTTGATGCTCCAGCACGGGAGAATCCAGGTTTGAGAATTCCTGTTTATTGAGTCACTTTACCAGCATTAATTATAAACAGGAAACAATGGCATTCTCACAAAATCAGGCACTAACTCCTCTTTTGTCCAAAGCTCTTCAATCTTCAATTGCAATGCCATCTACAGAAGAGGGTCTGAGGTGGCCTGTCTTCCTGTTAGACACCTGCATTAGCTTGGAGGCCAGCTGTGAATTGTGACCTTCATTACCCCTCATATGCTTATCCTTTGAACAGTGGTATCAGTTCTAACAAGCTCTCATGAACTTCCATGACGAAACATGAATATTTCAAAATTCCCAACGCCCATAGTCAATATCACAAAGCCCCAAATCGTCAGATCAGTGAAAATCTGGGTTGCCTTAAATGTGTTCAGCATTTTAGCTGATCAGCTTTCTTTATTGCTACAAAGCAACAAGTATCTATGTCCTTGCCGGAAAAAATTCCCACTTGCGTAATTGCTGTTTGTGCTCATATGAGTAGATGTCTATGATTATATGCACATATGAAAATGCACACAGTGCTGCAGATGGCTCTTCAGTTTCTGTGCACACTGCTTATACAAAGGACTTGTGTTCAGTTCCCAGCATCTATGTCATGTGACTCAGACCCATCTATAACTTTGGTTCCAGGGAATCTAACATTCTCTAGCTCTGCTGCACTCACATGGTGCACATAAGTTCACATAGACACATACTCATAACATGCATAAACAAAATAAGACCAATTTCAAAAGATAATATATACCATATTTCAGCCATTCCAAGATTAGGCAGGCATCCCACCTGTCAACACACCCATAGGGGCTTTGCAAGAGCTTCCAAGGAATGTTCTCACAGTGAGTTTTAAGTGGGATTCATCTAAAGAAAATCATCATTATACAAAACTATGATATCCACTGTGACTATATATTATAATACATACTCTCTTAATATGCTCAGTTATTATATATTTATATATGTGCATATATGCATATATTTACATATATATACATATACAACACTATCATTCCATCAATGATTATAATAATTTATATTATATATTCTTTATAAATCTTTCACATGTATGTTCATCAAGTTTTGAGCATATTCACTACAGAAAATTTGTATTTCTAGGCCTAGTTGCCTGTAAAAGTCACAATATGTCTCCTTTTCAGGCAAAGCTGATCTATTATTAAATCAGGAAATCTTCTATATAGATCAATATAAAACTATGGTCTGTGTTATCTCCTGCTCAACAATGGAGATAATTAAAACAGTCAGAGCTCACAATACAGCCAGCAAAGAAATCCATCATTTAAACTCACTGTAAGGCTAAGGAGTAGATGTGCCCTAACCAGAAAATTAAGTTAAAGTGTGTGGTTGGCCATGGGCTACTCACTGGTGTAGGTGAGCTGGAAGCCTTGGGCAGTGTCCGACCCGTTGGTGTTGAACTCTAACCTCAGGTGGTTGGAGGTGCTGTTTAACACCAGCCCCATCAATTCACTTCTTGTGAAGACTCCCAGTAACCTCGAGGAGCTGTCCTTTCCATCATAAACCTGGTGAAATTAGGCAGAGTGAGTCACCAATTGTTTAAAGCCCTGTTGTTATTTTCCAAATAATTTCCCATTCATTGCTTTGAAGACCAGGCTTTTTTTTAAATCTCATTTACATTTTTTTTCATTTTTCAGATTTTCATTGCAAAGGTGTTTTGTGAAGCACAGGCCAAGGCACAGCTATCTCACTCCTCTTGTCCCCATGTCTAATGTCATGGTAGTGTTAAAATCTTCACCATTTGTAAGTCTGGCATATGAAAGCACTGGATAAAAGGGCCCTGTCCCACAACAACAGCAGAATTTGCTACAATCTCACAGATCTGTTACTGTTTCCAAGTGGTAAGAAGTTGAGAGAATTATATAATCTTTGTGTGGAGAAAGAACTCAGGCTCAGAACAGATACTGAGGTAAAGATGCAGAACAGAGGTTTGGGATGAGTTCTTACCACTAAGGAAACTATCCCTACACCTGAAGAGATACTTTATCAGACTACTGCAGAGCCCAATACACACATTCCTGTTCCCATGGCACTCTTTCTGTTGACATATGACTTTATCCTAGATATTCTGGTCCCAGTGAGTATGGCAGCCTCTTATTTTCCAGTGTTGTTGGTGTGCTGTGTGAAAATGGTACCTCCCTCACTGAGAGATGAAAAGCTTGTGGATGAAGGTCTCATAGGAAGAAAACTAAAAATGCACTGGACTCTCTTGAATAGCATCCATCTTTTCCTAAAGAACCTGACCAAGGTCACTAGAGACCTGTGTGGCATCTTCTTACATGGGGCCCTGTCCCATTGCTGTTTATCTACAGAGACCTTTATAATTTACCAATGTCCCAGCTACAGGCTTATTTTCCCATTAAGTGTACAACGTAAGGCAGCAAGAACAAACCTGCAGTGCAGCAGTGTGGCAGGTTGTAAGCATTATTAAAACTGAAGCACACACAATGACACAGAAAAGGAGAGACTGACACACAAACGTAGAGACAGAAATATAGAGACAGACAGGCAGACAGGTACTTTACACAAAGTAGAAAAAGAACCCAGAAATCAAAATCCATTTCTCTAGAGGGTTGTGGGTTAAGTGTTTCTGGAAACCTGGGTTTCCTGCCCCTTCTTTGCCATTTGTCAGTTTAGACAAAGACATGTGAAAGGCCCAAAGCTGAACATATCTGAGCAGTCTGGACCAGTTGGCTTGAAGGAGAATCTTCCCGGCAAGATAAAATGCTTCCTAGATCTTTAGCTTATGCTAGGAGGGTGAGAAAGAAGCTGGAAGATTCTTATGTTTATCATTTATTTTGATCCTTTGTCCTATATATCTACTCCTCATATTTGACATTCACTTGTGGTCCTTCTTCCTAAACAACTGGCTGAGTAGATCTATCTAACTGAGAATCCTTCACTATCTTCTCCCTTCCACCAGTGATATACCCTGTGTGTGTCAAAAGCCTGACCCATACCTACATGTACTCATGAAAACAAAACATATACAGTAAAATAAGTAATTTTGTTCCATTGCCATTAAATACACAAATACTTAAACTCTGGAGTCCAGTACCATTTTCTCACTGAAAGGCTATTATCATTAACTATTGTCCTCAGAATAAACATTGTTTTTTATGTGGCTTTCAAAATAATAATAGCTTCTATTTGCAAGTCCTCTGAAAGCTCCTGAGTTTCCCCATAGCAGGTCGCTATGTATGGGGATGCATGGAAATGTATGGTGGCAGAGCCCAGACTACACACAGATGAGCCACTCGTTTGGTGTTGTGTCCCTGTTTACAAAGAGCAGGATGAAGTCCTCTGACAAACTCTCAGTGGTTTCCTGGACAGTACCTTGCTCACAGTGACCTCCTAGACACATCATCAAAAATAACTTGTGAAATTGCACCATTCCCAGAAGAGCAAGCCATCCAACCATGTTCATGTCACTAGAGCTGAGTTTTGTGTGCTCAGCTGAGAACATCCCTGAATCAACACTCAAAAGACAAGCACACATCTGGACATCAGTGAGTGGCCAGAGAGTTTTGATTGCAGGGTGAAAATGGGAGCTCAAAGTTGCCTTCACTCACAGTAAAAAATAAAGATACGCTATGCTAGTTCTCAGGGCTTCTAATAGCCAGAGTCCCTCAGCCACCAGCAGTAGACTCACAAGTCTGTGGTTATTGGGAAGAACAGCTGAGAGTCTCTTTTCCACATGGTCTTAGGATCTGGGAAGGGACTTGTAGCCCCTTACCCAAACCTTGGCTTTTCATTGCACAACACATTATGTGATATCTAGAGTCACAGCTGAGCATTCTCATGGAGCCTTTCTTAGCTTACGGAGCTGAGCCCTGGAGCTCTTTTCAGGTGACCAACTTCCTTTCATAGAGCTATTGTGATCACTGAGATATGTCCTCATACTGTGTATGCCCGTGAGAGTGCAAGTGAAATCAGAGTCCATTCTGTATGGCTACAGAGGTGTGAAGGGTGAGTGTCAACAGCCTGTGCCCCTAATAAAATTATTTAACTTCAAACATGTCATTTGAACCTCAAGTATTTATTATAAACCTTAATGAAGGGGGTGAAAAATGCACTGCCATTTTAAAGGCTGGGCAATGTCCCTGCAATTAGATGTGGTAAGCAAGATCACTTCTTCTTCTCCTTCTCCTTCTCCTTCTCCTTCTCCTTCTCCTTCTCCTTCTCCTTCTCCTCCTTCTCCTTCTCCTTCTCCTTCTCCTTCTTCTCTTTATCCTTCTCCTTCTTCTTCTCCTTCTCCTTCTTCTTCTTTTCTTCTTCTTCTTTTTCTTCTTCTTTTCTTCTTCTTCTTCTTCTTCTTCTTCTTCTTTTTCTTCTTCTTCTTCTTCTTCTTCTTCTTCTTCTTCTTCTTCTTCTTCTTCTTCTTCTTCTTCTTCTTCTTCTTCTTCTTCTTCTTCTTCTTCTTCTTCTTCTTCTTCTTCTTTTTCTTCTTTCCTCCTCCTCCTCCTTCTCTTTCTTTTTCTCTTCCTCTTCCTCTTTCTCTCCTCCTCCTCCTCCTTCTCACCCTCTTTCTCCTTCCTTTCCTCTTTTCCCCTACCCTATCCTCCCCCTCCCTCTTTCACTTATTTATTTACTTATTTACAATGAACAAGTTTCAAATTGGACATGATTTTTTTGCTTGTATTTTGTTCATGCATTTCACTGCTTCTAATTACCCATACACACAATGTATATAAGTTTTACCTAAAAGCTTATCTTAAAGCATACTGACTTCTAGATTTTAGGTTATCAAAGAGTCCAGAAACTTTTTTTTCCATCCTAACTTTTTCTTTAGTGAGACTGCTAGTTTGTTGACTTAATAATAGCCTTTCAAGATGTCAGCAGGAGACCGTGAAAGTCTATGGAAATGAAAGAATTACTAGAAAAAAAAGTAACTCTGCTAAATTATGGCATTGAAAAAAAGGCCTGCTTGGACATGGGAGGAAGGAAGGACAGTTAATATATAGATGTTTGTGACCAAAACATGACATTCTTTTTGAGGTTTTGTGGAAGCATGGAGGGGCACATTCAGCTTCACAGGCAAGGATGCTGACAGGGTGGAGGCCACTCTTCCCTCAGAAGTGACTTAGTCTTCTAATAGTATTTAAAGCCACAGCATGTGAGAGGTGCCCTTGCTGTGTTCATGAGGCTGAATCTAACTTACAACATCTGATACTGTGGAAAGGACCAGAGGATGTCACCATAGTGCTCCATTGACACAAATTAGCCCTGTGACCTGGAAAATTGCTCACTTCTCTCTAAAAGAAACAGGCGTAAGCTTCATGGTTTGTGTACTTTTCCCCAAAACCTCTTCATCATGGGGTAAAATCTACCAATGTTTGTCTTTCTTGCCTAGGTTCTTGAAAATCTTCAAGTTCCTGAAACAGTTATAGCTGATGATGGAATTACATGATAATGTTTCTACCAGAGGTGACATCTGATCAGAGAGATGTTGGCATTCTACTGTTCTGTGGTGAGATTCTTGCTCACACAGTGCCATGTCTACAGATAAGGGCTGGGCTGCTTTCTTTCTCATACCATATCCTTCCCAGTATAAGTGTAGTGACCACATTTGACAACTAAAAATAACTAAGAAAAAGAGTGGATGGGCTCTGTCAGTTATTGTTATTATTGTTACTATTATCATTGCCATTATTATTATTATTATTATTATTATTATTATTATTATTATTATTATTATTATTTATAATAACATTGGAACAGTCAGAAAAGTTAGTCATTGCACACACCCACACACAAGGAAGTCAGGTGTACAGTTTATAATCTTCCCAAGATATATGACTTAGTGTTGGTATGCTGTTACCAAGATAATTTTTAAGTCTATACAATCTACTGTGTTATAATCCCTCAAACTAATATACAAGACTAAATAATATGTAAATAAATGTATATTAACATTCTATATAAATTGGCACAAAAATGAATGATCTGGTCAATACAAGAAAGAGTGAATATACATGCATAAATGATAAATAGCTGACACATAGTTGGCACATCATTCATAGATAGATTTATATAACAGAAAACAGATAAATGGAGAGAGACACAAAGATAAAAAGAGACACAGATAGATATAAACCAACAGATAGTCGATAGGTGATAGACGTAGAGGGAGCTACAAATAGACAGATACATAGACATGTAGGTAGGTAAACAACAGGCAGGAGATAAGGGATGCCAGGTAGGCAGGTGATGGATTTCATGAGAAGAAGCACCTCACTTACAGCTTCCAGAGAACTTTACCTTTAGAGTGTCTCCTTCAAAGAGCTGGAAGGTTTGGGCTCTGAGATGGATCCCCTTTCCGGCTTCTGTTTCTATTTTATAGATACACTCATGGTTATTATCATAATATGATGGGAAATTTGGAGAGAGTAATGTTCCTTCATTTCCTTTGACGCTTGCTCCACATTCAGCTAAAATAAATGGGACATTAAAAAAAAAAGGAGGATTCAAAAGTGGAATTACTGATTAAAATAGATTAAAAACTTCAAGAGAATGACCACCCCACGTCTAACCATGTACAACTGCTCTCCAAGGAATCTCTCAAATGCAGATAGGTGACAAGGTTTTAGTGTTTTACAACTCAGCAGGAAGCACACTGCACTTCTCTCCCTTTCAGATTGTTCATAGTTACATCAACCACATGGCTCTTTCTGCTCTTACTACATAGAGCCCGCAGACTACCAGACTCAGCTCAAGATTAAAATCAATATACTCCAAACACCATGGTAACCCCACCATGACTTCTCTCTGACTCATTTGCCCAGGCCAGTTTTGTTTTACTCCTATACTGATGTAAGTTTCCTCTGCTTAGGTTTTGTGGCTTAGAGCTGAACTTGTAAGGAGAGGAGAGCATTTGATGACTGGGATAGAACTCTCTCCCCTTTCTTCATGGGAGAATCGGGTCACTGACTTCCAGCACCAAATTTAATTGAAACAAAGTACCTTTGTTCTAGGTTAAATTGACAGTCCATGACATCCAACTTTCAGCGAAGCCTGAGAAAGCCACTGAGGTCACAAAATGTTTTCTCACTCATGGGAGTGAGTAATTTTAGTCAAGAACTCCCACAGCTCTAAAGTGTTGAAGGAAAACTGCTCACTATTTAAAAAGTGGTACCAAAACCACCAGCAAAACTGCCACCAACACCACCACCACCACCACCATCACCACCGCAACCACCACCACCATCAGCATCGCCATCATCACCACCACCACCACCACCACCATCACCACCACCACCACCACCACCACCATTACACCACCACCACCACCACCATCACCACCACCACCACCACCACCACCACCACCATCACCACCATTACACCACCACCACCACCACCACCACCACCATCACCACCACCATTACACCACCACCACCACCACCACCACCACCACCATCACCACCGCAACCACCACCACCATCAGCATCGCCATCATCACCACCACCACCATCATCACCACCATTACACCACCACCATTACACCACTACCACCACCACCACCACCATTACACCACCACCACCACCACCACCACCATCACCACCATTACCACCACCACCACCACCACCACCACCACCATCAGCATCGCCATCATCACCACCACCACCACCATCACCACCACCACCACCACCATCAGCATCGCCATCATCATCACCATTGTCTTCATCACCATCACTATAAATAGTGTCTTGTTGTCATCCTAATTACCATCATCATCATTTGTCACCATCATTGTTATCACCATCATCATCATCATCATCATCATCATCATCATCATCATCATCATCATCATCATCATTTCTGCATGGGCAGTGTGTCTGGGGACCAAGTTCTCTGTAATATCAACTACCTAGATACAATTTCAGGCTGTTTGCTTCCCTTGTTTTAATCATAATGGAACAGGATTTTTCTGGTCTCCATACCACCAGGGTTTTAAGAGTATTTTGTATGCTTGTTTTATTTTTTTATGTTGTTCTCTATATATGAGTGATGGATCAACTATCTATCAAATATTTATCATATATATGTGTATATATACATGTATATATATATATATATGTTTATTACTTATTTCTAGCATTGATCTTTCCATTCATCTATATACAATTTACATAGAACTATTAATATACATTTATTTGCATATTATTTAGTCCTACTTATCAATTGAGGGATTATAACACAGTCAAAGGTGTAGTTTGCAAATCTCTGAAACAGTAGACTACTACTACTAAGTTGCTCCTGTTTTTTTATGTTTATAAACTTGCCAGGTCAAGAAATTTTACTGACTGAACAGTGACAATCTTAGGTAGGTTACAATCCATCATGGTACGTGACCTGTCACAGGATGCTTACTTTCAAAATTAAGCCTATTCATTTGCAAAGATGGACAACACACAAAATCTGTAACATACCAAAGCACTTGAGAGGTCCCTGACCCTGGTCTTCCTTCCCACTGGGAATCACTACAGAAAACATAGCATTCACATTGATAATTCAAATGCTTAGAAAACTGTCAAGTGAACTGATCGACGTGTTGAAAATTATTTGAGCTTTGTTCAAGGAATCCACTTCATCATCATTGTAATTAAACGTTTCCCCTTTTAAGTCTTTTAAAACTCTTTCAATTGTTCATTTAATATTTCTCTAAAGAGCTTGGATATAATACCTCTTGATAGGAATCTCTCATCTTTATAGAGAACTTAATGAAACAGTAATGAAAAATCGGATTATTTTTGAGTTTTAGAACTAAACTAATTAAAATAAAATTGGCTATGATGGGAGGGGATCAGTTAATTCTTCTACTCATGTTGTATACAGTGGCATCAATCAATGAAGTCAAGTGTCTATCTACTCTGAGAACTGCAGCAGCATAGAACTCCCATAAAGCCAAGCATGAAGACCTGCAGGTGCACAGTGATCAGATTCAGGCTGAGGCTGACACCCAGGCATCAGTCAAATGCCATCTATGTGGACTAACAAGTATTCAATCACAGGAAGGTCATTTTTACTAGAGATGCTAATTCTTCAGATTTGTCTATGCGGAATATAACCTTCCAAACTGCCTGGAATCAGGGTTAAACCACCTCAGAGAGTGGCACATCTACAGAACCTTGAGACCATAAGAGGTCATAGAGGTCAGTGGGTTTTGGGCATGAAATTACTGGGGGAAGATATTTGTAGATGCGGCTATAATGTATTTGTACAAATTATAGTCTGACCTCTGAGACTGTCAGACAGAAGTAATTATTTAGTTTCATCTACATAGATACATGCTTTAGAACAGTGCAATCCAGAATAGAAGAGCAAAAGAGCCAGAAAGCAGAAGCAACAATGTCTACCTTACCATAATTGATACTTGAAGCAAGCTTCTCACTTGTGTCCAGAACAGAGGAAGCACTTATCAATGAAATATAAGTCTCATATTAACTCAAGATATATAGAAATTGCAAACAATGGGACTCTTTAATCATTTTTTATGCTACACTCATTTTTCCAATTAGTGCTATCATTGGATAAACCATTAAGAATAGACTGAAGTGAAAATTTAACTATTAATTTTCTTTAAAATGTATGAGTAGAGGGCCTGGAACGATGGCTCAGCAGTTAAGAACACTTGCTATTCTTGGAGGGCACCAGTGGTCCTCAGTACCTACATGCAAAATGGTCACAATTGCAGTTAACTCTGAGCTCCAGAGAAGCTGGCACCCCCCATGATCTTCAAAGAGACCTGTATGCATATTTACATATACAGACAGACAAATCTAAATAAAATAGTCAAACTAAAACTTTAAAAAATTTAAACAATATAAAAAAAAAACCAATATTTACAGAAACTAGAGACTCCTCAGGTGAAAACAGTCATCTCTAAAGAGAATGCTTTATCACTCAGTTTTGTGCTGAAAGAAATGTAGAGTAAGAAAAAATCCAGGCAGACTATTTTGTCTCTCTAAACAATGTACAAGTTACTGAACACTGGAGAATATTGTCTTGAGTTTTTGTATTCTTTTGAAGAACACTTTGTCCAGAAAGTGTGGTTGGGTATGTTTTTCATTCAAATATAAATCACAAGTTCATTCATTTGAAATATGTCTTCACTATTACCTGTACACTACATATTTCCTAGGAGAAATATGTCTTCACTATAACCTGTACAGTACATGTTTCCCAGGGAATAATCAGCCTACAGTCATTTGGATGAGACAGAAATTTGGACCAGGGAAAAGTCAATTATATTCTTATAGACTTATTTAAAAAAGAGAAAGTATTTATTAATCAAAGATTCTAAGACAGAGAAGGGTTCAAAGATGTCTATTATATCTCTCTGATGAAGAATTTGCACTTAGGGTTACAGAAAAGGAAAAATATGTCCAAAGGGTAATAATGAATCCAAGAAAATTCCTGGCTCATGGCAGGAGTCACAGAAATTCTTAAAGTACATTTTGTGTGTGTGTGTGTGAAAACAGAACATGGAAGTCTTGAGACAAAGGCAATTTGGATGAGATCAGTCTAAGGTGGAGAGAGTCTGACATAGCCATCATTAAGAGAAGTTTCCTCAGCTGGAGCAGAGGCTATTCCAAAAGCTGTTCATGGAATATGTTCTTTTAGCTGAGTTGCCTTGTCTGGCCTTGTCTGACCTTAGTGGGAGTGGGTGCATCTGGCCTCACAGATGATTTCCAGAATGCAGGGGGTGACCCAGGATGGTCTTCACCCACTGGAAAAAGAAGAGAAGGGGGAGGAAGAAAGGATTTTAGGAGGGGATATCTGGGACATAGGCAGTGAGCAGGATGTAGAGTGAATAAGTAAAATAATAATGATGATTATAATAATTTTGATAATAATAGAGAAGGTTCCTTTTGAGTCAAATCAGAAGTGACTTAGCAGGTTTCCATGAAAATGTATGCAAGTTTTCCAGAGTAGAAGTTATCTTTCAGCACCAAGATGTGAGGGGTCGATGGGAACACAGGATTCTCAGTTCAGGAATAGCAGAGTCCCAGAGTCAGAGCTGTTCATGAGTTCATGTGCAGTTGGCCAAGTCATAGGAACCAGAAGCCTAGGAGTGTGGGTAACTGCAGACACCAAGGTGGTGAAAGGTCTGCCTTGGGTCTGTTGGATTCAGTGCAGTTTGTGACCTTCTCCCATAGGTACCTTACAAACTTGTTGTGATGAAAAGAAATATACACAGCAGCCAGCAGAGTACAAAAGGATCAATAGAGGGAGGTCAATGTAAGCCCTGTGTGGGCTCAGCACAGAGCTGTGGGTGGGCAAAAGCCAATGGCGCCTGCTGTTTGACAATCCACAAGCTATGAGATTTACAAATGAGATTCTGTCTAGGTTGTTGTAACTGTAAGATAGAGCTTGCAAGACCATGCTTACTGTCTAGACACAGCACCAAGTAAATACATCAAGACAAGCAAGCTCACAGTACCCTCCAGGCAAAATGCAGTAAATTGTTTCTCATGTAAGATAACAGTGCAAAATCCTGTTTACCAAGAAAACCAGAGTTGTAATGATGAATTAAAGTAAAACAGTATAGAAGATGAATGTCACACTCTCTGGACCAACTGCTTGATTTCATGTAAGTGAGTTTCCCCCAAAAAAACTCAAACTTTAACTGTTATACTGTATAAACATGAAAATTCCATCCCACGGAAGTCTGAGAAACTCAGATAATAAACAGAAGAGTGTCCAGATAGTCTTTGAAACTTGAGCTCTGTTTTCAACACAGGATAGGAATGCAGGGAAGAAAAAAGGAAGAAGAAAAGCTCTTTTGATGATGACTTAACTTGTCTTCAGTTCCGTCTCGATCCTCTGAGACTCATGAGGAGGCAAAGGCCAGCACTGACTTCTGGAATCCAAATTAGTACTAAGTCATGCCCAGGATCAAAAGGCTCAGAGTTATGGAAAATATAAGTGTATTCTGCTAACCTGAGAATTACTTGCTATTTAGTCTCTCCCAGGGATCCCAAACCTGCTTCTGTTTCATGGCCTGTCTCTCTCCGGGATCCTGTGCCTGCTTGTATTGTGGCCAGAGACTTTGGAATGAGCCTTTGATTCACTTCCATAAACACAGATGTCTTAGGGAAAACTTGGCCAGTCTCTTGTAAACCTCTGCTGATTTGCTGAGTGTCGTGAGTGAATGTCAGCTGTCAGTCTGTCTCAGGAATAAAAGGCCTTCAGGCTTCACAGAAGTCTTGTGCTAAAACCAAGGTGGCAATGGTGGCTCTGTTCCCCTGTCCCTCAGACCAGCACAATGCCCAACAGGACTTTGGTACCTGTTGTGAACTACTGCACCAATGGTTGCATGTCCGGAGTATCTCCTTGCAAACAACCTGAACTGTGCTACACCACGCAGCAGAGAAGCTGCCTCCTTCTCATAGATGACACTCAGAAGCTAACTTGGCCCAAACATCAGCGATGCTTCCTTGCTAGCTCACACAGCAAACCTACAATGAAGGGTTCCCAGGGACAACAAAGCCAGTTCTCTGAACTGTCACTGTCATCACAGGGAGTGTGGCTCTCAGCATCTTTGGAACTTGTATTTCTATAGCATGTCTTCTAGCATATTCTTTTCCCCAACTTTTCTTTTTCTTTCTTTTTAAACATACATTGATTTTTATTCTTTTATAGAGTCACTGGGCTCCCTTTTTCATAGAACCTTATAGCTGACAGAGACAGTTTGAAGATAAGGTAAATCAAGCTTCAAAAGTGAAGTAGCTTCCCTCAGCCCAGTCTATTTAAGTTTTCACCTCTACCCTTCCTGCTCAGCTCTCTCTCTGTTGCCTGACCCACTGCCCATGGATGAATGAAATGAAAGTGTGTGGCCACCTACCCACACACCTTGGCAGAGGTGCACTCCACACTCGGCGTCCCCCACCCAGGCACGTAAGCTTGGTTGCACCTTCTAAGCGGTATCCCTGGAAGCAGGTGAAAGCCAGGGTGTCACCCACACCGAAATGGAACCCAATTCTGCGGCTGAAGGCAGGGACTCCAGGGTCATCACAGGGCTCCAGGTCATATTCTGGAAACAAAAGAGACAGGGTGAGGGGATTGGGCCTGGGAAGCAAGGAAAAGTATTTGGCATGGACTAGGAAAGAAACAACACTGAAAGACTTTCATCCCACACTCTCCCTTATTTTCTTTCCCCCTCTTCTATCCTATGAATTCTTGCCTTTGTCCCATGGAGTCTAGCAGAAGTCTCAGTAGTCTACAATGTGAATATATATGTGTAATAAGGTAACAAGGGATGAATTATTTCTGCCTATCATGTTGAGAGAATGGAATCAATTATCTTGCATTCACAGCTGGTAAAGGCATCTCTGTACTCTCCTTAAATGTACTTTAAGGCTGAAGGCAAAGCAGCACCAAGAATAATGCTCAGCATCAGTTCATCTTGGCTAAGTCACCTGCACACAGGTATGTATGCAGCAGAGCTATTCTCAATGTATGAAGCAGGTTTCATTGACACACAATGGAAAATATTTTGTCAACTAGAAATTTCTATAAGCCACTCCAAGAGCAAACACTAAGTGAGTTTTAAATGAAGCAGCATTGTTTGATATCTGGATGCCCAGAAAGAGTGACTTCAGCAGGTTGGTATCCTGGAGGATCTTCTGTGTCTACCTCAAGCTTTCAGCTGCTGGTTGGGATCACACTGTGTGTGTAGTTTGGCCACTGTTTGCCATTGGTCCTCCTGTTTGTCTCTGGAGGAGGGACTAAGCCATTATGAGTCAGGATCACAATGAGGGAAAGTAGACACCTATTCTTCAATCTCTTGTCTCCATCTAAAACCTTCCTTCCATGTTCTGTACAGTCATGTCAGCGCTAGGTCACAGGACAAGCTAATGTCCCTAGAGTCTGGAGATTGGAAAAGGCATGAAGAACTGCTCTGTTTCCCTTTATGTTGCTGTTATAAGACACCAAGAGTGTGCTTGGCTCAACTTCTCAATCAAGTTGTCTTCTTGCTGTTTTGCCTGGCACCATGAGCTGACAAAGCACAAAAGATCTCTTCAGGTATGAAGGCCATGATTTTACATTCATAGCCGCAGAACCACATGCCTAAGAAACTTCTTTCATCTAGAAATAGACTTCCCACAAGGGATCTGAAGACCCAGAGCCAATATTTTCTGTGCCATGACATATGTGATGGCTAAAACGGGTCATGAAAAGCAGTTGGGTCGACGTTTAACTTCTGAAGTTTACAGTTGCTTTGTTCTGAATGACTGTCTGAGAAAGTGGCAAGGCAGCAGCCTTAGTTTTCTTCTGCTATGTGATGACATAGCTCAGAAGCAAATCCAGATGGCAGAATGTAGCACTGTGACCTTCCAGCAACCAAAACCATGACAAGGGAAGTTCTCTTTTTCCCCAGAGTCTGAGATGTTCTGCTATAGCAGAAATCCAAAGACTCTGCCGTGAGCCATGTGTGGGAACAGCAGAACATAAAAACAGATGGGGACAGATGAATGAGAAGTTTAGAGTCCCCTGGGAATTGCCTGTGGGAGATAGCCACAGGCCTCATGCCATCTCCTTCAGAATATCCATTTTACTCTTTATAGATCTGGATGCAAGAATATAGAAAGGAAAGAAATTCTCATAATGACCCTAACCAATCATCTAGGGAAACTACAGAGAAGATACTCAGGTACTAGCATGAGAAGGCTGAAGTCTTTGATTGATAATGTGGACAATTTCATCATTACTATGACTACAGTAAAATTCCAGGAAAGCATGCATTTGAACCAGTTCTGGAAGGCTCTTTTATGCTGCTACATAGCAAGGAAATCAACAAAGTCAAATTAAAATAACCAAAGTTCTTTGTAAATAGAAAAAAACTGTTAGAAATTTGTTGTTATTTTTGTTCTTGTGTTTGAGAGGCATTCCATGTTAGATAACCCAGCTTCATGCTACAAGTGAGAAAACTGCTACCATGTGACAAGGGGGACATAGCTGCTGGTGAGAGATGGAGCCTTCTACGAGTGCACACACACACACATGCATATGCGCACACACAAAATTGTTCACTCCCGTTAGTGGGGGGGGGTTTCACTCCTTGTCATTGGGTGTGTAGACAATGGAATAGAAGTGCTCTTAGGGCCTTGTTTAAAACATCAGGTTTATCCGGCTCACTTAGATCAGCATTTTGATCCTATATGCAAAGATTACCTATGCCAAAAGCAACACAGATATGCAATTGCACCTAAGTAAAATGTGTCAAATACACCAGAAAGCCTACACACTTATAGATACGTACTACAATTAAAGAAACAAAAGCAGTTGAAAAGAAAGTTTCCTGACTGTGTTGGGATATTGTCAACATGTATAATTCTGATAAAAGAACTAACAGCCTGTTTTCCTCTATGTGAGTACCCACTGGAGGAACAAGAGTCAGTGTTACCTGCCCCTGTACATTGATCCCAGAGAATAGGTTGTGATCAGAGCTGCTAGAACTGTTGAAGAGAGGCAAACAAGGAAACCTTTTCAGGAAACAGTTTTATTTATCAATTTCTTACGAATAGAACTTACATATGGTGCAAGATGCATGCTAGCTTTCAGCATTAATAGCTCAGCCTTTATAACCTATGGATCAAAATTTTGCTGAGGACAGAGAGGACACACACACACACACACACACACACACAGAGAGAGAGAGAGAGAGAGAGGGAGAGAGAGAGAGAGAGAGAGAGAGAGAGAGAGAGAGAGAGAGAGAGAGAGAGAGAGAGAGGAGAGAATCCAAGATCATATAGCCAAAGACAGAAACCATAAAGAAGACAAAGAAACAACATACCTGCAAATGTAATGTTGAAACCTTCATAGGAGATGGAGAAGTCAGAGATGAACCTGAGTTGTGCAGTAAAGTTTCCAAACAAACCAGCCTTAATGGTGTGAGGCAGGACTGACCCAGTGAGCCTGGCTACTGGTTCTGAGAAACTCCCATCCTCTGTGATCAGCAAATAGTCGTGGGAACTCTCAAGGTGAAAGGTGTGGAAATTCATCTGTACTCCTGAGAGATGAGGGCGGTACAGTCGATTTAACTGTAGCTGAAAGGAATCTCTTCTAGGCATAATTATAGACATCAAAGGTTTGGATCAAAATACCCTAAATTGTTAAATATTAAAATTATCTTGGGTTATTTTTAACTTTAATATTTCAGAGAAAATTAGATAGAGGCTGTTATAAATTTAAGAAGAATAGTCAAACAAAAACAAATGTTCAAATAGCTTTCAGATCAGTTGCTGCTGTGGGTTTTGGTGCAGATATGGATATCGATGTTGGTAGAGAGGAGCTGTTATAGCTACTGATACACTCATAGATCTAGGTGGAGATTAAAGAATGAGTTAAATGTCAGCATGGGCATAATACTGATGTTTATGCAGACAATGGAAAAGGATATAGATATCATCACAGGTGTGTGCAGATGTATATCTGTGGTGGTAGAGATGTTAGTTTGGTTATTCATATAGACAAAGGCATAAAGGAATCTATAGATGTAGGTATGGTTCCATTAGTACAATAAGTATGTTGATGTTTGACTGTATTCATGAAGGGGAAATGTTCATCCCAGAAACAGAACACAGAATACCCCCTTCATTTCCACTCCTCAGTTTTTGAAGTATTAGTTTGGATATATCATATGTAAACACGCACTGGGGAAGGCAAATTCTCTAAATTATAGTTTTTTCAATCTTATTATGTCTTCATAGAAATCATAATGCATCATCTCTGAGTTTCTGTGCTGAAGAGGATAAACTGACATATAAGTGATAAAGATTTACATTTTTCTAATTAAGCAGTCTTTGTTACTAATAATCTGTTTGTTTTATTTACTTCAGGACATCTTTTTATTCTTTTTCCCCTTCCTTCCTTGGAGAGTTACTATTTCAATTTATATTTGCATTCAGGAGTCTCTGTGTAGATATGTGCATGTGGGTTCATGTACCCTCAGAGGCCAGAGGTGTCCAACCTCTCTGAAATTAGAGTTATAGGTTGCTGTGAGCTTACTAATATGGGCGCTTAAATTTGAACTCAAGTCCTCTGCAGGGATATGCTCTTATGCTCTTAACTGCTGAGTTATCTTTCCATGTTTTTAAAAATATATGTTCCTGCAGGAGTGTAAAACATAACCATCTAAATGCTGTAACATGCAGGTCATTGTAACATCTAGATCATAAAAACACCAAGTGGAGTTTCAATATATCTTGAAAGGCAAAGTCTACTGATCAAAGTTTTTTTAAGGTTCTTTAAAAATAACGTTTAGTTATAGATATTAGAACATGCCCAGGGTACCTTGCTAAGCCCAGCACTCATAATATATATTTTCTTCAAAGAATACTAATTTGCTTCTTTTGCATTTTTCATGTGTATAAGGATGGGAAAATCCATGGCGGTAAAACACCATTAGATTATGTGAAGACCTGATAATTATCATAAGAACTGCACCTTACAGAGTCAGAACAGAAGCATAGATGTTTCTCAGATATATTATAGAAGCTTAAAAAATCTACTCTTCTTACATTTTACTTAATCAAAGCTCATTTTCCTTATCATTGCGTCTAATTTCCAAGTTTATATTCACACATATACAACCAGGATTACACCAACAAAAAAAAAAAAAAAAAAAAAATGACTTCTGCTTAACTCTCCAATGATACCAAGATCTTGTTTTCTTTTATTCTTATCAAAAAAGTTAAGGGCTAGTTAATCATGAAAATTAATTTATTTTCCTGGCATTTCCTTCCTGCTTCCTCTAGCCCATACTCCCCATCCTTCCTGCTTCCTCTAGCCCATACTACCCATCCTTCCTGCTTCCTCTAGCCCATGCTCCCCATCCTTCCTGCTTTCTCTAGTCCATACTCCCCATCCTTCCTGCTTCCTCTAGCCCATGCTCCCCATCCTTCCTGCTTTCTCTAGCCCATGCTCCCCATCCTTCCTGCTTTCTCTAGCCCATGCTCCCCATCCTTCCTGCTTCCTCTAGCCCATACTACCCATCCTTCCTGCTTCCTCTAGCCCATGCTCCCCATCCTTCCTGCTTCCTCTAGCCCATGCTCCCCATCCTTCCTGCTTTCTTTAGCCCATGCTCCCCATCCTTCCTGCTTCCTCTAGCCCATGCTCCCCATCCTTCCTGATTCCTCTAGCCCATGCTCCCCATCCTTCCTGCTTTCTTTAGCCCATACTCCCCATCCTTCCTGCTTCCTCTAGCCCATGCTCCCCATCCTTCCTGCTTCCTCTAGCCCATACTCCCCATTGTGTATTGTTTGTGTTAAGCCCCTACCCTTGGTCTTACCCTTGCCATGAGGGACTTCGATGGTCCATGTACAGTTCAGAGAGTTTGGATAAAAGTCTGGAAATCCTGGAGAAAGGACAGTCCCACTCTTTCCATGGATGTAGCCTCCACACAGGGCTGAAATAACAGAAAACATGAGCAGTCCACACTGGTTGCTGGGATGGAGTGCTTCTACTTGGTCAGTGCATTTGCATAAGCACCAACAGAAGATAAAGTCGAAACCTAGATATCGTTCATCGTTTTTCTTGCAGCTATGAGATGCCACTTCATAAGCAGGTGTTTCTATCACAGCATGGCCACAGACCCTAACTCAGTGTAAAGCATGGCAGAGAAGGACAGTGTCAATACATCCAGAGAAATGGGCATATATTTAAGCTGTCATTCCCATCTTCCAGGGTGAGTCTTCTTAACAATCCTACAGTGAATTTAAAATTCTTGGAGCACAATTTGACATGTTCAAACTAACTGAAATATTTAACTATCATAAAGTTCTTTATAAAACTTTGAACAGGAAAGCACTAGTTCATAGCAATACATCAGGAGCTTTAAGGAGTTTTGACAGACATATAAAAAGCAATGGCACACATGAAGACACAGAAGCTGTGATTGAGTGGACTTGACCAGGACAAGATCAGCCAGCTTAAATCCTAATTTGTATGGGAAGAGGATTATGAAGTCCCAGCCCTAGATAAGGAGCTATTGGTAAATGATGAGTTATGTGGAAAGAAGCTCAGTTCTCTGAGAGGCCACCCATGCTCTGATGAATGGCCAATACCATGCACAGATAGTAACACTAAATGGATTTGGTATGTTTAAAAAAAGAAAACACATAAAGGCTGAGAGGGAAGAGTGGAAAGAGGACAGAGAATAAAATAAACTAAAATGAAGATATGGATTTTATTAAAATACATCTATAAGCAAGAAAAAGTTAAAAATAAAAGTATATTTTATATATGTATAAAATTATATGAAAAACAAAATTTTGGAAGAGATAAATGGCTTTCTTCTGTCCTCTTTTAGTTTTCTTTTCATATTGAAACACAAATCCACGTGCCTACATCCATACTGACATATAAGCTGCGATACTCTATCACAGACACACACTTGTAGGCAGGTATGGACTTTCCATACTTGATATACAATTATGGCAATTATGTCCTTGAGTGTAATGCTTAATGATAAAGTTGAAGTCAATGGAATTACTACCACCAAGCACATTCATTGCTTCCTTATTCTGGGAACAATTAAATACTATGTGATGTTGTTTTGAAGCATTCAATTGATTCATGCCAGCTATAGTCACCCTGCACAATGGCAGTACAGACTAGTTATCCCTCTGTCATGACACACATTCAGCAGCTTTTGGACCTGTTGTTTTCTGTGGGAACCTCTATGGGAGTAGTATCTTTGGTTTTTAGTTTGAAAAAAAAATCTCATTTACTATGTGTGATGGATAGTTTTGGTCAACTTGATGTACTGTAAATTAAATAAGAAGAGAGTCTCAATGGGGATAATTTAGATCAGAATAATCCATGGATATGTCTGGGGAATTATTCTTATTTTTTATTAATTGGTTATTTATTTATATTGGAAATGCTGTCCCCCTTCCCATTCTCCTTTCTGCAAATCCTCAGATTCCATCCTCCTGTCCCTTTGCCTCTAAGAGAGTACTTTCCCACCCAGCCATCCATTCCTGCCTCACTCCTCTAGCATTCCCTTGGGCTCCACCAGTATCCGACTGAGAAAGATGCAGATACTTACAAACAATCATTAGGCTGAGCCCAGGACAAAC
The DNA here is from genome assembly GCF_963924665.1 of Micromys minutus. Classification (NCBI taxonomy): domain Eukaryota; kingdom Metazoa; phylum Chordata; class Mammalia; order Rodentia; family Muridae; genus Micromys; species Micromys minutus. The sequence continues at coordinate 49,883,639 of NC_137983.1, read as the reverse complement.
TAGTTCAGTTCACATGGGAAGCAGAATGAAGATGCTTCATCAAAAAGCTGATTAACATCCACAAGACCCAGTCATTTAGGGTTGAGAAGAGAATCAGTGTATCAAAGAGGTCCTCAGTCCCCCACACCAACTGTAGAAATCCCCCTGATACCCGGCATAGAGAAACAACCATAGATAGAAGTAAAGATAGAAGCAGCAATCTATCTTCACACACTGGGAGGCCATTGGGCCTGAAGAGAATAGGGTGTTGTCACATGTGACAGCCAGGGTGTGCCTGGGGGCTTTGATAGCTGGAAGTGAGCCAGGCACAGAGAGAAAAAGCCTGAAGTTTATCACAAGAGGAGACTTTGGGAACTGTCACTCCTGTGTTAAGAGTTCAAACAGCAGCCCCTCTGCCTGCTAGCTCAGTGATCTCTCAGAGCTCCTGGTCTTTGCTCTTTTATATTGTCCTGTGGTGGGAACTTGTTTTCAGATGTGTGCAATTACTAAGTTGTAAATGAATTTCTTACAGAAACATTGCTACATAAAAAGTTTTTATAATAAAATTTTCCTTATTTTTCTTTGTCTCTCTTTCTTTCTCCCTCCCCCATCTCTATGTATGTGCACGTGTGTTTTTTATGTTCGTGTATGTGTGTGTGTGTGTGTATCTGTGTATGTGTGTGTGTGTGTGTGTGTGTGTGTGTGTGGTGCCTACTGATTCTGTTTCTGTACAGTTCTGAGTAATACATCCACTCGCTACTTTGAAATATTGTGACACTGACCCCTGTGTCCCTATTCTATGTCTGAAAATGTCCCAGGTTCCCTGTGTGCTGGAGAAAGAGGTGAGCCACAAGGGAAGGCTACCAGTATTGTATAGAAAACCTTAATACCAAATCTGTATGGCTCTCCAGGCTCTTATTTTAGGAGTATATGTGTTGTCTGAAAGAAGTATATGGCCTGAACTTGAGCTCATATTTCCTTTATCAAACTGGATGGGTCATGTAGTTTGAAACATCTCTTTTGAACTAGAATTAACCATCATTCCCTAACTCATTTCTAGGACCACTTCTTCTCAGTAGGCTAATTAGAAATTGTGCTATGAACATCACTTTCACAGTCAACATTTGCATGATTACTGGCTAACTTATGAAACACACACTTTACATCCTGCTACTCTCTGGTCAATATTTGAAGGGGATGTAACACATCACAACACATAAACTTAAGAAGAATGGCCACATGAAAACCAATCCAACACAAATGATTGAAGATCATTTCTACCATATTTTAATAGGCTCTCATTAGATTTTTCCATCTTAATTTTATTTTATTATGAAAGATGGAAAATTAAACATTAACTTTGAAGTCAACTTTGTCAACAAAGAATTACTGAGAACCTGCTGGTAGACATTGGCCTTAGCACCAAGGGAGATGACATTATGGCAAATGAGCCAACACCACTAATATCATGGAATGATGGCACATGGAAAAGCTCACTGTTCCATCCCTGATGACAGAACTTGGAAGAAAATAGATGCCTGTGCATGGGACAAGGTAGAGGGGAAAGATAGCTGAGTCCAAGGCACTGACATGGGCTGAGAGAAGGTAGGAGAAAGGGCCCCAGAGCCTGAGCTATGAGGTCCCATGTGATAACTGAATGAGAGCTGAAGTGGCAAGAATGGAGAAAAGGGACTCTCAACCAGTACAGGCTTATCTGGAGAAGAGACCTACATACGTGCCATACGAAGGAAAGGTGAGAAGGTCTTTGGATCTGTCTGCTGTTCAAATGGTTCCCCATCCTTCATAAACCATCCTAGAAGGCTGGCATTTTTCAGAGGCAGAGAAAAGAACACATTATATCCCTGCCTGTGGAGCACATAGGTTATGTTGTGCTTAACCTTGTCACAAGGCTGCTCTGTAAGGTTTAGGGAGAAAATGCAGGCAAATGGACAGATGTTTTGGGCAGCTTGAGAGAAGGGCAGACAAATACAGATGTTATGTGTATCTTGAGAAAGAAGGGCAAAGACAGATGTCTTTACTTGGGAAAAGATGGGTAGCTTGAGAGAGAGGGCAGACAAATACAGACTGTAGAGAGAGATATTGTAACTTTCTTTTCACAGCACTGGTACAGCAGTAGGGGGGTGGCCAATTGGAAACCTACAGATGACATAGGCAGGGAATTAAGATGTCTGGATAAAGGAAAGCAGGAGTGAGGTTTGGAACTCTGAAGTGTGAGGCTGCTGAATACCCATGCAAAGGACTGGAGATGGAATGGGGCAGAGAAGTCAGCCTCCTATGGGAAACACTGACCAAGAAACAGGACAACATAGTGGTGGATAGGCAGTGCCATGGGTGTGAACAGGCAACAGAAACAGCACTTAGTCATTTACCACATGGCCAGCACAGTAAAGATGGAAGCAGAGTATGCAGGACAGATAAGGGGGAATCAGAGGCCTGGGGTTCTGACTGGAGAAAATGTAACTAGTTAGTTTCCATTGATTATGGACAGGCATAAATCAGCATAACAAATTCTCAAGTTTAATGAATGACTTAGCTATGAAAAAGAGTTTTATGTAACACTGAGAGGCTGTATATCCAATGTTTCTGGAACCAGGCACTCTAAAGTCTACTCATTCTCTCTAATGCATTAAAAGGAGTCCATATCCAACTACATTGAGTAATCACAAAATCCAATAATCACAAGTCATTATGTGCCGGTTAACGTGTGTATGAAAATGTGCATGCTTGTGGAGGCCAGAGGTCATGTTTCAGTGCCATTGCTTAGGGAATAGAGATGGAATTCCTCACTGGGCCTAGAGTGTAGTGATTTCCTCAGCCAGTGGTCCAGTTAGCACAAGAGGTCTTCAGGTCACTGCATCCCTGTTGTTTTTTGGTGACTTCCAATCCTGCTAAGAAGATCAAGAGTGCTAATCAGCCACAGGGTGTTTCCATTTGGACCAGACCAGGAGAAATTTTCAGTAGAGGTGGATGTCTCTGTCAGTCTTGATCCCCTGCTGGATACACGGGACTTTCTGAGCCTCCCACTATCAATTTTCTAAATAAAATTACCTGCACAAAGCCCACAGGCTTAAAGAAAGGGCAATTTTATATACAGAGAGAGTGGAATGAGATTCTCAGCTAATTCTAAAGAGAGCAGAGAATAAGATAAAACCTAGACTTTCCCTGCAGGATTCCTGCAGGATTTGACTATTCATAGATGACCAGGTCTCTGTTCTGTCAGCAGACCCACCAATTTAGCGGCATTGAATTGGAATTACATGAACCTATTTCTTCATGCACTGTAGAGACTTTTGAGATAGTTATAAAAGCTACAGTAAAAAAAACTTACTTCTAATTTCCTCAAGGCTGCTACTCTGTGAGTTTGATATTTGTATTTCTAATATCTACCTACCATTCTGGACTCAGACAGGTTTTATCAAAAAGCCCCTTGGAAAAATGACTAAAATATGGAGAAAATTTTTTTAAAAAGGGCACAGGGTATGGGAGGAGTAGGCAGCTTGGCATCTTTCCCCAGGTATATTGAGGTAAGGTCCAATCAATGATCAGTTGGTGTTGACCTCTGGTTAGTTCTCAGGCTCCCTGACAAATCATTTCCTAAGAGCTTAACCCCGGTCTTACTAATAACAGTCTTAATGCTCTCAGGCATGCAGAATAAATACTCAAAGAAGTCTTTGACATCCTAAAAATTAAAATTTAGTATGGAAAGCCCAACATCAAATATAGATAGCTGAGAATTATTCTGCAGGTAAATAATATCAAATAGCCTTCAGATCTCAAATGAAGCCCAGTTGTTTAGTTTACAAAGTGCTGTTGAGATGGCATAAAGAAGGCAAGCTGATGTGCCTAACCCAAGGTGGATATCCCATAAGTAAGAGCATGTTGGTAGGATGGGAGCAGGGCCCATCCTTCATGCATTGCCCAGTGGTATGTGGTCTGATACTGTTTTTTGATCTGTTCATACTTGTGAACCGATGTGCTGTTATCCTTTAATATTATTATCACTCCCTTTCTCCACCCAAGTCATCTCCAAGACCATGACAAGAGTTATCTAATATTACACTGAGGACTGTAGTCTCAGTTTTCACTTCTTGGATCCAACACATGGAACTTACAAGTTCAAAGATAAGTGTATACCTTCACTGGGGATGATTGAAGTTGACATATTGGGCCTATATTTCAGACCAGAGCCCTTTTATATGGGGCAAGGTTACAAGAGAAGGAAAAATGATGTGCTATAAATTATGCTCTCTCCATGTTGTCTACTCTGTAGTACCCACAGGAGCTGAAGGCACTCAAATCCACACAGCCTCTTTCTTGAGTTATTTCCCTCTGTCTGTGAGAGTGTGCTGAGTCTTCACTCTGCTCCCCTCCCCCTGCCATACATGCCTTATGTGTGGTATTTCTGCCAAGGCCAGTTCTTCTTTCTTTGTATATGGTGCTATAGAAGGACTCCAGGGCCTTACAGGTGCTAGACATGTGCTTTACCACCAAACTATAAAACCTGTCCTGCTCTTCATGTGTTAGCTGTATATTTTGGTCTTTTGATCTAACTCAACTTTGAAATCTTGTACTAGTGTCTTCTTTGAAAAGAATTCTACATGAAACAAAGTTTTGTGCTTTATAGTTTCTTCCTTTTCTCGTTTACAGTAATCTGTAGATGGTGTGTGTATGTGTGTGTGTGTGTGTGTGTGTGTGTGTGTGTGTGTGTGTGTGTGTGTATCTATGTGTGTGTATGTAATGTTATGGGTATGCTCCTAAGTAAGCAGAGCTGTATTTCAGTTTTTCTCCGTTACAGGATGACTCATGACCATTCTATGGTTAACAGAAGTCACTGACTATGTCTCCTTAATTACTTATTTATTTCTATTGAATTCATTTTCCCAAGAGAAATATTGGACAGATGCCCTGCATTTCAAGGCAATATTAAACCAGGGCTTCCCAGGTTTAGAAGGCAAAAACTTCTAAGACACATGCAAAATTGTTTTTACTATCAAAGATGAAGGTCTTTGGCTGTGGAATGATGAGGTATTTCCCTGGATTCTGACCATGCCCAGAGACTTGAACTGTGTTTCATATTCCTACTCTCAGATACTCATGACCATTCACCCTAATCCCCAATGCTTCTGTTATATATATATATATATATATATATATATATATATATATATATATATATATATATATATATATATTTGCCTTGAATGAAATCATTTCTGCAGAATTAAGTCTCTTCAAAAAAGTGGACTTTGAAATGCCTCCCAGGCTTCTCAAGAGTGTACATTGTAAATCCTATTTCTTTTTTTTCATTTTATATTCTTAGTTATTTTTCCTTCTTCACTTGCTTTTATGTATGAATTTAAAGGTACGTAGAATGTGATGCTGGTGTTAACTTTTAGGAGGCAATGAAAATAATTGTTTTGCAATAAATGTTTGCAGAAAGAATACACAGTTCACAAAAAATATTTAATAACAACATTTCTAAAATGATCTGTGCATTTGTCCTTTACCAAATAGAAGGAAGATTATGCCACCAATGCTCAATTTATTCCTTTTAAATTGTAATGTGCTAACAATGGCATTCAGGAGAAACAAATGTAGTACTTGGAAAAGAGAAAGAAAATTTTTAGTTTTTTCAGGTGAGATAAAATATTATAATTAATTCTAATTTATGTTCCCTTGCTGAGAGCCATGAATTTTTAGAGGCTTACATTACCCATTGATGTGTGGTTTGTTGCCATAAAAACCTGTAAGATTTAAGAGATTGTATAATATTAGAAAGGGCAAGGCAATTCTCATAGCTCAGTGTAAACAGCCATGACTAAATAAAACTCTCATGCTAAACTCTAAACTCTCTTGAAATGTGAAGACTTATGAACAACCTTTCATTGTAGGCTCTTCCTCCTGGAAAGGTGCTACAATGTAGCAGAACAAATCACATTTGGGATTCCCTTGGATGGATCAAATTTCAAATTTGCATAAATTTGACTTGGAAGACAAAAGACAAAATGTCTAAGTTTAATGCACTTTTATTTTCTCTAGAAAAATCCCATTTGTAACTGTTCTCTTGTAACAACTTGGCCAATTGCTGATCACACAGCCATTCTGGTAGAGCTGAGTTCCACTCCTTTCCTAAGTCATTTCCTGTCTATGCATTTGTTTTACACAGAACATGTAGCACTGGTGATTATTGAGAAGAATCCACCTCAGAATATCAACTTCAAATGGGTCAAGCAAAGCCTTTCACTCGAAAGCACCATTGTAAAACCCACCCAGGTGCTTTGACCATGTGGTGACAGTGTGCTGACTATCCACTGGCAAGCAAGGACACATCAGTCATCATATAGTCCCTAGATTTCACAGTTCAATTTCTTATAGCCACAGTGGAAAAATTTGCAGCCCAACCAACATGGCCCAGTACTCTGGATGCTGAAGCAGCAGGGTTGCAGGATTGGGCTACACAATTCGATCCTGTCTCAGCACAAAACAAGCAACAAAAGAAAGACATTAGGGTTAATTGACAATACAGTTACAATATACAGCATCAAAGAACACTGTCTCAATAGCTTTGTGTCAATAATTGACAATGTGTGATCCTCCTGAAGAAGGTCATCATGCCTAGTGCCCAACCTCGGTGCCCTCCTAGTAGGTAGCCTCACAGATGTGTAAGTAGCTCCCTCCCCAGTTCTATGCAGACCCCCAAATCTCCACAGCTTCTGTGTGTTTCTGAAAAGGCCTTTATCTACTATGAGTGTTCCACTTCTTATCTGTGTGTACCATGCACTGGTTAAGCCAGTAGTCTGGTGAAAAGGTCAGGGATTGCTAGTACTCAGCAGTACTGAAAACACAGCCTTCCAAGAGCCTGCTATTTGTACCTATTATTTTAAGAGAATCAAGGTGTTTATTGCACATATGACATTTTAAAGGGAGTACCTATGGTTTGGGAAAAGGAAAAGAAGTTGAAATTACATGTGTATATAACTCACATTTAAGTTTTTATTTTTCACATACCTACACACTTTTATGAAGAAATAATGTTACAACAGGGCATAGTCATAAGAATTCCAAGTGATCACAAATAAAACATTTACCTAACTTCTAGTTATTGAGAAAAACTGATATACAGTAATCTATAATCTGTGTTTCCATGAGTGGTTAAGTACAGAAGGAAAGACAGATGACAAATAGATAGTCTTAAAAATTAATTGGGGGACAGGGGGTAAATGCCCAGCAGAAGTACTCTGGAAAAGGTCAGAGGTCAGTGGGCTGATATATGTTAGTTTTGAGGAAACTCTGTATGTGGACTGGGGTCACCTGAGTCAGAAGAGAATGAGGCTTGACCATCTGGAATGTTTAAATAGAGCACAAAGTCTTTGTCAGTAATATTGTTCAGCAGACTACCATTTTTCAATGTTAATAAAGACTTATCCTAGTTAATGGAACTATTCTGCTGAGCAACCTTCAGATGTGCTGTGCTTTAAGGGTAGAGTTTCTAAAGGTAATACATTCTCTGGTCACTTTGGATTCTGTCAGGTGTGGTGCGCAGTGGTCCACATGTTTCCATGTCTTCTTGTCTCTACATGTCTTTGTAGTATACCAGCTTAGCTCTGCTTGTCTGGGCTCAACCTACCATCACAGCTGGGCAAGGCGTGGTTCCACTGATGGTTCTTCTCACAGATGAGGGGCTCGTCATCACTGAGTGTATACCCAGGGTCACAGCTGAAGGTCACTGTAGATCTGATACCAAAGTTACTGCCATGCCGATGACCATTTACAGGGATGCCCGGGTCCAGACAGGAGTCAGATTCAAGAGTCACACCTGAATGTGCAGAGAGAATGTAAGACTGAAAGGACTTTCTGAATAATTGAAGAAAAGTATTATAACATAAGCTGTAATATATTCTTAGATGTGTACAGACCTAGGATCTCCTATCTATGTAAATTATTTATTATAGAATTGATTGTTTACTATCCAGTAGTCATCCATGTGAAATACTTGACCTTGTTTTTCAAATTAAAGACAGTCATGTGTTCATCTTCAGGTCATAGAGAAATGATACAACCTGGAATAATCTATCGAAGTCTTTTAACTTTTCCTTTGTTCCCCAGAAAATCAAAGGACTGTTAACAGAACACCAAGCTAGGTCTTATTCCTTCTCCTCTCTCTTTACTTTTATACTTTTGCATTCAAGTTAGGTTTTGGCAGCTTCACTGCAATGCTCCTATACGTGGACAGATACAGGCAAGCACACACATGAAACACGGTTTAAATTTGTATGAGAGTGGATTTTCTAAGACTATATTGTACAGATTTAACTGTAGAATATAAGTGTAAACTGCACCATTTTAAGATCTCCATGCCATCTGTCATTTGCCTAAGCTACTAGATAAGCTGGTATATAAAAGGAACTAGGTCACCTCCTCATGAGGCCGTCCATCCCGCTTTACATTTGCCTTTTCTAGAATAATCTATTCAAAAACATGAGAATCAGGGAAGGGAAAATCATTGCAATGTTTGTGTAGTTAGAGAAGTAAAAACTCTTTTACAGTTTTCCCCTCTATCAGTAACCTCAGACATGGACAGTGATCACAAAATGCTCTGGAATTCAGACTTTCATGGCTCCAGCATTGACATCATGGATCCTGGGACTGATCAAATGGACTTTAGTGGAGCTAGGTGACTAGTAGAGATAGGCTTTCCTTTATTTGATTAAACAAGTAATTCTTATAATCTAGGGTAACTATTTAAACAACAATAATGTGTTCTTAGTAGTGCAAAAGACTATGACTCAAACAGGGTAGAACTGGCCATGAAGAGGTTAGCTGCTGAAGGACAGTGTATGAGCACTGGGCCTTTTCCAAAGCTCAACAGCACCCTGATATCCTTGGTGTATAAGTCCTGTGAGTCATGGTCATCCTGGTTATTCTCTGTGGGTGTTTCATAAACATAATAATCACTCTGGTTGCTTACAGTGGGAGTTCCCTGATGGCAAAGACCATACTGGTTATATATCCTGGCCATTTTATCTGGACTATTTTGTTATCCCAGTAGTTTTCTAGCATCAGGACCATTCTGCCTACTTCTGTGGCCTCTTAGTTGTTGTATCCATTCTGTCCAGCGAACTGGCACACAAGTGGAGAAGGAGCTTAGCCACCCCTTCAGTGACCCTTTCAAACATATCTGTAGACTCTACCTCCTGAAGAACCGCCTCAGGCCTCCATATTCTCTGACAGAGTATGCCCACCACACTCTGTTCACTTCTGGCTCACCCTCTGTGTTTTTCCTTTCACAAGATGGATAGAGTTTTTCACTCTAAGAGAGCCCTTGGAGTTAACATCTGGGCAAATGAATAAGCTCAGAGCGGTTGGGGGAAATCTGGGAACTTATAGAGCTTTGAAGAAATTGAATTCATAGGCTGTGACCCAAGTCTCCCAGGATAAAACCCAGTGTGGATTCTCAGTCACATTTTTAAAAGTTGGAGGTATTTGAACAATGATAGGACAAAAAGTAAACTGAAAATATTGCATTATTTTTACCAATACTTACTTTTCTTAAATGGTTATTCTATATCTTTATACAAAGAAGAGCAACACCCACTGCCCTACAGCAGGTTATGTGAGCAGGACAATCAATGCTGAGTAGCAGTCTACAGAAGTCTTACTCTTGTCTTTATGCCTTTCTCCTCCCCTCCTCTCTTTTCTCTTCTTTCTACCCCTCCCCTCCATTCCCTCTTCTCTCCTCCCTTCTCCTCTCCTCCCCTCTTCTCTCTTCTCCCTTCCCTTCCCTCTCCTTTCCTCCCCTTCCCTCCCCTTCTCTCCCCTCTTCTTCCTTTTCCTTCCCCTCTCTTCACTTCCCTTTCTTTTCCTCCATCTCCCCCCTTTTCTCTCACTTCTTTCCACTGTCCTCCATCCTACTGTCCTCCTCACTCTCTGTTCTCCAACCCCTCTCTCACCACAAACACATTCCTTTCCTCCATTTTCCATGAAAACATTTTTGACTCTCATGCCTTGAACAACATACCCCCACATTGCTGAAATGACCATGGGATGAAGGCTTCTGACAACATGAGGGCATTTTTTTTGGGGGGGGTGAGAAATGCTTACAGTAACATTCATGATTTATAATGAAACCATAATACAAAATTTGCTTAAAAATATAGAAGGACTGTTAGGCAAAAAAGCTAAATAGAATTTTATGTTGATCATCCTTCTGGAATATATCTAAAATCACCTAGAAAACCATGCTGGACACCCAAAAACAAATTAGCTCTTGCTGTATTTTTTTTATTAAAAAACAATAAACAGTAGTACAGATGTGAGTTCAGAAATATAAAAACACTGTGTTTCTAATTTGGGTGTGTGAGTGTATGTGTAAATGCATATTTGTATGGGCATGCATTCCATGTGCAAGCATTCATGAGTGTGTCTGTGTGTGAGCGTGTGCACGTGCACATGTGTATATGGGTGCCCTGTGTCTCTGCATGTGTGATTGGTTGAATTACAGTCATGAATTTTATCTTTAAATGGCCTAAACCGGCTGGTCCAGGATTACCACAAACTGGGAGTGGGGAAGCACACACTGGAAGGCACAGAGAGCAATAAGGCCAGACCTGCAAGAATGGACTGAGTCTGGTGCTGATTTGGCTTGACTCAGTAGTACCAAATGTCAGAGCAGTCTCACCCACCTCGGCCTCAACCTCATGTCACAAGGAACAGATAGAACAGTGGATAATTTTTGAGTGGAGTGAAGGACTTTAATTCTGTTGTTTCTCAGCTGAAACATAAAAGTGTTGACATTTGACCTACATATACTGCAAACATACTTCTTTTTAGCATGTGGCCTTTGTGAAGACATGACAACACAACATGTGCCTTGGAGATTAAAGGCAGGTGACTGTTTTATGGTCACCACTGCTTTGTTAACATCCCCAAGTGTATCAATGTGATTCTTGCTTTGTGTCAGCTGTCAATCACAGACTGGGGTAACTAAGGTGTCTACACCTTTCCTCCAAGAATGCATAATCTAACACAAAAATAGATACCAGAGAACAAATTTCCTAACTCTTAAATTTTATTATATATATATATATATATATATATATATATATATATATATATATATATATATGTATGTATGTATGTATGTATGTATGTATGTATATTACATGTGTGTGGATATTTGCTATACATATGGAAATAGTGGTATGTCAGACACTCTGTAGCTCAAGTTACTGACCTCTGTGAACAGACAGATGTAGAGTTAGAAACTGAACTCTAGTCCTTTGTAAGAGCAGGACTTTCTTCTACTCACTGAGCCATCTCCTCAGATAGGTTATCACATGTGTTTGTATGGATGAATGGATGCATGAGTATATTTATGAATGAAGGTATATGTACATGCACACACACATACACACATACATATGTAGCACAACTTAGTGTTAATAAGTTAATTGGCAATCTTTTGGGTACCAAAGTCAGAACTTATTATCATTCATTTTTATGAAAAATATTCCTAGCTATACATATCCAAATGTTCATATATGTACATTCAGAACACTGCTAAGGCTGAGTAGCAGAGGTCTGGGCAGAGGTTAACACAGTCTATGATGGAGGAGAGGAAGCAGGAATATGTTAAAGAGGATGCAAATATTCCATTTTTGCATTTATAGAATGGTATGTATGTGTCATAAATAGCTATCACTACGACGTAAACAATTTAATTTTGAGAATAGGTTCAAAATAATAATATTCTTAAATCTCATGCCTCATACAGCCATTGTGCCACTGAGGCTGCAGCTAGTACCTGCCAGTGTCTCTCACTCCGTTTTCCTGTGAAGGCTTTTAGTGAGAGCTATGGCAGCTTTGTTTGGGTCTGGGTTTTGGTTGACTCTTGTTAAAATCCCACTCCTATGAGGAAGCTCCTTGATAAATACCCAAAGTATATTTATATAAATATAGCTAGAACATGGTACAGCATCAGCATCACCTGCACAGCATCAGAAACTGGATCTCAAAACCAAGCAGAAAAGAAAACAGCCTGGTCTGCTGAACACACTGGATCCACCACAGCCTACTGAGAGTTAACTGTTCACAACAATTACTTGGCATTCACTAAGCACAGCTGGTGTTTAATTCCTTGCCACCTCTGATCTAATGTTCATCACCCTGGAAAACCCATTCACATCCACTCACTAACCACAGTGTTCTGAACAGCACCCTAACAACGGACTCCATGCAACACTCACGAAACTGCTTCAGAAAAATGCCTTGTATTACTTCCAGCCAATCTGAATCTTTTCTAATATATGCTAAAAATAGCATAATAAATATAATACTATAATAGAATATATTAATTCATTGTGTACTAACAGACTATAACTCATCATTTAATGATTACATCATTTTACTCTATAATAGGCAATCGATATCTAATAGGGAATCTAAGGAATTCTCCCACCTTCCAGAACATTCTGTAGGAGACAAGTTGAAACTAATTGAGAGTTGGGTTATCCTTGGTATCAGCCTATTTGTCTTTGTACTTGAAGGTAAGCACATGTACCCCTATCACCTGGGGTACAGTATCTTGCCCTGGGTGCCATGGTTCACTTACTCTCATAGTGGATGAGGAAGCCAACACTAGCCCGGCTGCTGTCAGTGGTAAACAGCAGGTACATGTAGTTGCCTGTGCTGATGAGGAACTGTGGTGCCTGGGTACCATGGTACTCTCCGATGAGTGGGGATGAGCTGGTTGGCCCATCCCGTACTTCCAGAGTATCATAATTGACTTCTGTCTGGAACCTAGGGAGAAGCCATGCAGAGTCATGTCAGCTTTCACATCTATCCAACTGAGTCACTCTTAATAAAAACTTCAAGTGAATAAGGCAATTAAAAAATATATGCATATATTCTGCTTTCTAGAAGCACATTGTGAACATTTTACCATATCTACTTTCTATCTGTAAAACATCAGGCTATAAGGAAGGTCATTATCTTCATCTGAAAGAAAAATATTATGAACTATATGAGTTTCCTTAGAGAGTTAGATAATAGTAGACAGATAAATAGATGATGGTTAGATGTTATGTAGATGATAAATGATAGGTGATACATAGACGTAGAATAGATTAAGAAGGAATAGATTAAGAGAAACAGGTAAAATACTAATATAATACAACTTTCAGTAATGAAACAATCTCTGATTATGCATTTGCACTATTTTTACAATCCTCTGTTTAACATATTACAGACACCATGAAGTAGACATACTGAGGAGGGATGCTCCATTTAGGAAGGAGGGACTTCACAGCACATGACATTTAAATATTTTTCCTGAAAACCACACTGTGCTTTTTTATTCACAGCAACTCTTGAGGGACCAACAGTGAGCAAGCTGCTACTTTACAAACTCAACGATGCCATAACGATTTGGGGAAAGCCAGAACAGCTTCCAGATAGTGTTTAACTCTGCTTGTAGTTCCAGTGAATCCAGCCTCCAATTATATTTATATAAAGCCAAGGCACCCAGATCCTCTTGGTGCAATGGTAGTGCCATTCTGGGCTTGGAGATAATTTCTTAAACAGACCGGTCTCATCCCCCAAGAGCTAACTCAGTTTCCCAGCGACTCTTGGCTCTGAGGGAATATCTCAGCATTGCCTGACTCTGACTCACTCAGTTTCTCAGCCAAATGTGTCTCTGAAGCTGGGCCACCATTCTCATGCTGGGCTCAGACTATTGCTAGGCAGAGAAGGGAGCCAGGGAACTAGCTCAGTTTATTCTTCACAACAGCTAAAGGATGCTGAGCCTCATTTCACAACACTGCCCTGTTCATCATCCATGTGAATGTTCCTCTGGAAAGGCACAATAATGTTATGTTTTTTGAGCAAACTAGGCTGCTACTTTGAGCTCTGTTCTTCTCTACAGAGAAAATCAAACAATGCGTCTCAGATGGTTAAATCAGAACAGTACATAAGGCTGGTGGACTCAGACCTGGAGGTGGCTGCTTTGACTTTATAACATTTTATTCCTCTTCTAAAGATGCTGTAATTGACCAGGTATTTGAGTTCAAATTCTAGAGGTCTACATGGGCATGGTGTTTTACATTTGGAACTTGAATGTTCATGGTAAAATCTTTCATGTCATTTCTAGCTGGACCAGCAAGGAGTGATAAAAACACACATTGAAAACCATAAACTCTCATTGCTTATCATGACTTGGCAGCCTGGTATCTTTATGTGGCCAACCCATCTGTGGAGAATCCAAACTTTATTTTCACAGGCGTGTTATCAGCTATGAAGAAAGAGCAAATTAAAGCAGTGTCCTGCAGTTCAGCTTTGATGAGCTAAGTGATGACTGCATCTAGGTTTAATATCTAAAATTTCCAGGAATAATAGACACTCAAATAGAATTTACCCCAATATTAATCAAAACAATACAGAAAATATCACACTGAGGAAATTTTAACAAGAATCTTTCTTTAAGCAACTGAAATTTGATGGTCAAATGAGATCATGAAGTTAATACTTTTACTAAATGATATAAATATGACCTGTGACTGGGAACACATGGAGCTTGATTCAGTTTTCCTCCAATAACAGAACTATAAGAATTTGTAGGAAATCAAATTTCACATATTGAACACTTACTGTTATTTTTAATGATTAAGGCTAATTGAAAGGTGACTCGCCAATTGACATAAAACATTATGCCCTTTTAGAAAGGATTATCCTATTAAACATAGGGTCATCCAACAGAAGTATAAAAATTATGAATAAAATATAATTAGTAATGATAGTTCAACTACTATCTTTAGACTTTCTAGTTATGATCTTTTGAATGGTTGGAAATCAAAGAAAAATGTCTCACATCTTGAGACAAATAGCATTATAACTTGAAGAAGAAATTGTCAAGCTACTCAAGAAACTGTTGAGCAAAGATGTCTTATTAGACTGCAAGTACAGGTGTTTTTGTGCAATACACATATGTATACAACATATATACATATGCACATACACATACATATATTTCAAACATGAAATTTATTTCAATGTTGAGCACATACACATACATATATTTCAAACATGAAATTTATTTCAATGTTGAGCACCTCATTCTGGAGCCCTAACAGTTTTCTTAGCTTTGCAGATTAATAACATTTTCAGATTGTTAAGCCATATAACTGTGTACCAGTGTCAGTGGCTCATGGACACCAGGAAGGCTCTTAATGTAGTACAGTAACCCTGCACTGGCTCTGCAACATTTGGCTGCCTCTAGGTGCTAGTATCCTGCAAACAACTGGAAAAGTCTTTTCTGGGCTTTCATGGAAGACACAGAAGGGTCCAGCAGGGTGAGGAGCTGCTTCCATAAAACACTACATGGCAAGCTTCCGATTCCAAGTTCCAAATCCAGACTCTAGGTAAGACCAGGAAAATTACCATCCAGTATGCTTCTCCATGGGCAGCCCAGATCTGAGAAGTCATTGTACCCACTGGATAGTAGGACCATGAGAACCATGTTCTCATGCCCCAGTCCTTGTTCCATCATCTTTCTTGGGGACTGAAGGATGTTCATGCTTTAAGCTCTATTTGCTTAACACAGAAAGTGAAGCTGGAACCCTAGGTAAGAAAGCAATGGTTTTAATCTTACCTGTCAAATGTAATTTTGATGGAATGCCCTGGTTTTGCTTCAATGACCCATTCACAATTTAAAGAGTCTTTGTAATATCCTGGCCATCCTGGAGGTAATATGACCCCACTAGAAGCTGTCAGGTGCCCACCACATGGAGCTGGAAGAGGACATACACATCTGTCAAGAAAAAAGTCAAATCTAGGAAGGCACAGCACAATACAGCAGCCTCTCCCTAAGGGTGGGCATTGTACGAACATTGGTGGAAATCAATGTTTACATCAAACAAAACTCTTTCCTCAGGAAACCATGAGGGATAAAGTCAACAGGTATATTCTTCCTTTTTGCTGGGCTTTGTTTTCTTTTAAAACAAACTCAATTTGGTTTTCTACCATAATCCCCTAGATAAATGTGAGAGTAAATATATGTGTACATTTACCTGTGTTGAATGAGCTATGGGGTTGACACTTTCCAAACATATTCACCCTGCTGAGGTGCATAGAACCATCATCCACATCCCACACACGGATCTGCCCATCTATTTCAAAAGCATCTCAACTCTAAACTGAAATGTTCTGAGACTGTGTGTGACTGTGAAGACTCACACCAGGGTGTGCTCGTTGTCTTAATTACTTGCAGATGACATACAGTTGTGGGTGAATGTTACAAATTGTGGCTGTCTCACTCTGAGCAAAGTACTGGTTTGCTGGAGGAACTTTGGGACAAAATGACCTGTTACACAGAAAAGAGCATTCGGGAAATGCAAGTTAAGATTAGAAATCATTATGGTCTCACAGAGTGCCTAGATAATATTTTCATGAGTAATTTGTGTACATAACCTACTTTCTCGAGTTCTTTATTTCATTAGAACTTTAAACTTTATTATTTCGCTTTATTTTTAACTTAATCATCCTAGAGTTCATGTTTTTTTTTTTTTTTTTGTGTACAAATATTTTTGCCAAAATACCTGAGAGTTTCTTAAATGCCACTGAGTTACAGTGAAGGGTGCAGGGCAGAGGCTGAAGTCATACACAGAGAGAATTGTTTAGTGTGATGTTCTTGGCATCTGCAGATGTGCCAGAATGATCTGTGGTAAGAACTTATCTGTCTGAAGTTATATCATTACTTCAGTAACATTCTTTTCTGGTGAACCTGTCACTGTTATTTCCCATGTCCACCAGTTCTTTATTACAACTGCTGGGGACTCTTCTCCATGACACCAACAAGGAACTCACTCATGATCACCTTGGATTACTTTCTAATGTTGACTTTTATTTGCTTAACCCTCATTGGTTTTGCCTTTATTTTAACTTATTACTCTGAGTAGTCAGTTTCCAGAATCTTATCTTTTTAGTCCTTCCTCAGAGGCTTGCAAATGTCACACTGTGAGCATGGTTTTGGTGTGTTGCCTCAAATCTGGGCAGTCCTTGTCATGTCTGAGTATCCTCTCTCAAGTCTGGGTGCTCTCTTTGATGCCTACATATGTTTGCTTATATCTAGGCATGTTCTCTCACATCTCAGTGTATAATTTCACACCTATCTGTGCTCCCACACATCTGGATGTGTAGCCTGACACCTGTGAGTGTACCACATTCTTTCAAACTGAAAGATTTCAGCTGCACATTGTTCTGGATGGGCTGGGACCTGGCTTCTAGATTTCTCATGATTCACAATCAATTAGACAGCCCCTTTCCACTTTTTATAGTTTTATTCTTAATGCTACTTGTGTTTTTTTTTTAAATTCAAATATGAAAAAACAATATGTGGCTTACTTTCATTTTCAAAAACAAAAAGTGGCTTACTTTCATTTTAACTGGTTTAAACTTTGCTTTGTAGTTAACAATGTGGGTTATTTTAAAAGTCCACCCTGGATTAACAGAAGGAACCGGAGTGTTCTGTGAGACTGATGGGTTCTTTGTATAAGACTGTTGTATGAAGTGTGGGAGAGACTTTATACTGTAAGAACAAAGAGCGGATACATATTCTTTGAAGGAGGTGAGAGGCTGCATATTCAGTAAGGGGCATGGGAGACTGTGCATTCTGTAAGGGGGTGAAAGACACCACATTTTGTAAGGGGAGAGAGGCTGCACTTTCTGTAAGAAATGAGAGCATCTTTACAGTCTGGCATTCTTCACATCCCTCTTAGGCAGCACATGCTGTTCATACTTCCTCCTTTCTTCTCTCTGGATTCATGTCTATCTGATAGCTGGGCTTTATTCCATTTCAGTAGGCACATCAATTGGGAACTCTATTCAGCTATCATCAGAGTATTCACCTACCCTGCCAGGGACTCATTTGCACACATTAATTGGGTTTCCTGGAGTAGGAAAATTTCCAGACTCTGTCATCTATTCCCCTTCCTCTCTCTTAAAGGTTTGCTTTGTCAAACAACCTTAGATAGAGTTTGCATTTCAGCCCACGGGGTTGGGCCTGGCTCTTCCAAAAGAAGGACAAATTTTCCAACAACTTTTAGTGTGACTGACAGCTTCCCCTTTACCAGACTTCCCATCCCTGCCTTGATCCGGTCTGTTTACTCTTCTTGTCCTCGGGCAAATGCTCACCTTGCAGCTTACAGCACATCTCTATGTATTGCCCACAGAGGCACAAGATAATCGTGGGCAGAGGCTAGAGCCTTGTTATCTTAAACATCACTGCCAATAAATCATTTATGCTTCAATATCACCAGAAACACTTGAGTAGACCAGTGTCTGCTAACAGGCTATCCCTGTCATCAACCTGAGAGCCCACAGGGTGAAATTGTATGTTTACGGAGAATTAAAAATAGCCACCCCTCAATATTTTATACAATGTGATATACAAAATTTACATGGTTTGTATTTGAGAGATCAACATTTTTATTGTAGTGATTTTTTTTCTCTTCTGTTCTTTCATGTTATCCATTTATAAATGTGGGTGGTATCTATAGTTCACCAACTTAGTAGACAATTCATGGAAGAAACTAGAACAGTGTCCTGCACTTTACCAGATCCCAAAGAGGCAAAGACCAGAACCTGATTAGGCATATTCTGCCCCTGAGTCTACTCATGTTCCAACCCATGGCCCTACACACACACACAGGCAGTGGAGTTGGTAGGTTTATGTGGAGTATATAAGCTGCCAGGAAAAAGTGGTAGTAGGTTGGGGAATAAAACTATAGGAAAGGTCATGAGGGTGGATTTGAAGAAAATGTACTACATGCATATATAAAATTCTCAAACAATATTTTTCGACTTTATAAAGGAATAACTCTAGAGAGGGGACTAGTGCAGGATCAACCCACCCTGACTAGATACACCCCCTGCTAAAATATCAAAGAACAACTGTGTAGTTAGGGCAGGGAAAGGACTAGGCCACTGTGTTATTCGCTGCAACTCAGCAGCTTAATCTGTACATTGAGTGGAACTCAGCTCGGTTCCCCTATGGGTCACAGGATCGGTCACCTGCCCATTATGCCATGCTTCTTTCTGCTCTGCAGATTGACAGGGTTGGATAGGGAAGTGGCCTTTAATTTACATACCCTTTTTCTATTTATTGCTAAGAAACATGTTGACATCAGAAAATACAAGAGAAACAGAGAGCAAAGGAAAATCATTCCTTATAACTCTAATTATCAAATAGCTCTTAATATTAATACATTTAAGCTTTTGGTTAACATGAGCTACAACTTATTTAGATGTTTCCAGCTGTGGTACATCATGACTCATTATATATGTTCATGTGGTATTAAAGAGGCAAGGTTATGTTTTAAATGGTTTCATTAGCACCCACATTTTTGTGTGATCTGTTCTCTCATGTGATAAGGTTTCAGCAATGTTAATTTGTTCTTACAAAGTTAGCAGTGGTGGCTGAGCCCTGGCGTTTGGATATAAGATAATTACACAAACAAGCCACATGGTTTGAGCTTTCCTTGTTTCAAAGTCTTTGTTCTTGCATTCATGCAAATAAAATTCTTCAGAAATACCATTTATTGCTATCAGACTACATTTTGGTATAATTGTATTATTCTAAAAATACAGATCATGTCACAAAAGACAAGGAGGATTGTAGATCCAGTCTAAATTTACTCTGGGACGCTGTCATCATCTATCCTGGATAGCCCAGCCAGGAAAGACCAGGCTTTTCCCTGCAGACTTGCCAATAATCTATCTTATTAACACTGTTAAACCTTTGTTGATCATGTCATATTGATTTTGCTTTTGAATTTCTATTTCTGTGCTATTTACACAAGATAGACCTTTGAAGAAAGTGTTTCTTAGCTCTTTGTGAGTGGAGGAATGTAACCACAAAGATGTTAGCATACTCTGAGACAAAGACATTCTGAAAACAATCAATATTCACAGCCTGTGTCTTTACCCTTATCACTGTTTCCCTCTGGCTTCATTACATAGGTAATGAAGAAACAGCAAGAAGAAAATTAGCTCATATTTCTGTAAGCTGTTATAATAAACCCCAAATAATCAATTAAAATCATACCGCTGATCTGCTCAATCCCCTTGTCCGTACGACCTGGAATTGGCTCATATTTGGAGATGGTGTTGTAAGATATTAGGTGAAACTTGAACAGAAGAGATGATCTGGTCATGTGTGAATGTGCCTTATCAAGGACATGAACAGAATGACATATAGAAAAAGAACAGGTAGGTGTAAAGCCACAAGCTAACTAATGGCCTGTAAGCCAAGGGTACCTCAGAGCACCAGTAGTCATAGAAGCCTGGGCTGGGAGGCACCAGGAAATGCTCCTTCTCACACCTTTCATAAGGAGCCACCCCCACCAAAGCCCTGGTCTTAGACATAGAGGTTACAACATAGGAAGAAAGAATTGTCACACTTGAGCCACTTTTCTGGGTCTTTGTTAAGGGAGCCGGGAAAGGTAACAGAGTCTCTTTGCTGTCTTTCGGAAGGACTGGGTCACAGGCTCACCTTCACAGCGAGGGACAGTAGAGCTCCAGACCACATTTCCATCTTGCAAGATGCACGTGATGGACTCAGAGCCATGTGTCTTTACAAAGCCGTCATCACAGTGGAAGGACACAGAACTTCCTAGCAGAAACCTGTCTCCGAAACGCCGCCCGTTCACAGGAATCCCAGGGTCATGACACTCGTTCTGACCAAATGCTGCAGCATGGAAGAAAAACGTCAGTGAAATAAAAGCACCTGAATACTAGTCCCATGTCCTGATAAAGAAGGAAACACCATATTTATAAAATGCATAGATAAATTCCACAAACCAATCAATTATCTGTATGGGAGTCGGGGATGAAGAGGAGCAGAATGCTGGGGCTCTTGTCTATCTTCTCCACAGAGAAGAGAAGTGGTAGAACTCACTTTCACTGTGCTCCAGGAAGAGGGGATGAGCACAACTTGAGTGTTAAGCATAGAGACCAGAAGGGCTCTGACCTGTTTGAGCCCTGCTTGTAGCCTAACCATGTGATCTGGGGAAGAAATCTTATGATCCAGACCTGTCTCTTTTTTTGCTCATACCACAGAGAATATTAAGCTTATATCCTTTAATTGTTAATACCAATTAAAATAAGAATGGCCAAATTCTAAACACTGAACCACTCAGGGTTACTGATACTAGTTCTATTAGCTCACCTTTTTTCTTCATTATTTCAAACAGTTTTCAAAAGGGGAAACTGAAGCAAAGGGAAGTTAGTTGCCAGATTGACACTCAGAAGGTATCTCCAGGTACCATTATTATTATCCCTAGGATTTGATATCTGATACATCAGTGTGATTTTACCACCCTGTATCCTTGTTTAGAGGATGTATGGTAGGTAGATGTGCTGCTGGATGAATAGGTTGGTGAATGGATTGCAGGACAGTTAGATACAAAAACTGATGAATAAATGAGTATATAGGCAAATAGATATTCAAGAATAGATGAACAGATAAAGAAGGACGATGGGCCTTTAAGAATGGATTGAGAGACAGATGTAGTGAAGTGTCCATAAGCAGCAAAAGATGTATGCATGCACAGATAAATATGAGGAATGATGGGCAGAGAAACAGGGGATAGATAAAAGGATGGTGAATAGGTGGATGGAAGGATGGATAAATGGGTGAACACATGAATGAGTAGATAGATTGAGGCATAGATGAATAGAAAACAAAGACTAAATGAATGGGAAATAATGAACAGATGAATGACTAGATATATGAATCAATGGAGAGATGGCTGGCTGGATGAACTGACAGATAAAAGAGGATAGATGAATGGATGCGTAGGGAATGAATAATAAATGGGTAGATGAGTGTAGTGACAGCCAGACAGAATGAAGGGGGAAGAAAGGAAACAGAGGGGGAGAAATTAGTAAGACTGAGAAGAGAGAGAAAGTCTATATGGGGATACTACTTAGTCATCTAAGGCACAGGGCACATGAAGCAATAGTTTTTGTTCATAAGGATGATGTACAATTTTGGCATGTTTATAGTACTGAGGTATCAATCTTGAGTTCTTAGTTTGTATACATGTAAACATGGTAGGGTATGGAAGAGGTACATGTGTGGCCCACTCACTGGTGTATGTGATGTTGAACCCTCTTCCCGTGGTAGAGTGATCGGACTGAAACTCCAGGCGTACTATGTGTCCACTGCTGGCCAGCTGTGCAGGCACCTCATTGCCAGAGAATGTTCCAAGGACAGTGATGTCAGAAATCCCATCATCTTTGACGGCAAGGAAATCAAACTGAGGCTCCACGTCGAAATCATTGAAGATGAGATGAATCCGGCTCCCAGGTTCGGATATAATCAACCACACACAATTCATGTTGTTGCCATATTCCTCAGGATAGTTTGGCGAAAGGATGATCCCAGAGGATGCCGTGAAGTTGAAGAAACACGAAACTGCGGGCACATGGAAATGTTTTTCAAATAGTTCTACACAGAGTCAAAGCACAGTCATATGAACTCAACTGCAGAGAACTTGGGTTGCCTGCCCCACTGGTGCGGGTTTACAATCAGCCACTCTGAGCTCCGTGTGCTGGAGTCCAGGTGTTACTCCTTCACAACTGTAAGAGCAGCTAGAACTAGCGATACTTGAGTATTGATATATTCTAAAAATACTTCTATCAGATTGCCTAAAAATTGGTCTTGCTATATTTATTTATAAGTGAAACCATTTTTTTTTTGTGGTTGTGATATGTAAAGTTTGATGGCTGAAACATTATTGATTCTGTAGCTGAATTATAAATGGCCACCATTACCTGGCTCATACAACAAGCTCATATCCAAGTACTGCCTAAGGTAATCAAGTCCATGTGAGTTCCTGACAGAGATGGTGGTAGATGTCTCATCCTTTCATAAAAATGGGGAGGGGGTCGGTCAGATATTTCTTACAAAGGAGACAGAATCAAGGTGTTTGTAGCAGGGTGAGAAAAAGGAAGCCCTGAGATTCCTTTAAAGCCACCTCTGTGGTAACCTTCCCTTTCTCCATAACCGATGCAACCCCGACAGGTAGTACTCACACACACAGCTTGGCTTGTTGCCTGACCACTGGTTGT
Source organism: Micromys minutus (assembly GCF_963924665.1). Lineage (NCBI taxonomy): Eukaryota > Metazoa > Chordata > Mammalia > Rodentia > Muridae > Micromys > Micromys minutus. The sequence continues at coordinate 49,860,515 of NC_137983.1, read as the reverse complement.
TTTTCTGGCAGGTAATCACTCTCTCTCCTACCAGCTCAAAAGCCGCCTGGCACTCAAAGGTGAGCGTGTCTCCGTGCAAGAAGCTGCTGCCAGTCCGCTTCCCATAGGCTGGGATGCCAGGGTCCCCACAGCCTCCCTTCTCAATTTCTGAGGAGAAGGAAATAAATAAGCCACTGAATACCCCCTTAGAAAACATAGTAGACTGCACATGTTAACAGAGGAAAGAGCTGTCTCCTTTCCTGCATCCAAACATTGTTTGTATAAAAAGTTTCAAAGTGATTCTTAGTTCCTCTAATATTTTATTATAAAATCCAGGATGAAAGGGACACATGGCTGTGCAGAGGTGCTGCTCAGACAAGTCAAAGGCACTTTCCAGCACTTCCAGCCTCCTATCTGATATTGCTAAGATTAAGACACAAGCTCTAATTTGGGCTTAGCCTATGCTTCTGGCTATGAACAAGAGGAACAAGATCATTTGCAGCCCCTAGGATATTTAAATCATCCTAATTCATTTGAATATTCTTCCTCTTAAGTGATTATTGAAATACCCAGCGATGCAGAATGAACCTATTTCCAATCCTAGAAGAAAACACAGTTGGATTTCTTTTCTCAAAGCATCTCAGCATTGAAGTGAGAATATAAAGAGTTTACAGACATTGTCTCAAATGTTAGCAACACAGTAGCTATCAGCAGAGAGGTACTCTTCATTTAGTAATTTACAAAACAGTCTTGAGAGCCAACTGCTGGTGAGCCTCTCTTGCTAAGGTCCAAGAGGTGTCTGACTGTCTTGCCTGGAAAAGGTGCAAAGGGTCCTTAAGGAGGGCATCCCACAGCTACTTTGAAGAATCCACGTCTTCTCCGTCCTCTGCAAACCATCAGCACAGTCTAGCAACTACCAGTAAGTCAGGTCTATAGAACTTCAACTATGACAACGACTAGCTTCCCTGTAGCAGGACATGCTGAGGACCGTTTGCATCGATACTTCACCCAGAACCTTGCAAAATGTCCCCTGTTATTGACCTAATGCACAGTTACTCCAGATTTTTTATTTGAGGACTGTGTCTTGCTCAGGAGAACATCTCTGTTGCATCTCCATTAGGGGTGTTCGAAGGAATCAAGAGACAAGAATGATAAGGTGACTGCACAGATTACCATAGCGTCAAACCCCTGCTTCTAGAGATGATGTGCCCCTCTCCACATGGATGGAGTCAGGTATACACAGAGATGACTTGAGTATGTTCTCTTGGAAATACAATTCACACTTGAATAATGCTTCAAGTCCTCACAGAAAACAATGCCATTGGTATATCCTTTTCAGAAAATGTGGTCACAGAGGAAAGAGCTCCAGGATAGAGAATTTTCCATACTTACTTGAGATGGCTGTCCTGCCTCCTGGACATATCTATGTTAGTGTCCCTTGAGGTCTCCATGGTAATCTATTGATGTATCTTTAACTATCACCTTTAGAAGTGCTAAAATTATTTCCCACTTTCAATTTTCACCTCATTTTTCCTGACATACTCAAAGTATTTATGTTTGAGCATCTCAGTAGCTTTTCTATGAATATGTTTTTTTTCGAATGTCATTACTGGATTAACATTTATCCTACTAAATTATATTTTCACTTGATACTTTACACTGTGCCTATACACACTCACATAATAAAACAGCAATGGGGACCACTACCCTCTGAATGTGGGTGAGCGGTTTTGAGAGCTGGTATGTCTGTTCTGAGACACAAGTAAATCAAAACACTGAACTAACACCTGAGCTTGTCCTTGTAGGTTCTTTTCCTTCTTCTGATCTTAGGTGGAACCTGGAGAGAGTGATGTGTTTGCAGAAATGAGGTGGTGCCCTGAGGCAGAATTCTAGGAAACTTTAAGAGGAAGCACAGAAACAGCAGCCCAAGGGACCTGGCAAGGTACATCTCCAAGAAATGCTTCTCAAATATTATGATAAGCCCTGATAATTAGTAGATTAACAGGTTTGAATCTACAAAATGGAATTAGAATCAAATAAACCCACATGCCTGATCAACCGAGTCACATTACTATTTGATACAACACTGCAGGGTACAGAGCATCTATATGAGTCTGGCCATCAGTAGAAACTATTATCACCCACCCTGCCTTACAGCCTTTATACCTGACCTCAGCACTTCTCAGCCCACGTCAGGTAGATAAAGAGCCATGTAGGTGACCCCTGGTTCTACCCTGTGTTCTTTATCAGTATGATCATATCATGCCTTCTGTCATAATGTCACTTCTCTGTGTGATCTGAAGTATTCCCGCCCCCGCTGCCCCAGTCCCACATTGACACTGATGATCTGATTTACTGACTACAACTTGAGGATTAAGAGGAATCTGAAATCCTGCCACTGGAAATCCAAATTTATTTTACATTGTCTTTAGAGAACTCAGTAGCTACTTGCCACCTACCCCTGTATCTGAGCTAATATCCTTGTGACTGTGGGCTAAAACTTCTGGCATGGATCATTACAAAAGGCAGGAACTTTCACCCACCCGAAAGCCAGGAGTGCTATCACACAGAACTTGGGACCTGTGACAGAGAGTCCTTGCTCTGCCGTAACTCACCCACATTAATTGATTTGTTACATTTTTAAAAATTCTGTGGCTATAAACATTCAGGTAATAGTTTTCACAGTAGGATGTGACACACTGGGAAACTGGATCATATTCAAAGCTATTGCTGCTTTTTTGGCTCAAAATGAACTGGGAACAGTGCTGTGTTTTGGAACCTCAATATGCTTGATGTTTTCCTTCCTAGTGATGGAGATTCACAGAGGCTAGATGCCCCTCCCCCTTCTCCATTTCTTCCTATTCTCCTCCATATTTTCTCTCCTCTTCGGTGTTTGAAAATTGTTCCTTTCTGAAGGTCTTGAAAGGTTTTAGAACTAACGGGGATGAAGATAAGTCAGTGAAAATCATCACTGTGTGTGGGACCTTGAACCAGAAGTCTCACACAGCTCTCTGATTAGAGATGAGAGTGACCTCTGCCACCTCTGCCACTGGGTCTGGCTGGCCGCATATGAGCTTGGGCAGAGAAGGGAAAACCATTTTGGCTGATTCCTCTGCTGGGGTTTATATATATGGTTTTAGAAATGCTTTGGAGTCTGACAACCAGTTCTTCCTATTGGCTTGTCCCGAGGGCTTGGGAAACCTTGTCTACATATTTGGGGGGCAGTCCTGCTTCTGTCTGGAGCTTACGTGACCTGCGATCATATCTACCTGCAGAGGAGGAACTTGGAGCATGGCTGATCTGGCTGAGGTCCATGTCACATTTTTCTATGGAGGGACTTGGGGTGTGGCCAACACTCCAAGGGCAGTGTAGTGCTTATGGCAATGCAAGGATTCCTGATTCTCAGGAGACAAGGAAGCTTCCTGCTATCTCACTTATTGTTTCCAGGGCTTCAACTTGTCTTGACCAAGAACCAGAGTATCTTTAATGGCCTAAGTCCCACAACTGTGAACCTGCCCTTTAACAGTACCAGGAGATAAATTCTCAGAATGATGGAAGAGACACAAAAATTATATCCTGAAAACTCCACTTGGCATCTGCCATTGTCTGTGTCTAAAGATCATTGAGATACTTATCTAGGAACAGCCATGTTCTTGATAACGTATGGGCTGCATATTTACTCTGTCAAGATTCTAGTCCTTGTAGAATGTTCTAGACTATGACAAATATTTAGAATTAGCATTAATTTTTTTATTGAGGATATCATTTATTCCCTCTCACCTCACCTTGCATTCATCCCTTCTCTTCTTTTTTCTAGAAGAGGAGGCTCCCATGGACATCAACCAACCTCAGAAAAATCAAGCCAAAGCAAGACTAGATGTATATTCTTCCACTGGGACTATACAAGGCAGCCAAGTTATGGGAAAGAAGCTGAAGGCAGGCAGTGTAGTCAGAGACGGCCCCTGCTCCAGCTTTAATAGTTCCACATGATGTCTCACCTGCACAACTGTTACCCAGAGGAAGTGGGAAGAGGCCGACTCTAGAAAGTGAAAACATGAGAAGCTTCCATGGTCCCTCCCCTTCCCTGGGGACTATAAAGAGTGAATATTGTATCTCTGTGAACAAGTAATGCTGGAGTGAGCAGAATCTATCCTTTGAACATATAAATAAACCATTGATTAAGATGATCCCCTGACCTGTGATAACTAAGGTTTTGATAATTATACAATACATTTGGAATCTAGGGGAGAAGCTCAGAAGCTTCTCAATTACAGTTTCTGATTCAGATGAAAGCAGAGATTTATGCACAGAGACCAAAGTTAGTTCTCTATACACACAGCCCTCCAAAATAAGTACAGAGGATTGTCTGGAGCCTGCAAATCATATGATAAACACACTGATAAATTCCACCAGCACAAAACAGCTAAGTAATCTCATAAATGGAAATCCACCTTTTTCCCAGGTCACGGGAAATGCATTACTCCGAACTCTGAATTTGATGTCTTACAGGTATTAGAATTTTATTTGGCTACAAATCAACCAACACACACACACACACACACACACACACACACACACACACACACACACACACAAACACACACACACACACAGAGTCTATGAATGCTGCTCTAAGCGTGTATATTGTGTTTTTTTTCCACATAAAAAGAAGGCAGATAGGTAGGGGAGTGGGGTGAGCTCAGAAATTTAGGTGGGAACCAATAATTGCCTCTTCCCCTCACTGTGACATTCAGCCTGAGAAGGTCATACCTCAGGCTGCAAAGGAGATGTCAAGCAAGCCTTTAAGTAGGCAGACAGTCAGTGTATATGTCCCCCTCAGGGGCATCCTGGCTTGTCTCTTATCACCTCTATATTTTCTTTGACAGAATTCTTAAAGAAAACAGAAACCTTTAGCATTTTAGGATAATCTTAGGCTCACAGTAACAATGATCAGAAAGCATGGAATTCCCATCTTTGCCTGTCTGAACGCAAGGACAACTTTGCTCCATGTGTGTCCCCCGTTAGAATAATCCATTTGTTAGTATGAGAAGCCACATTCTGTCTTTTCAACACCCAGACCTACGGGCTGCCATGGGGCTCATACCTAGGGTTATCAATCTGTGTTTTCATGGCCATCACTGCAGCATCTTACTGACATTTAGAGTGTATTCTACAACCCCAAGAATCCCCTGAATCCTGTCCACTCCTCCTCTCTATTCCATTTTGCCTTCTCAGAATATCATGTGGCTAGTATTTATTGATCTTCACAGGGCTGAGTGGTGCTCCAGGCTCTGGGTACCACAGTTTCTATATCCACCAGGTAACCTACATGCTTGGCAGTGAAGGGTAAGTGCAGCAGGCATTCTCTTAATAAATTCTTGTATAATCATGTCTTCTCCTTTACTTTGAGTCATTACCCTACAGCATAACTGCTAGCCCAAAGGGCAGGCTCTGAAGACTGTGGTAGGACAATCCCACTCATTTGGAACTGACTATATGAAGGTATAAGGACTTGTATTCAGCATCAAGGTTTAAAAGAAGCCAGTACTCTGACCTGCCAGCATGACTGGCCTTTTGGGAACACCAATATATCTCCTACTCTGTTGTGGTCATTCTATGGGCTGTTGAGATGCGGTTCAACAGGACATGGATTTTGCAAACAGGTCTGGCTTGGCAAAACACAGCAGTTAATTCCTGAGTCCTTTTGTTTCTCTTTATTGTTCCAAATTTCAAAACTATGAAGATGTATGTCAGTGCCAAGGCTTCCTTATTATAGCCAAGGCCATTTCCAGCATGTGCATGTGCACACGCCACAACCACCACCACAGAGTGAACAAACACACCAAAGCACATTGCCAAGAGCTGCAGAGGTTGCAGAAGGACCTGAATCTGGACTAGAAAAACACAGAAAAATCTACATGTAGTATCTTCTGGTTGTATTCCCAGCACTGGGGATTGCTGGGATTCCAGACAAACCTACTCAGTGAGCTGCAGGTCAGCGAGACACTTGACCTCTTAAACCAATGCAGAGAGCTTCTGAGAACACTTCCAGGTTGCCCTCTGGCCTCCGCACACAGATTTACAAGTGTGCAGGTACCCCACATAAACATATGCACAAAAGACGCCCAAACAACAGTACTGGCCCAAGAAATATCCATGAAAAAAAATGCCTCCAACTTGTCTAGAAAAAAATTTTAGGTCCTTCTATCCCAAACCCTTCCTCTTCTAAGGCCATCCCTGGCTTTTTTCTCCTCTTTAAAAGCCTGGGATCACAGTGTCAGAGCTTTCCAGCCCTGGAGAGAATTGGCCTCTCTAATACTTACAGGTTTTATGTGGTCTATGGAGTCTGCTTCCAAGTATAAATAAGGAAAAAAAAAATTAACCATTCAGTGCAAGGGAATAGGAAGGCCTCCTATCTCAGAAATCTTCAACCCCTGTAGCTCTAAAACATTTGGTGATTTGTGTTTAGTTTTTGAAAAGAGTGGGGATTAATGTATTATTCTTCTTAGAAAAAGTTGGGAGATAATTCATGGTAAATAAAGACAAATACTATTTTAGACAAATATCTATCAACATTACCAGAGGCATTTTGACACAGGCTGATAAAAACACCACATTTGAAGCAATAAAAACTCATGAGTCAGAGAAAAATAAATAAAAACAGTAACCACTTCATCATGTTGGCCCAGTTCTGTGGTAAAACCATCCAGAGCTAAGGCTCTCCTCAGAAGAGAATGAGGTTTTTCAGGGACTCAGTAAGTGCAAACCTCTAGTCCATTTGTGCTGTTATAGACCAAGGGCATTTCAGATCCCACGACAGAAAAATGAAAGACACATATTACAAATTTAAAATACCAGTTTTGATTTGAGAAAGAGGTTTAATAAGTCACTCTCTTCCAATCCTGTTCTGGGCATAAGGAGGCACAAGCTGACCCGGAAGAATGGACTCCTCTCCTTCTTTCAGGTTTGTTCCAGCTATCCTCCCCTCTGTCTCTGTCTCTGTCTCTGTTTCTGTCTCTGTCTCTGTCTGTCTGTCTCTGTCTCTCTCTGTCTCTCTGTCTCTTTCTCTCTGTCTCTGTCTCTCTCTGTTTCTGTCTCTATCTCTGTCTCTCTCTCTCTCTCTCTCTCTCTCTCTCTCTCTCTCTCTCACACACACACACACACACACACACACACATACACAAACACAAAAATCCAGGGCTTTATCTAATGTAGGAACTGCATGCTTACTCAGAGTGACACTGTGCTCTCTGTTTCCTAACTTTAAATGTTTACTATACAAAGTAGCAAGGGCCATTTTGAGCACATACACATTATTCTGTGAGCACCCCACACCCTCAGTGTTGCCTGGAGTTTCCTATCACACTTTCATCTATAGCTTTGTGCTTCTACAAATCAAGGACCTGGAAATAAAACAAAAGATGATGTTTTTCACCCTGAAACAGATTGAGTTTGTTTAATGTTTATTTCTGTTTATGAAGGTGACCGCTCAATGTGTTCTTTATTCAACTGCAGAGCCAGGTATTGTGGGTCTCCTAAGACATCTTTGCACAGTTGTCTTTTCTCCTGAGCATGTGTCTCAATAAGCTGTACTGAATATACTAAAGAGACTCTGTGGACTTTATACAGGTCAACTCCCAGCTGGAGTCTACTGCACTCAACATGGCACCAACCCACACCTGCTGTGTCCAGAAGGACACTAGTAGAATGCCTACATGACACCTACTATGTGCAGAAGGACACGTACCCCGTGCTTGCTGCTTCGAAACAAAGTCATGAATAAAGTGAAGATGGAGCCATGCACGAGTTAAAAAAATTTCCAGCCTGGTTTCTTTCATTTTTGTCTTCACCATTAAGCCCCATATTTGAACACCAAGCTGTATAATTGTCTTTGTATCTGAGCATGCCCATGTGAGTTCTAAATAACCAGCTCTGCTCAGCCCTCGGGGGGGCTCATCAGTCTGTGTCTATGGAGCTGGTACAGTTGCCTCCTTTTACAAGTACTCCTTTAGAGATGTGTCTTCATAAAAATGTCATCTTATACAAGCACGCTGCTCTCCAGTCCCCTGATAACACAGGCCACCAGTGGAAGTGTCTCCGGGTGTGAGACTCCACACTGCCTACTGTCACCCAGCGGGTCGACTAAACCCTGCTCCTGGTAATCCAGTGCTCTCCCCAATGTCTCAGGGTAAATCAGCATCTGGAAAGTGAACATTTGCTCCCACGAGCTCCTTAAAATGAGGTTTTCAACGTCACTCTAACCCACTTGGGTACCATCCATATGAGCTGATAAAGAGTCCCCAGGCCTTATGAAAAAAGCAGAGAGTTCATAAGACCCCAGCCCAGCAGAAAGGAAGGCAGAAACTGAGTGCTACAGAGAATTATTCCTTGATTACCTTCCAGTCAGAGCCATTCAACACCAGAGCCTCAAACTGAGTTTTGTCCTTAAGGATACACAAACTGTAACTTTTTAAAGGTGGAATCCTGGCTACTAGAAGACGTTAGCCAAAGATACAGTGTTCAAAAGACAGTGTTTCTGGACAGCTGCTGAAGGTCAGCCTGAGCAGCAAGCTGTTCTCCCTCACATAGGAACCCTTACCCAGGTCTGGATGAGTCCCTTTCATAAGTACTCAGCTTGACAGGCCTTTCCTCACTGATCTGCACATCTGGCTGATGGGACTGGCCTGCAGGGAGAGCTGTGGGAAGACAGTCTTCTGACAAGAGCTCCCTAAGCTCACCATTAGAGGATCTCACGTTTTTACTGAAATACTGTTTTACACATTCCACAAGGAGGCAATGCTCTTTGGTGCCAACAGAACATGATTATGGTGAAGCTGGCATGTGTCTCCTTCCTGTCAACTTTAAGGCTGTGATACCTCCTTCTGTGACACTCCGACTGGACTGTGAGATGCTGTCGAGCTCCTTAGTCAGTGAAGAAGCCGGGTCTTCTACAGCTTGGAGTGACAGGAGTAGAGGGGAAAGAATGGAAACTAAGAAGTTGGTCACTGTTTGTGCACTGGGTTCGGTGGCAGATGCCTCTGTCAGGGGACTATTGATCAAGCTGCGTGTTCTATACTGGTACCACCCAGCATACTTGCACTGGGTCAGAAGAAAGGGGCCCTGCTTGCCCGGAGCTGCGCATCAGCCACAGCTGGGCAGATCAGCCATGGCTGCACTTCTCCTTGATGAGCCACACTGAAAGCATGTCTGTCAGGAGATGACATGTATACAGATCTCTCTTCTCAGGGGCTCTGTCCCTACAGTATGCTTTATCCTGGAGGATACTCTGTAGCCTGCCCATGCCTCCTGGCCTGTTATCTTTGAGGAATGTTCTCTACTCCGCATGGAGTCACACCTTCCCTGTGCACTTCCTTCCCCTGGTTCCTTCTTTCTCTTCAAGTCATGTACTACTACTATGAGTATTTCTGACTATGGTCAATAAAGAATATGTTCCTTCTTTTCTTTTTATTTCTTATTGTTCTTAGTCATGTGTCATTAATCAGAAGCTTGCCCTGCATTTTTCTTAAGTGGGTCACTTACTTGGGAATTTGCTTCTGTACCATCTGGTGCCATTTACTCTATCCTTCATTAAGGAGTGTGGGGTCTGCAGAGTCTCAACCTAAGAGTGCTCGACTCACCAGTGCTACTATGCATTGGACATGCCTTAAATTGCTGTGCCTTGCACCCCAAAGTGGATTTATCTGGAGGTAATAGTGCTTAGGTTGAGGACTTCTTATATATTGTTATTTTCACTGAGAACAAAATGTCTCAACCTATTGTCACCCATATTTGTGGCAACACAGCTCTCCAGGAAGCAGCAGCAGCAACATCCCCTTTCATATATTGTTTTCCAATATGGTCTGCATTTCCCAAATGCAGTGATAACTATCTGAAGTCACCCTCTTCTGGCAGTGCTGGGGGTGAACCACCTATGAGTCAATGGATGGGTTGGTTCCTCCATAAGTCTTGCTCCAAGCTGCTCTAAAAGCCAAAAGACTTAAATCAATAGTGACGTATACAGAAAAGTGATTTGGGTTAGGCCACTGACTGTTCCAGTTCAGGTGTCCTTAACTTACTAAAACCCCAGGTTAACACTTTAGTAGCAGCAGTGTGTCTTGCTCATCCTAGCTTCTTTAGGTTTACTGCATGCCAAAGTGATTATTTTGAGACTTTGCAAGAAGCTTCTGCAATCCAATCATGGGTCACCCATCTTTCCCAAACACAGTGGACAAGATTTGTGTGCACCTGTGAAAAACGGCAGTCGGCCTCTGCTGCTTCTTGGCTTGGGTGTGGGCCATTTCTCAGTTCTGTCCCACAGTCTCTCCTATCCTCATGTGCCCATGCAAATTATCTTTCTGATGCCCACCCATCTTCTCCACCTGCTCCTTATGTTGGGACCAAAAGACTAAGTGCCAGGTGATTCCACCTGGGAAGACACACTTACGGCCCTGGCCTTCATCCTTGCTTTCCATTTCTCCCAGAGTGTAAGCTCATGTGCTGTGGACTCGGCTGCTGTCTTCAGTTTGTGTTCTCACCTCTGTCCTCTCCTCTCAGAGCGAGAGTGTCAACTTTCCTGTGACCCACACTATCTGGGAACAACTCAACCACTGTGTTCTATGTTCAGAGCACCACATTCTGGAGATTGTACTTAGATGCTACCTGGTCGGGTAAGTCCAATCCCCTGCCTCTAGAGTTCACACTCCTTCCTGCTGTGAGGATTTCTGTTTTCATTTTCTCTTGCTTTGTATTCATTATGTTTGGAATTCTCAGATGTTTGGTGTCTACTCAGACAGTTGAAGCATAGGAGGTGCTCCTCAAAAATAGTTTCCAAATGATATTCTCTACCATTGACTCCATTTTATCAGTTATTTAATTAAAATGTTATGATTATATATTTATAGATACAATACAGAAGATGATCTATTGACATATATGAGCATTACACAACAGCTGCATGGACCTAATTCGTATATTCAAGACCTACCATAATTTTCACTTTATTATGTGGTATGAACATTGACCATGTCTTTCTTAGCAGATTTTAAAAACATGAAACAAAGAACGGTCTCTCTTCTTGCTCTCAACTAAAATCATTTTTTTCCCTACTAACAGCCTCCTTGCAGCTCTCTTCAAAATCGTTTGATGAAGTCTGCAGTTTGGTATTTGCATGTGTATCCTAACCACACCTTCCCCTTCCACTGGATTCACACTCACATGGAAAACAGTAATTCAAATTCCAGGTCATTGAGGCTACAGGCTGGAGTGACAGTTTTAAAACAGCATCTTAAATAACAATTCGGTGTTTTACAACCATGTAAGAGATTGTGTTTACCTGCAGATCCATCCTCTGTGAAACAGAATAAACATTATTTTATTGACTCAGATAAAGATCTGCACAAATTGAAAATTTTCTAAGTGACAGATGGGAAATTAAAAATGTTCATTTTATTTATAAACATCCAGTTGTATTTGAAAGTGTATCCTCTAGTTGTCCTGTGAATAATTTTGAAAGTAAAATTGTCATTTACAATTCTAACCTTGATAAATAATAATATTTGATTTGAGGGGAGTAGAAATCTTTGCCTCCTGGTATGAATTGCTTTTAACACCTGTCAATTCTTCTTTAAAAAGGTGGTCTTTAAATGTACTTCAGGAAGGCAGCACCTTCCTGTTTCAGAGTAAGGACCAAGTGCTGTGGAATTAATAGAAAGAAAACAACCCAGAAGGTGGAGACAAATTAGACTGGGAATATGATGGACTCCTAGAACCATTTCTATAAAAGGAGGTAGTTACACATTTGAATTTCAAACATCACCCAAAGTATGAGAAGGGACAGATAATATAGAACAATGCTTTCATCAGCACAGCATGTTTGAGCTCTACTGACTAGTCAGCCATAAACTGTCACCATGGATATGTGGAAGTGTGGCAGACAGCTGTCACTGTGCATATGCTAAAGCATGGCTGTGCGCTATCTTTCCAGATATTTTGAAGTGTAGACAGAGAAGTGCCCATCATATTAAATCATTTCCTGTCCACACTGTTTGTTGATTGACTTCAGTTGTCAGTGGTAGCATGTGGCCAGGTTGGATGAGCAGGACTCAGTGCTAAAGGTTACCCTTTGTAGTCAACATTACTGTGTGACCTGAGATTAGTCTCCATGGTTAGTGGAGAAATATGTCCATAGCTTTCTTGATTGTCTTTGGTTCCAGAAGCATTTGGGAAAATTCTTTGAATACAAGCACTAGGTAAAGATCTGGAGAGATGGTTCAGTGGGTTAAGGGTTCTGTGTGAACCATGAAGACTTTAATTTAGATTCCCAGAATTTACATTTTGCATCGCAATGCATATCTTAATTCTGGCTCTGGGTGTTTAAAGAGTGGAACCCTGGGAGTGTGATAGTCAGTCTAGAAAAGTTAGTGGGTCCAGAGAGAGACCAAGCATAATAATGTAAGACATACAGATATGGAGAAAGACACCAGGTTCCTAGTTCTGGTCTTTACTGTGCACATATATTCAATATGCACACAAACATCTATTCAATATGCACACACACACATTTATATATATATTTACATAAACACATTCACTATACATGCATATACAATCACCTTACACACATAAATATCCAAAAGACACACACACACACACACACACACACACACACACACACACACGCATACATGCACATGCACACACACTTTAAATCCTAAAGCTACATTCAGCCATGGTCATATACACAATCAGTTCCTGTGGGATTCTCACTTACAGTAAAATGAAATTAAGTTTTCTAGGTGAGATGTAAAACTCAACCTTTGTTATGACAGGATATTAGTTAACAAACTGCAGAGTTTACATTGCTTCCAATGCTCAGCTTTTCTTTTATTTTTACTTTTTTATTGGGTATTCTCTGAAATTACATTTCAAATTTTATCCTCTCCCCCCACTCCCATCCCTCTCCCCCTTCCCTTGCCTCCATGAAAGTGCTCCTTCTCCCAACCACCCTCTCCCACCTCGGTGCCTTGGTATTCCCTTACACTGAGAATAGGAGCCTTCACTTCTTTTAAGAGATAAAAATACTCTTTTCTTAGAAAGCTACAGCAGTATGCTCAGCTGTATCTGTATGACTCTGGCAGAACCTCTGACAACATAAGCATATCTGGTTCCTGCCAGTAAGTATTTCTTGGCATTAGCAATAGTGCTTGGGTTTATTGGGTGCATATGGGGTAGATGCCCAGGTGAGGCAATCTCTGGATGATCTTTTCTCCAGTCCTTTCTCCTCTATTTGTCCCATTACTTCCTCCTGTGATCATTTTCAGCTAAACATCAAACTGAACAAGGGGATTCCAATGAAAGAGCTAGAGAAAAGACTGAAGGAGCAGAAAGGGTTTGCAACCTCATGGGAAGAACAACATTATCACTCACCCAAAACCTCCTCAACTCTCATGGACTAAAACACCAACCATTGAGGACATATAGAGAGACCCATGGCTCCAGTTGCATATGTAGCAGAGGATAGCAGTGTCTGGCATTAAATGAGAAAAGACCTTGGGTCCAGTGAGCGTGTGTTTTCCCAATGTAGGGGGATGTCAAGGTACTGAGGTGGAGAGGGCGATTGGGAGAGGGTGCACCTTCCTGGAGGCAAGTTGAGGGGGAGGAGGAATGGGAATGGAGGGGAGAGGGAAGGGGATAACACTTGGAATGTAAATCAGAGAGTATCCAATAAAATAATGATGATGATGATGATGATGATGATGATAAAGAAAGTAGACAAGGCATTTGTATACTGCCAGAAGCATAGCTCCTCCCCCTCTAGCTCTCTGACATGAGGAACACCCTGGAAAGCATATATCCAGCTCTGCCCATTTGCTACTTGACCATCATCTCTCCTCAGATGTAGAGTTCAAACCTCATGCAAGCTCCTGCCTTAGCCCTTCAACCACAGAGGACAAAGGGCACCACTGACTAGTGGGAGGCTTCTCACAGACTGCACGTTTTTAGTGAGAGAAAGAACTAGATAAACCAAAGCTTTCTTGTTCAGATACTCATAGCTCACCTGCTCTCAGATTCACATTCTTCTGCAGCTTTAACTCAAAAATCTCTAAAATCATACATTCTCTTTTATCGTTTCCAGATAGAAGATTCCAGCTCTTGGATGACTCTGCTATCTTTTGGGACCACTGTCTGATCCTTTCAGCGCATTAAGGATGTAGTCTACATCACTGCTGCCGCCTATGCAGGGCACGAGTAAGTGCCACAGAACCAGCCCAATCGCCCATAGCATAGTCATTGTCTGTCATGATAGTAACTTCACTGGGTACAACATATTCTTGTGACAGTGGCTTAGGTTTCCTAAAATTCCATGTAATCATTCTTAACTATGGTTTTGGAGTAGAGAATTTGTCTACATGCCTATAATGCTATATTTGCTTTAAATGGGACTATGCTTTGATTAAATTAGAAACTAGATGCTCTCATACATATGGTCAGAGCTAAGATCAGTGTAGGAGATCATCTGTATTGTTTACTTCCACTTAGGATAACATGATGGAGCGCTGGATCCCAGAAGCTGGGGTGAGATGTTTTATGTCTTCAGTCTCATAGATTATGAAAGTACCAATTTTCAAACTTAGGTTATATAGCACCCAAAGTATGTATTGTATATATTACAAGTATGTTTATGATAGGAAATTCTGTGCTGCGTCCCACTGAACTATGAGACTGGTCTTCCAGGAACTTGCACCACAAAGGTTATGGCTTATTAAGATGTGGACTACCTTCCATGATGAACCATGTGAACTCAGCTCCACTCTCTCTTTTCCCTCATGGTCTGGACCTGAATGGAATCCAAGGAGACTGACTTTAAGGTACATGTTCAGTTTCTACGGTGTCACCTGCTTCTGTTTAGGAGGTCTGACCAGGCATAACCTTTGGCCTCCTGGAAGGTCTTCCATGTAGATCTTCCATGGTGCTACAAGCATGTGTGAGGATTGGGGTTGCATATCACTGTGCAGTAATCACAGCGAGTTCTATGCATACTGCCACAGTGAGATGTCTACTACAGGCCCTGGCATTTGAGTACTAGGGACCCAGTGGCTGGCTCTGTTTGGGTAGGTTAAGAAAATGTCTTGCTGGAAGAATTGTATCACTGGTGTGGGCTTTGAGAGTTTGATCATTCATGTTATTTGACGGTATTCTCTGCTTCCTTGTTGCAGTTAAAGATGTGATCTTTCAACTTCATGCTCCAGTTGCATGGCTGCCTGCTGCCATAATTCTAGGGAGGATAGTGATGGACTTACATCCCTCTGGAGTCGTAAGTCCAAATAAAGCCTGTCTTCCTTCCTTCCGTGAGTTTTTTGCTCATAGTGTCTTATCACAGCAACAGAAAAGTAAGTGAGACACTAAACCAAAAGCTAATCTACATTTAAAGAAAACGCCTTTCACATTTTTTTTTGTGTATGTATGACAGGGTTTCACCATATTATCCCAGATGTGCTGGAATACTCTATATAAACTAAGATGGCTTCAAACTCTCAACGATCAACCTGCCTCTGCCTCCTGAGTATTGGGGTTAAAGATAACCAGTCCTGCCTAACAAAATTTATATTTTAACTGCTATAAGTATATTTGTGTATGCTTATTCTGTTTGGAATGTTTTCTATTGTAAACTATGAGATCTCAGTCTTGTCTAAATAGTTTCAATGATTCCTTAGAGGCATGAGCTGCAGTGTTAAAACTTTGAGTGTCTTGTTTTAATCTTCATTGTGTAGTGCACAGAAAAAAAAAATCCTTTATTATTCTTGAAGAAGGCTAACATCCTCTGCACATAACCATAAAGTTTCACTAACTAACATATATCCCATGATTGAAAACATTCATTGGTAAATCCTGTTTCTATGGTGGCTCTTTATTAATCTGATTTTTATATGGCATTAAAAAGACTAGTACCAACCATTAATGACTTGTTTCTGTGTGGTACTTATAAAAGGGACACTTATGCCTATGTAAAGTTTTACTGTGATGGTAGGCGTTTTAATGCAATAATTGAGAACAATAACACTGCATTTGGCTGCCATTTTGCTCATTTTCAGGATGAAGGCAGCAGAAATTATATATTTAAGACATCATGGAAACTATAGTAAACTTAAGAAAATATTAAACTCATAATAGAGAATATCTGAAAGCCAGCTCCAGGGGAGAAACACAGCAAGTTTTGGCGACTGGTACCCAGAATTAGCCAGAGAGTTCCAGAGGTTCATACTGACCACAAGAAGGAAGAAAGTTTGCCTGAGCCCACAGAGTCCAAGAAGTCACACATCTGGTGAGCTGAGGAAAAGTCTACTCAACAGCATCGTAAAAGAACATGAATGGCCTCTGGTTATTATCAGAACAGGGAATGTTCTGGGCCCTATGGATATACCTCTGTCATTTTCCTTATACAAAACAATGTATATAGGAGCCCTCACTGTGAAAATGATACTGTGAATAACTCATCCATAACAAACGTAGCATTTTGATTCCATTCTTATTTTTCAAGATAAAAGGTCCCAGATTTCTGAACTCCAGATACAGAGGTTCTTGGAATCCTTCATATTGCATCTGGTCAGCGACACACTTTCAACCCCCTCATCATCAGCTGCTCTTTGAACCCTAACTCTCTTATTTCAGGCATAGTTGACATCCCCATGTAAAGCAGTGAGGCATCCTGCAGGGCTGGCTCACATCTCAGCTAATGTTCAGTATCCCTATCAATATACATAAATACGGTATTAAGAAAAATTAGATGACAAAGAAATCACTTATCTGTGACTGAGTTTGGGGTGGAATTCTTAGACGCAGTCACTGAACACAAGAATAGAATCCCTGGAAACAGCAGAAGTGTCAAAATCCTGTCTTCCTATGTACTGTTGTTTAAATGGGAATATTGCAGACTAGATAGGTGTTTGAAGAAACACCTTTTGACAAGTTTCAAGTGGGTTAAGGTGACACAAAGATGCTCTGAGGATTTGGAAATTAAAATGTCACAAAGGCATGAACTCAGCTGTCAAACTTCATCCCATTGTATGGCCTTAACCATGTACACAGTTTGTTGAACATAAAGTATCTTTAAGTGAAATTGTTCCCATGGGTTCTCAGTATAAGTTTGGCTAGAAGATAAAGTATATTAGGTGTCATTTATTTACTTTCTATAAATTATAATTTATATCTTGTGTATAATGAATTACTAAGGAATTATGGTCCTCAGTGGATAGTAAGTTTTCTCACACAGAGATCCTGGATGAAGCGTGGGTTTTATTTATTTATAGGAGTACTTACATAGCTATGGATCAGTATTACTTGCATGAGTCTCTCTCCCTGTTGTTCTGTCTCTCTGTCTCTGTCTCTTTGTCTCTCTGTCTCTGTCTCTGTCTCTCTCTCTCTCTCTGTCTGTCTGTCTCTGTGTGTGTGAATGAGTGTATGTGTGTGACTTGAATTATAACAGGGAAAGAAGACAACTGGAGTTGAATTGTTAAATGTATACAGATGAATATACATATATCCTAAGAATGTACAGATTTTATCTTGTTTCTGCATTGTATGCCCTACAGATCTGGGAGTAACTAGTGTTATTGTTGTGAGGTAACACCATGACCAAACAACTTGGGGAGGAAAGTTTATTTGGTTTATGTTCCCACAGCACTGTTTTTCACTGAAGGAAGTCAGGACAGGAACTCAAGCAGGACAGGAACCTGGAGGCAGGAGCTGATACAGAAGCCATGGTGGAATGCTACTTATTGGTTTGCTCTTGCTGACTTGATTAGATGTATGAAGCATATTATTTTTTTTCTCTACTGATCTCAGTAAGAAGGATATTGATATTTCTAATCAAATGTACCAGAAGAGGCTGTGTCATGATCCAAGACATGTCCAAATCAGAGTGTTTTTACATTCACACATGAGATCTAAACAGTGACAGGTTTACTAGAGATAGATGTGAAGGTGTCTATTGCCTTGTGCTTGTGACTACCTTCATCTTTCAGTGGCTTGGAGTAGCACTGCACTCGTGACATGTGGGGTAAATAAACTCTGAGTTTTGATGATATAAACTCAGTACAATGTAGCTTCCAATCACATAGACACAGTGTGATAACAGCTACATGATCAAAGTCTCCAGTCACTGGGCATTGGCAACCATCTTGCATATGTTTCCAGTCCTCAGAAGATACTCATGTCATTGGCCATGACCACACCAGTGTCTTTTTCTAGCATTTCATTTTATGAACCATCTAAATGAAATCTAACAGCCCAGAGTCTTTGGGGCTTACTTCAGTTCAGTCAGAAACACTCTGGACTTCATTGTTGGCATTTCAAATGTATCCATTTTCATTGCTGAATAGTGTTCCGTGCAATTGGCACAGCTTGGATATTAATGACATTTGGTAGATTTCAGCTTCATGAATAAATAGAGGTCCTGCAAACCTGGTTCTAACTGTGACATTGTTATGTGATCACAAGTATTTGTTTTCCTGAGACAAATATCCAGATAGTCTCTTTTGGTTCTCAGGATAGCTGTATATTTAGATTGTAGAACAAATCGCCAAGTTCCTTCCAAGAGCAGCTACTCTGGTATGCCCTCAGTAGTGGTTAGATATTCCTTTTGTCTGCATGTCTGCCAGTATCTTATGTTCTACCAACTTGTTTGTTGGCTTATGAATTCAAATATCTCTTATTTCTGTATGGCATTCTATTTCAATTTCTTAATATGTAGTTATCTTGACCATTTTCATAGTCATCATATCATATGCTTTCTTTATGAAATGTCTATTTCTGTCGTGTTCCTACTTCCTAACTGAACATACTCACAGTCAGTACTTACCACGGAGATGTCACGTCTATCTTTTATATTTTTTGTTTTTGTAAAAGTTTATGGTTTTTATGTGTATGTGGTGCCATGACTTTATGTGCTCCATGTATATACAAGATCCTGAAGAGCAGAAAGGGGCATATGATCTCCTAGAACTGGAGTTTCAGACAATTTTGAGCTACTGTGTGTGTCACAGGAATTGAACCTGGGTCTTTTGGAAGAGCAGCCAGTGTTCTTAAACACTGTATCATCTCTCCAACTCCAGTTGTCAGTTTCTCTTTTGTATCTAAGAGGTACTTCATTTACAAACACCTCCTCCTGGTCTATATTTTCTCATTCTACCTTTGCATATGATCAGTCATGCAGCAAACCTTTCTCATTTCTTGAGCCTGTTTAGCCAATTGTTTTTGTTTTGTTTAGTTTTAACAGCAATTGGATTTGGAAGGAAAATTCTAGGGTGTTATTTGTTAATGTGAGACACATCCCCCCACTCTCTTTACACATCCAGAGCTTGGTTATTGGTTTATACGTTTGTTGTCTGAGAAGAGATACCCCCACTTGGCCTGTGCATGGTTACTTTGGTTATGAGGAGGGTTTTTCTTTCCCATGGACTGTACCAGTACCATTAAGATCATCAAGTGTGGGTAGCCTGTTTTCTGGTTCCTTCTGAGATACCTATTCCAGTTCAGGGATCCCAAGTGTCTCCTTCCACCTACTTACTATTGGTGACAGAAGCCATGAGATATGACCTCACATTTGGCAGACACCCTCTCCCTCTACTCATTTTGCCCCTCAACATCACTTTGGATATTTGTTTTATTCAATTTTCCATAAAGCATTTAGAAACATTTTGGTCTACTCCTCTAAAATCTTGGGGAAATGTTTGTAAAGTGCTAAGAAAGGAGTCCCAGGGCTCAAACATGCCAGGTAAACAGTCTGTCACAGAGCAGCCTCCAGTTCAAAGTGGGATTTTCACCGTGGTCTGATTAGGCTGAGGAACAATGTGTAAGATTTGGAGCCTTTTTAGTTGTCTGCATCCTCTGGAGAACACAGTGGCATCTCTGTGTTTTGATCCTCTACTTCTCCCAACAGCATCAGATAAGTAAATAATTCCTATACACCTAGATGAGTAAAAGTTGATCACAATGAGTATGAAGTCACTAGCTGTTTATTGCTGGTCCAGGGAAATAGAATAGCCTTCTGTTCTCCCACCTAGCAGCCTGTAAATCCAGCCAACTGGCTTATGGGTTTTAGCAGCTTATCTGCTAATCCTTTGTGACTTCTGTTTAGGTCATCCATGAATAGAGTCAGACTCATGGCCTTTTTCCATTTGGATGTTTGTATTTTTGTTTGTTTGTTTCTGCTTTTTTCTTGTTAAACAATCAGCCTTGGACAGCTATTTTGGAAAATACTGGAACTCAACCAGGGGGAAAAGGCCATTGACCCATAGCTTAGTTCATTTTGTGTTGTATTTTTTCCTGGGGTCCATCATTCCCTTTGTGTTGTATCTAATTATGGGGATCCATTTTTCAGTCCCTGGGATCACTGTACCTTTTTTGGAGATCCACTGCTGAGTTCTGCCCTGCATCATGTGTATTTTTCAGATCAGTCATTCAGTTCTCAGTGTGATACATATATTCATGGCGATCTCTCTGTTCACATACTGTTCTGCATGTGCTTTGATCACATAGTGATTAACAGCTCTTTGGATGAATGTCTATTTGCAGGTGAGGGCAGGCACAAAATAAAGCAAGGCCTGTGATTGGGCAATGAAAAAAAAAGGTGGGTGCAAATTTCTTGAGAGGCAGGGAGATAGGAGAGGAGAAGAAGAGAAGATGGAGGAAGAGAAGGATGACCCACCCCTGTGTGTTTTTAAATAGCCACAGGTAGCTATGAATATCTTATAAAGGATAGATTAATGCAGCACAATTTGTCTTATCTAGGTGGGCAGTTTGTATCAATATCAATTGGCTCTGAGTTTGCTGTGTGGACGTTTTTGCTCTCTATGGGTGTGAACACTGTGGATACACTCTTGGTGGATGCATATGTTGGGTCCACTTTTGGTAGATCTGTAAACTGTAAACCATGCTGTGACCTATTATTTAAAAATCTGTCAAGACAAATACAGAAAATTATTTGTGTCCACAGAATTTTTGAAACTAGGTGCAGGGATTTAAAAACTCAAAGATTTAGTTATCTAGTTGAACTAATGATTTCTCCTGTGTCCCTCCTTTAAAATACTTGTCAGGGAAGAGAGAGAGAGAAAGGGAGAGAGAGCTAGGCAGACAGGGAAAAAAGAGGAGAGGTGAGGGAAACTCTAGGATAAACTTCACGATTTATTAAATAAGAAAAATAGTATAGATTTAGAAATACAGTATGGGACCATAATGGCCCATATTTATGGAGAAAGGGTAGAGGAGGGCTTCAATCCAGAAACCTAGGTATCAGGTAAGGACAGCAGGAGTTAGCTACATTCCCCCTCCCACCTTGGCACCATAACATTGGTTGTCCCAACACCAACCCTAGTAAGAATTTGTCACCCTGATGGTTATCAGGCATCACTTCTTGTTTGACCTTATAAATATTTCTCCCCAACTCTTCAGGACCCCACAGACCCTGAATGTGCAGATGAAGCATCTTCTAACATCCCATGCTCTAACCAATGGTACACAAGTACACAAACCTTGCTCTAAAAACCTTGACCACTTCCCCATGGGCATAAATAGTACTCCCTAAATATAATGAGTGCTTTAAATTTCATGTGTGTGTGTGTGTGTGTGTGTGTGTGTGTGTGTGTGTGTGTGTGTGTATGTGTTATCTGTACATGACCAAGATCCTTCCAACACCCTTTCAGCCTGGTTAGCTTCCCTACCTCCAGTCCAGTTCAAGGTATATAATCTCCAACCCCATTCAGCATCCCAGAGGAAGAAGCAGAAAATGAGAAGCAATACAGTATTATTTATGTAAGTTGGAAGATTGAAGTGATACAACCATATGTGAATAGGTAAATGATATGATATGATAGATAGATAGATAGATGATAGATAGATAGATAGATAGATAGATAGATAGATAGATGATAGATAGATAGATTTTTTTCTCTACAAATAGAATAACCCATAAAAATTATGTGTTTGCCCATGGAAAAAGAGAGGAGAAACTGTAAAGGAAGAAAGAAGATTGAAACTTTTAAAACAAGTTCTTGTTCTTCAACAAATATTGGGTGGGAAAAATGTGTTTTCTAAGTATTTATAAGCATAAAGAAATAAAATCAAGTAAAAAAGCCTATTTGTGGATCCACTGTTTTTAAGATTTTATAGTAATTCATCTGTAAGAAATAAAGTAAAGCATTCATAGAACCAACCCAGGTTATTTATAGTTGCATATGTTCAGTGAGGCTGCCATTGCTGTTGGGTGGATTCTTCTTTGCTATGAAGCAGATATACTAAATACTTGCATGTTATTCCACCTTTCTTCCCAGAGCAGTTGCAAACAGGGAATTTGGGTGTGGAAAGCAAAGAGGTCAGAGTGGACATTAAGCCAAAGACGTTTGTTGAATTTGAATTAGGTACTTCAGAATGAGTCCTTTGTGTGTCTGATTTACTTTTCTCCAAAGTGTCCCCCCCCCATACACACATCCTTTCTGTCTATATAGGTCGGACTTGATACTGGAATCAATATGTCTACTGTGACTTTCCACACAGAGACAGGGGTTCTTGGCCACAGGACTGATTGCAGAATCAGAGCAAGTACCACAGAGATTGTCAGAACTCCAGCCAGACAGAGCCTTCAGGGGTTATCTTGAGAAGATTCTCAAATACAGAGACAGTACCTCTCAACTCCAACAGACTCTGAGTTCTATAAACTAGACATTTCCAGATGTGTTTAACCATATGGGTTCTACATAGACAACATTCTTCAGTGGGAATGATTATTCCAGAGGGACACATCTGTGAGTGGAGACACTGAGTTCCCACTGAGTGCAGACTATAGATGCAGTTAAGCAGGATAAGATGCACAGTACAACCTTCTCTTGTTTGGTACACACACACACACACACACACACACACACACACACACACACACACACACAAATCCAGGTCCAGCATCAACAGCTCTCAAGCTGAAGAAGCTACAAATACCTCACTTGAAATCATACTAAAAACAGGAAGGTCTGCCTCATCAGATTTCTAAATTTCAACACTGTGCAGTTACATGTCATACCCATGTCAGGAGATCTGGGAAATTCTATGGAATGATGGAATTAGGATCTTCTTCATCTGCAGCCTCTGTCTGCAACTCTCAGCTGTGCCTTCCACCTGCAATGCCCACCTGCACCCTCCACCTGTGATCATTCAGTGCCATGCCCCTAACCAAAGGGCTCGCTTCTAGCTATGAAGCTGTCTTACATATTGTTCTGGGTCTCAAGAATAGCTAAGGAAAGAACCATTATTATGTGGGACTCAACGCAAAGATAGCATTGTGGGATGAGGATATCTCTGATGCTAGAGCCTGTGTGAATATCAAAGTATTTTGTATCTCAAAGCTTGATATACACAGTTTATCTCACTCTTATGGATGACCCATAAGACAAATGACAAGATTCTTCTACCAATGGTAGAAACCAGGAAAATAGAGAGACACTGAACTTAACATCACTTAACCCCAGATGCTACCCAGTATCTATCTACCCCGTACTGCTCCCAGTTACTATACTTATGTTTCCACCAGATACCCAAGAAAGAAGGACGGTGAATTGTGCATCTTAGACCAAGTACTATAGATCCAGCTGAGGGGCAGGGGTGTACCATTCAGGAGTCAGCAGGCACAGGGGGTAGTGAAGACAGACAGACACAGGCCATGTGGTTTTTGCAGCTCCATAGTATTAGGGGTAGAAAGAAGGGAGGAGTTAAAGGATGTGTGCTGGAGAGACAACAGGATGACTCACATTTAAATGTGGCCGAGGGATTACATCCTGGAAAGGAAAAGGATAATTCAAGTTGATTGTGATAGGGAAGGAAGAGGGTGAAGTGAGGTCCATCATCTTGATGCTGAAGGAGATTGTGCAGCAGGAATGACTGCTGTTCTGAGCATACCGCTGGGAACGGGAGCATAATGAAAAGTCAAACACACTGTCCCAGACCTGGGCGGATAATTATATTTTTGACAAGAAAGAGAATAGTTTGGAAAGATAACAGTAAAGTTGAAATAGACTAAAAACTCATTTGAAAAGTTTGTTGCAATGAAATTGACTTCAAGAAAGGGCATATAGCCAGAGCCGTGGGGGCCAAGATGAAAGAAGGCTTGCCATTCCCTTTCCACTGCATTCTTACTTTCAGAAGAGGCAGGAACTAAAAATGGTTCCAGGTCACAGGGTGTGAGCTATCATAAAATTAATTTTATTTTCCCTTCTAAATGACTCCTCATCAGGTAAAGCATGCATTTATGCAGATAGTTTGCAAAATATACAAACACAATTACAGCTTCCAGTTGAGAGCCCTTCATAGGCTTCCATGGGTTGCTGTATCTGTTTATATAATTTATTCTGACACACACCCTGTTATTAAAATCCTACTTTCCACACAACAAGACAGATAATCAGAGAATTAGGGAGTATCTTATGGATGTGTGGAACTCTAACAGCAAAGTGAGAGTTGAATGTTGGGCAGTTGCAGTGTAGTAACAGAGAAATCACCAGTGACTTCCTTGCTATCCGTTAGCCTGGGGCTCCACTCAAAGTGCAGATACCCACACTGGTCACACGAAGACAATGTGCACAAAGCAGGCTGGAAAATGGAAAGGAGCCTGAAGGATCCTAAGACATATCCATGAGAAGAGGCAATGTAGACCTTCAAACTCTGATATCTGTTAGGTCGACCTTGCTGAAAACTGGAGTATATGCTGACAACTGCCCAAATTATTAGGAAATTCTAGCAGGCTGCCTCTCTAAACATTTTTTTCCAACTTCAAGGACATGGAGACATTACAGCATTACTTGGCGGGAGGAAGAAAGAGCCAAGGTAACACGCTGCCTGCTCACATATAATGACTTGGTAGCAAAGTGGCTGGGGGTAGAAAGAATCAAACTTGCAAGATGCAAGCTCATTTGCAGGAAGGTGGAGTACTCCTAATACAATTCATGCCACGTGTAGCCTAGGCTATTAGATTTCAGAACCTCATTTCTGAAGGGACTGAGGAGACATCATAGAACGATAGGCATTGATGAAGGATGAATGTGTCACACTGGGAAGAAAAGCAACACCCACCAACACTGCCACCACTACTGCCACAGGCCAGTTTCAGTCACCCCCTTCCTTCCAACCTCATGGGCATACAGTCCAGTGAGCCACCCCATGTTCTCCAACCTGGTCCCTAGCATATGTGTGTCCCACACAGTCACCCGATTTCACAAGCACACTGTCCATTGACCAATGTTTGCAAACATGGTGGCCCACCTATGTGTGTCCCACACAGTCACCTAGACTTAATCCCAACTACATCACCATTTTGATCTCTCCAAAGAAACAGTGAAACAGTGGGTGATCTTTCCTCCTGACACAAACTATACGCAGCAAATAGTTTTAGGAAATAAATGTTAATGTTATAATAGTAGATGCTAAGAAATATGATGTATAACAGCAGTACAAAAATAAAACGTGCCTGGATTTCACCCACATGGAGGCTGTTTTTAGCTGTTTTTTGAGGAAGTTGGAACCAAGCTGCTGAGTGATAATCATGCTGCTCAAAGGCTGTGACACGGGGTGGTGACTCCTATGTAGCATGGTTTCCATGGAAAACACAGCTTAATGTTCAGAGAAGACAGGAACTCAGGGAGTACACTGGGCCCTGGTCTCTATCCACTGCTTTAGAGAATGGGTTGTACCCCATCACCCTGCTCTGCTTAGAGACCCTGTCTTTCTGGTATATCCGCATCCACTCTGGCTGCCTCAGGAAATGGATGGGCATTTAGGATGCACAGGCAGATTCTTCCTGCCTCGTGGTGAAGAAGGCAGAACTCAGGTAGAGGGCCTCGGCTTTTTTCATTCCTTCTTAACATGAATGTCTCTGGTGATGTGGTTCCTCTCCTGCTGAGTCTGAATGAAGAATATTCTGAAACCAGAGCAGGTGGAAACTTTTTTTAATGCTTTGCATTGTGGACCTTACACTTGAGGATGAAGCCAGAAAGACAGAGGGAAGAGCTGAGAGAAGAAAGAATCCCAGGAGTACCAGTAGAATCATAAAGCCTGGGAGAGGGGAGGTACCTGTTACAGACCTCAGAAACCCAGGCAGAATTTTAAAGAAGGATTCAAGGGTTGCATAAATGTCACAGCAAGATAGCACTTGCTGTGCAAATGTCAGGACTGGAGTTTGGATCTCAAGAACCCACATTTATGCATGGCTGTCGGGGCTCATCTGTAAATCTACCTTCAGGAACCAGAAATAGGTGATCCCCCCAAACAAGCTGGTTAAGTGAGACAAGATATATCAGCAAGCCCTGGTTTTGATTGCTTGATCCTGCCTCAGTGAGTGAGCTGGAAAAATGATGGAAGTCCAGTCAACCTTAGGCCTCCACAAGCACATGTGCATAAAAATCCAAACACAATTGGGATCCACATACACATTAACACACACACACACACACACACAGAGAGAGAGAGAGAGAGAGAGAGAGAGAGAGAGAGAAAGAGAGAGACAGAGACAGAGACAGAGACACAGAGAGAGACAGAGACAGAGAGAAAGAGAGAAGAAAAAGGGAAGAGAGAGGATTGAAGAGTAAAAGTACTTAGACTGATGCTGCTGATCCAGAAAGGGAGAATAAAGAGAAACCAGGAGATTGGAGTGTGTGCACATGGGCTGACACTCAAAGGCCTAAGAGGATGGAACTCTTAGGCTTTTGAGTCTGTTCTCGGATAACTAAGGTCTCTGTGACTTTTTCTGGATAGGTGGAAGAAAGGAAGAGACAGGTGAGCCAAAAGACAAGCAGCATGATCAACTTGTGCATTTAAAGATGCTTCTTGGATAACTGAGAAGACAATGTTATCCTGTAAACCCCAGTTGCTTCCTGCATAGGGAGCAGGGCTGTTGTGGGATTTATTAGTGAAGACACTGCCTGAAGCCAGTGGCTGTCAGGGGCTGCTAAGTGTGTAAATTTCTAAACTTGGACTGCAGTACAACCACAAAGGAGGTTGGGTAGGCATGGCAATGTCACCCATAGGTGGGATGGCAAGTGCCACCCACAACATTCAGAGTCCCCAGCAAAAGCCTAAATTATTTGCCCAGGCCAAATGATATCTAGGTGCCTACTCCAGCAAGGAGTACTCAGCCTAGAGACTGTCTCCAGATACTTAGCAGTGTTTAACACAGTGTAGTCTCAAGCCATATTGCTTGGATCCATTTCTCAAATCTTCACTAATTTTGAAAGCTCCAAACAGATTTCTCTGTCAAAAGAAGAGCGAGTTGACACTGAGAGGGTACCGTACCCATAATGGAGCGAGAGACATGGTGAGGGTGTTGTGAGTGAGAGAGATGCATGTGAATAGAAGTCAAAATCCTGACAGTCAGAGGGTGTAGTACTCATTGTTGAATGGTACTGTAGGCATGGCAGAGTCCATGTTTCCTTCTCCCTCCTTCCTTCCCTCCCTCCTTCCTTCCCTCCCTCCCTCCCTTCCTCTGTCCCTCCCTCCCTCCCTTCCTCCTTCCCAGAACCAAGTTCTACCCAGCAGAAAGAAGCATTTAAATATTCTTAATCCACTAACTCAAGGTTGTTTCTCCAAATAAGGGCGAATTGGGTCTTGATCTTTAAACTAGGGGCATTCAAATAGTAACACCAGAAGAATTTCACACGTTAAAATTAAATGTGCTGAACCCGAAGAAAATGTGAAAATGTACTTCTCTTGCTTTTAAAACACTTGAACCCAATCCAGAAAATCTGTGTGCCATTGCAGGCTCCCCATGCCTATATTGGGCTAACTGAGCTTTCTAGGTGACCAAGAATCCTTAAGTTAGAAAGAGAATCTTTGCTGGTTCTAATTCGTCTTTATGATCAGGGCTTCTTAATTGCCATTTGAGCCTCCTCCCCTTTGCCTTTCTGTTGCTGTGAGAAGATCACGAGGAGGAAAGGGTTTATTCCAGCTTAACATGGCCATCCTGGTCAGGATCCATCCCTGAGGGGAGTCAGAGCAGAAACGGAAGCAGAACCTGCAGAGGAGTGATGCTCACTGCTTGTTTCCCTTGGCTTTCTCAGCTACTTTAAAGGTTTTTTAAAAAGAATTATTTATTTTATTTATATGAGTACACTGTCACAGTCTTCAGACACACAAGAAGAGGGTATCTGTAGATGGTTGTGAGCCTGGGAATTGAACTCAGGAGAGATGGCTCAGAAGTTAGAAACACTGATTGGTCTTCCAGAGGTCCTGAGTTCAACTTCAGCTACTTATTTATTCAGCCCAGAACCGTCTGCCAAGGGTATGCCATCAGCTACTGTGAGCTGGATCTTTCAAGACAAAATCAAGAAAATGTCCCCCAGGCCAGTTGACAGGCCATTTGATCCGGGCAACTTCTCAGCTGATCTTTCCTCCTCCCAAAACCTACATGAGCCTGAAATTGGATACAAAACTCTTTTAAATATTTGGCTATTTTAGGGGAAAAGTTGCTGTTCTGGGGCTTTGGATGCAAGATTTCTAACCAGAATTGGGATGGCACTGAACAAGGGACACCAGCCCTTTGCCAGCTCTGCCTTCCTCGGGGTCTGACCTTTTGAGCTTTGAAGTGCATGGAATTTGGAAGTGACTCTGGCTGCCTGCCTGCCCCTTCTATGCTCTGCATCATGCTCATGCTTGCTCCAGAGGCAAAAGCTTCCCCTGTATCCTCACCCCACACTCTTCCAGTCCCACAACTGGCCACTTCAATCATGGCTTAACTTAACTCAGATGAAGCTCTAACTTTCCAAGTTTTGGCCAGAAACAAGGTATCTCCTTGCCCACCCACTGTAGGGAACGCTCCATTTGTGGATCCCTGTGAGGCTAAGAGTTCCTGGTATTGTCCCCTAGACAAGATTCAAACTTTGGGCCTTTGTGATGCTCTCAGCTTTATTGAAAATAACATTTTGTTCTCTCCCCATCTTGCATTGAGGCATGGCCAGTGCAGAGTTTCCATTTCTACAGAGGGTGCCGTCACACCTCCTCATGCATGATCATTCCTCCTCCAATCAGCTTTGCAGTAAAGCAGGGAGTGCTGGCTTCGACACTTTCCAGAGCTGGGGGTAAGGCTGCTGGGCAGTAATATGCACAGCTGTGTTTCTCTCCCACCCCTTACCTCAAGAGTCAGAAAACAGCCATGGAGGCTTTGCTGCCGAAGTGCCCACTCCTCAGTGAGGCCTCTTCCTCTTTCCCTGATGCCTTCTGTCCACATCTAGGAGACAGAGGCATCCTTTTCCTACAATGCATTTTCTCCTGTGCACTTTTGACTTCACACCAGTGAAGTTGTCCTTTGATCCTGCTTCCCTGAGAAGTAACCTTCCAGATGGATCTCAACTTGCCAACAGTTTTGTTGCCCTAACCACAAAGAGTCCTCAGAGCACCTATGTCACCAAGCTCACCACTTCAGCTGGAGAGCGAGGCAGCTTCAGATACTGTCCACGTTCACAGGGATGAGTTTCTGTGGCCAGGATGTGTGTGCCTATACTGTCACTAAAACGTCATCGATGAGAGGGACAACACAAATAACATCTTACCGGACTTCTCCTTTTGATATAACAAAAGAATTACACACCCTAAAGAAAACAGAAGTCTGAAATAAAATGAATACATGTTCATGTAATAAATGAAGGACAGTGAGGTGAAAAATCATTTAAGGAAAAAGTGTTCCCCGGAGTACAAGGCTGGCATGTATGTGCACAGAAGGCTAGACAACTACCCAGGATTAGCCTGACCTTCATGACAATAAAAACCCACTGCCCACATGGTTAATTGAGCAGGCTAGTCAGTGCCAGCCACTGTGAGCTCCAGTCTTTAGCTGCTGCTGAGGTTCTCTCCAACCTTGTTCGATGTGTGACTTGACCTCATTCCTGCTGAGGTCCTTACACCAGTATACTATTAATGATACAGTAAGGTATAAACAGCCTGAAATTTGTCCAGTCTTTGGGCATCGAGGATTCATGCTCCCATCTGGCACGTTTAACAAATTCTCTGCCTCTCTCTGTATTTCTCTGTCTCTCTCTCTGTCTCTGTCTCTGTCTCTCTCTCTCTCTCTCTCTCTCTCTCTCTCTCTCTCTCTGTGTGTGTGTGTGTGTGTGTGTGTGTGTTCATGTGAATGTACGTATACATAGGCATGCACCTGGAATTGTGGAGGTATAGAGAAGTCCAAAGACAACATTCAGGACTTGGTTCTTCTTTTCCACTCTGGGTCATAAGCCTTGGTGGTTTATTCAATAAATCATCTCTTAAGCCCCAGCACATGCCTAAGAATAACCATGTATTCTAAACTCCCCAATACATTTTTTTCTGTACAGTCTCTAGTGAAGCGTCAGAGTCTATAAAAGGAACTGTGAATGATCCTGCAATAGATCTAAATAAACTTCTGTATGTTTTCAAAAGTCTACCTTGTATCTTGCAGACTTACAAGGTTTCACTCTGAGTCTTCAGAAACTTTCCATCATTCCCCAGTCTTTTTCCTAATCTCAGGAATTGGGCTGTAACTCTGGCTGGACACATGACTAGCTTTATGAAGCATGTGAGCTTCATGACCTCAGCACATAGTAGAGCCATTTTTCTAAGTGCCCAAATGTCTCTTTCTATTCAGAGGCTACTCCCTCCCTCTAATTCCACCTCCCACAGAAGATGAGGCACATTGCTATGTCAACCAAGTAATGCAAAACCATCAGCTCAGACAGAGGATCTGAGACCACAGCACTTGTGTCCTATGGGAATTGACTTTGTCAAGCCAGTGTAGATGTTTCCACTGAGGGGTGGCCCCCTTGTTACTTGTCTCCAGGTCACATTGGGCCTGAGCTCACACCCACTCCATAAACAGAGTCTCAAGGCTACAGAGCCTCAGCAATGACAGTCTGTTGTTTGAGATGGAGATGTTGAACTTGAAACTCTCCTGGGATTATCCTTAGTAGAGTTGGAGAAACTGCTTTTTTTTTCCTGAAAGCAGCCCTACCTAGGGAACTTTTTCTCTAATTTACCCCATACCAAATTGCAAATAGCCACGAAGAATGACACTTAACACTATTTGTGAAAATGCAGCTGGCCTTTCACCTGTGTGGAAAACTGTAACGAGATGTTACTTTTATGACAAAAAGAAGGTCTAGAGGTGACTCACAGAATTATGTTAAAAGCAGTAAAGGGGAAGAACTCAACCCACAAACTCAAGACTGTGTGACATACAGACAGTAACCACAGTGGTCCCAATAGAGTTCGAGTGCAAAGTAGGTCCTTGTCTTTCTTCTCTTCTGATGGCCAGCAGTATCTGCTTTAATACAATGAATGTTTTATTTTAAATGTGTACCAAGCACAGTCCATTATATCTCTGTAAGAATTCTGGTATTATTAAATTTTAATATGATCTTACCCAGAAAATTATCTTAAGGGTTGCATCTTGTTTTTAAAACTTTCATACAATTGCTTGTTTCTTTTTTATGATGATGTATCAGCATTTGCTTATATAGGTAGGTGATAGATAGATGATAAATAGATAGATAGGTAGGTAGGTAGATAGATGATAAATAGATAGATAGATAGGTAGGTAGGTAGGTAGATAGATAGGTAGATAAAATAGATAATTGATAGATAGATAGATAGATAGATAGATAGATAGATAGATAGATAGATAGATCGGTAGGTAGGTAGATAGATAGATAGATAGATAGATAGATAGATAGATAGATAGATAGATAGACAGGTAGGTAGGTAGGTAAATAGATAGATAAGTAGATAGATAGATAGATAGATAGATAGATAGATAGATAGATAGATAGGTGGAAAAATAGATGATATATAGGTAGGTGATAGATAGATAGATAGATAGAATAGATAGATAGATAAAGTAGATGATAGATAGATGATAGGTAGATGATAGGTGGTAAATAGATAAATAATAGTTTAGATAGATGCTGGTAGATATATAGATAATTGATGATTGATAGATAAATATGATAGTAGATATATGAGAGGATAGAAAGATGATGGATTGATAGATGGGTAGATACTAAGAATAATAATAAAGCGGCACTGTAACCCTTTTCTACTTTATACAGTGTGTGTGTGTGTGTGTGTGTGTGTGTGTGTGTGTGTGTGTGTGATTGATTTTCTTTCTTTTTTTTCTCTTGCTAAAGAAGAGTTAATGAAGTCAGAGCCTCTGACCTAGCTGGAAAGACTCCTCTGAAGTCAAAGAGGGAAGAGACAAAGTAACTAAGATTTCTTAATTTCTCTGCTGCCATCAATGGGTGTTAATTGCCAGAAAGCATCAGCGTTTCGAACATGAATAACAAGATAGAGTTAAATTGCCAGAACTCATCAACTTTTGCCTGACCCACTGCCTTGCTGCCTTCCTCAGAATCTTAATACTGAGCTGGACCTCAGCAGATAGACAGATGATAGCTAGTTCAGATAGACATATGGATGGATAGATAAATATGTGGACACATGCACGCAGACAGAAGTCTGGGTACTGTGTGTGTTGCCACTGAGTTCCTTCAGTAGGCTACACCATGCCCTTGCCCTTAGTCCTTGCCTGTACTCCTCTGAAGCACTGCTGTTCCAGGTTGATGCTGGGCTCTCCACAGCTCCTCAGTCTTCTTTCTTAGAGACAATCTTTCTCTAATACAGTCACTTAAATACACTTTGGGGATCATGAGACAGAAGACAGAGGTCTTTGCAGTGGCAGGAAGTAGAGCACATAGAGGAAACTTATATACCCTCAGACTGTGAGCCGGGGTTACCAGACGATCACTAGAGAAGGACGAGACAACATGTCCTCCTCTCAGGAAGCTTCAGAAGCTTGAATGAATTATAAGCCCCATACCCAAGGTTGCACAAACAGTAATAGCTCAGGAAGCTCCAGGTATATGGCTCTCATGAGTCACCATGAATGCTGCTGTGGGCTTTCAGACATGAAGCTGCCTTTAACTCACTTTTGCTTCTGTAAGAAATCCCTCAACTGTATCCTTCAAATAACTCTAATAAACTTCCTGGTTCATTAGGCTAGACGTGGGTGGAAGAATTTCTTTGATCTGACATTAATGTCCTATCTGGAGTGAGTAGATATTTGTTAGTGTTGTCTCGGGATAAAATTCACACAAGTCTCTCATAAATCTTAGGGTATTCTCAGTGAGTTAGCAACACACAGCAGAGTGGGTGGCACAGGGACTGTGGGGATCCTTCATGATGGCTCTGTCTGCAGTCACCGCAACTCTTAGGGTGTCCCTGTGGCTTGTTCAAGCCATTTTTTTAAAGATGGGATTATGGGACTTCTCATGCCTAGCAGAGTTTCCTATATATGCTATGCCAGGTATGAAGCTTAATAAAGATGCCTCTGATGATATTCCCCAGTCAACCAGGGAGGTGAGGATGTGGCAGGGGGACAATTCCAGTTCCATCTGATGGAGTTACATCTTTTATAATAAGATGAGAAAAGAAGGTGGAGGAAATTCCCTCCAAATTAAAAATAGAAAGGTAAATACCAACCAGTGTTTATTTTGTTGGGTTCTTAAAGTCACTTGAGTTTTTACAGCAAACCTATCAAGCAAATGTTGTTGCTAGAATCTCTCCTCCTTGTTAGGGGTCCATGGTCCAGAACTGAAATCACTTTCTCTAAATCACACTGTTAAGGGGCAGACCTAGTGCCCAGCATGGGACAGCTTAGAGCTTGTGCCCTTTGCTTTGAGTCAACTAAAGCTATTCAGAATCAACACCTGGAAAATTGAATCTTACCTGAATATCAGTGGTGTGTGATTTCTCATAGCCTGTGAGCAGCTGAGTGACAGAGTGAGTGACATGTATAGTGTCTTCAATTATCAGCTTAGTATAACAAGCTGGGCCTGTGAGATAGCTTAGTGGGGTAGGTGACCGGAACCAAGAATGATGGCCTGAGTTTTATCACTAGACCCTACACAGTGAGATGTGAACACCTACAAGCTAAAAGATATCCTCTGACCTCCACGCATTTCCTGTAGCACATGAGTACACTCAAGTGTTTGCTTGTGCACGTGCACACACACACACACACCATACACACACACACACACACACACACACACACACACACACACACACCATACACACCATACACAGAGAGACCAAATAAATAAAAGTAGTATAAAAACTTGTTAGTTTTTCCAGAAACTTTCTCATTCTATATTTGCTCTGGGTTCTACACTGTCAAAGTTGAATTCTTTGTAAACCTGGAGCTTTTATTCATCAGGTGATACCACATTGTAATGAAGAGTAAAGTTCTTGAAAACTGTCCTTCTTGTTTCCATAACATCTCAAGTGGCAGGTATCCACAGAGTCTTGATATTAGTAACCGAGGGGTGGGTGAGAGCTAACAGTGGTGCAGGTAATATTGCTGAGCATACCAGGGGTGTTCACATCTAATCTGAGAATACTGGGACCCTAACAGTCATGGGTGTATTCTCTGCTTCTTGGTTCCCCTTTGCTTTTGGAGTTCAACCTTGTGAATCCGTCTTCAAACTGAAGGAGCAAGTCCTTGCAGCCATTCCTGGTGAGGAGCATCTTGATATTTCCCCAATGCTTGTAGACTCCACCCAAGGTTGCATATTATACCTCAGCTGATCATTCTTGAGTAAGTCTACACCTGTGTAGGGGATCCTTAAAGGTCACATCTAGAAATTTAAACGAAAGAGGTCTGCAATGTTCTCTCAAACCTAGGGTTACCCTATAAATTGGGTAGAAATTGCAGACTTTTTAAAGATAATAATTATATATTAAACAAAATATAGGACTTTTTATTCACCCCTAAACCTGATTTTGAAATACAGTTTCCAAATTATTTCCCTCTTTCTGAGAAAATTCATGAATTTATTTAAAAAATTTTATTACTCTCCATATTTTCATTTAAAATGTTATTCCCTTTGCCCACCCCACTCCCATCTCTCCTCCCCCTTTACTTGTCTTCACAAAGGTGCACTAGCTCCCAATCACCCTCTCTACCTCAGTGCCTTGGCAATCCCCTACACTGGGAAAATGTGCCCTTCCTGGACCAAAGACATCTTCTCACACTAATCACAGACACTGCTATTCTCTGCTGCATATGCAACTGGAGCCATGGTCCTCTCAATGAGTAGTCGGTGGTTGGTTTTCTAAGTAGAGTCATGAGCCTCTCAACGAGTGCTCAGTGGTTGGTGTCCAGCCACTGGGCCCAAGTACTATAGCTGATGCTGAGAGGCACTTGCTGGCAGGAACCAGATAGGGGTGCCTCCTCAGAGGTCAGAGTCATGCAGCTGAGCATGCTTGCAGTTAATCATCAGAGTGAGCACAGAGACCCTCAGTGAGGGTGCTGGGGGGTGATGAAGGAGCTGAAGGGGGTTGTGACCTCATGGGAAAAACAGCATTGTTGACCAACCAAATCCTTCACAGCTCCCATGAACTAGAACACCAACCATTGAGCAGATATTTTTTAAATGAAAAAGAGTCATTAGATCCTCAGCTTATCCCATGATTCTGGCAAGAAAACTATATTTTATACTTTATAGCTAAGGATGCCACATCAAGGCACTCCTCCTACAGGACATAATCACCTTCTGACTGTCTTCACTCACTTGGGAAGGATGGAGTCAATGCATGCTCACTAATGTGAACTTGCAGTGTGTATCTTGGGATTTTACTTCCTGCCTGGGGTTCTTGGGTCCTTTTTTATTATCTGCTTCTGTGTTTTCATCTATACTCCTTCTTGATACATTTTTAAAACAGGTAACTATTCTTACAGCATGTGTTTGAAAATAAGAGCATGCTGTAAGCACACACACACTTCTATGGTGCCAGATATTATAAACAGGGAAGAAGTGGAGCCCCTGAAACAGGAGCAGGTCAGAATCTAGTGCTCCAAGCCAATAGCAACACTGTGAGTTGTCCAGTACTGCCAGAGTCTAGCACCTTTTACTATCAATTCAAATCATAGACAGTCTATCTCACAAGTGTCCTTAAAGAAGTAAATAATGGCAAAATCAATCCATTGATCACTTTCCCTTCAATTTTGAAATATCAGGGAGAGTAAGGAAAAATTTCAGAAGTAATAATCACTATTATGTTGCCAAGAGATGTCCAGGCCTCCCACATTCCGTAGCTGAAAATTGTATTTCTTGCTGTTTTGGCCTGACTTGATAATGGCATGCCCTGTGCATTCTTGTCCCAGAGACAGGTCATTTTGGTAGAACTCTAAACCAGTTACAGAGTACTAGTCTCAATGTGAAGCCTGTTCCAACCTGTTTCTTTCTTTGATCTCTGTCATATATAGAATAGTCTCTGCCCACTTTAAAATCTTCCATTAAATCATTACGAAGGCTATCCAGGCCTACCTTGGTACACAGCTTTAAACCCTGGTGAGCCGATGCTGTCATCTGACTGCAGGTGGAGCCACATCTGATTGCTCATGCTCACAATGAGGTCAGGAACACTGGAGCCTGTGAGCCTGCGCAGAAAAGAAAAGATCAGACTTTTACAACGGGGCACATACACATCAACTTTTCCTCAGAGGAGGGTTTTACTACACACACACACACACACACACACACACACGCACACACACACACACACACTCACACACACACACTCACACACATACACTCACACACATACGCTCACACACACACATATACTCACACACATACACTCACACACACACACTCACACACATACACTCACAAACACACAGGCTCTAAAAAGCTTGCCATTTATATTACTATTTAAAATTATCATCACTGGCATTTTGGTAACTACTCAATTACTGTAAAATATCTTTTTTTCATTTAAAAGTAGCTTGAGGGGACAAGAACATTTTCTTGGTGAGTAAGAGTTGTTATTGCTCTTACATAGGACCCATGTTCAGTTCTCAGTACCCACATGGTGACTCACAACCATCTGTAACTCCAATACCAGAGGACTTGATGACCTTTTCTAGCCTCCGATGGCATGGCACATGTGTGGTGTACACACACACATACAGACACACACACATACACACACACACACACACACACACACACACACACTCACACACACACACAGGAAAAAGAATCATGCTCCTAAAATAAATAAGTATTTAAAAAAAAAAAAAAATCCATTCCATTTGCTTGAAATGAGAGTCTTTTTAAGTACAAGATGTATAGGAATAAATCCATATAAACCCTAAGAAACAAAGATAGCCAGCCGTGTTATATAACCGGAGAGGAACCCTGTGACTCCCTAGTTTATTGTTTGATACCATCAAAGGCAAACATCTCCAAGGTGAGAAACCTTACACATACATTATTCCATTTAGTCTAGTCTAGCTTACGGCACCTTCCATACAAACTCTATAGAGATGTATGAAGTGGTAAACACACATTATAATGATATTGAAAAGAACAGTGTGTGCGGTTGAAACAGACACGGCCAAGTTCACTGAGCATCCAGGTCAAAGTTCAAAGCAGTTTCCTCCAAGCATTCAGTGTGCATTGACAAACTGGTCACATCCCCTGCGCTGTCAGCCGGTGAAAAGAAACACCAAATCCATTGACTGAACTCAGTGCGCCGACAGAATAGCATGTAGAAACAGGAAAAGTGCAGGAAGGAAATCAATTCAACCAAAACAAATGTCCCTAATCAAATGGGAAGCTTTGCTTTCAGCAAAGCAGTTTCAGGAATGTGAACACGTGATTTGCACCATCAATCACAGTGTCCGTCTATCAACCCAGCATTCTTATTGCAGACTCCTTCGAAAACCCGCATCTTCAAAGGAAGATGAACGGCGGTCATTACATGCCGTGTAGCTCTCTGGCTGTGTTACACTCAGGTTGGAAAAGGAGTGTGTTCTGGTGAGCAGTGTATGCTTGCTGTACACATATGTCTGAAGATTTGTCTTCGTTGGAAGATTGTTCTTTTGTGTTTGCTTGTTTGATTGCAAGAGAGATTTGTTTGCTTTCCCGTGCATGCATTTTGTTGAACTGTAATCAGCCAAACAGATCCTAGCTCTAAGACTCCTTAGAAAGAGAGCCAGCCTACAGGTTTCCCCTGAGAATCTGCCTCCTGGGCCCCTCTCTGCTCCAGTTCTCCCTGTTGCTTTGCCAAAACATCATCTGTCTTTCCAAGCCTCCTGTAAGTGAAATAAGACTTTGTAAAATACTTTGCTTAACAGACCTGAGGGAAAGGTATGCATGGGCTTCCTTGATGTAATTTTTATTTAGAATTCACATGAGCATATATAAAGGAGAGGGTGATTAATGCTAGTGCTTTTAATTCTTCCTAATAATGTATGGATAAAGTTATCAGAAATAACATAAGGAGCCCACATGCATTCTTTCCCATCTCTTCCAATGCTCATATTTTACAGATCTATAACATACTGTCTCAGCCTGGAGGGATGATATTTCTCTTATGAAAGTGCTTTCTGTTTGTCTGTCTGTATCTCTGTCTGTTTGTCTCTCTGTCTGTGTGTGTGTGTGTGTGTGTGTGTGTGTGTGTGTAGCTCTCTACTACACACATGTAGACTTGGGAACCCAGTCTGTAGTAAATACAGCGAGATTCCCCACAGTACACATTCAAGGTCTCCTCACAGTGCCCTGCTGCTCCTCATGTGCAAGCACTAGTCTCTCTCTACTTCTAAATTCATTCATTATGATAATACATAAATGAGAGACCACAGTTTGTCTGTTTTTGAATTGGCTTTCTCCACTTGGCTCGGTGCCCTAACAATTAATCACATGATTTATATACCATCAGTCCTTCCCTTCTCATTGTTGAGGGAGACTCCACGGTGTGAATACGTCTCGATCATGCCCTGCTAAGATGTTCAGCTGCTTGGCAGCTGACCCATAAAGCTGATGTAACTCTGATGTGCAGGTTTTCCCACAGTGTAACTCTTCATGTGATCTGATATGAATTCCCAAAGATGGAGTTTGTATTTTATGATGTCTGTGTCTATAATTGCAACTTCTGCTTTTGAGATTACAAAGAGAACGTTCTTATTTTCTTCCCAGCAGCAGTGTCTGAGCACACAGACTCTTGGCTTCGCCAATGGGCATTTCATGTGGCCAGTGTACATTTTTGCTCCTCTGCAATTTAGATAGTGATCTCTCAAGGGCTTTGAGTTTCCCTGTGGCTGATCACTAAAAGTGCACAAAGCTTCCTCTATTTCCTATACACCTGTTTCAGGAAAGGTCTTCAGGTCCTGTGTCCCCATTAATGCACTTGTTAATATTTCTTCTCTCCCTCTTCCTCTCTTGCTGTTTAATTTAGAAACATTCTGGGTTTCCCCAAATATTTTTACTAAGCAAAGTATTTCTATTTAACCAAGTTATCCTAAATAAACAATCAGAAAATATCCCTAGGGGAGATGTTTGCAGAATAATAGGGTACTTCTCATATAATGTTCTGTCCTGTTGGTCTTTCAAAACTCACACATGCCTTAAGTTTCCTATTGTGCTTCATGAGGCCTTTATGAAAATCATCTTATATCTGCAGCTATTCTCAACCAGAGTCTAGGCTGCTATGTTTGAGAGACTGGGGGATCTAGATACTCATTTTCCACTTGCTCAGTTTATTTTCATTTTCTTCTTTCATTCTTTGTGTGGTCATTCCCAAGACTATTGGTGCAGATTTATGTTAAGTCGATATTTGATTGGACAGTGGAGAGGTAGGCGGTGAAAAATAGGGAAATGGAAGAGGAACAGAGTTTGGGAGGAGATCAAGATGGAGCTGGGGAAAGCAGACCTGGATCCTGGTGGCCATACTTGGCATTAGGTAGAATTGAATATTATTAAGGGTTTTTTATCTCTTATAGAAGGGCAGTTTGTATGTTTGTCTATTGGATGTAATCTTACTGTGTAGTGGGTTTGTGAATTGAGAAGTTAATGTATAAACCTGTATGAAAAGGCCTTGGAGTAATGTTTGTGATGGGTGGTGAAGGAAAGAAAATGCCGGGGCGCTAACCACCACTGAGACAGAAATGCCAGGGAGGGTGGAATAAATGGTCTGGAAAGGGAGTCTTGTGTAAAGTGTAGCTTACTGACCGAGGGACAGAGTCCCCATGCACATATTAAGCAGTGCCCAAGGAGTGAGATGCCTGGTGTCAATAAAGAGATAACTAAGATACCGTTTGATAATTACCGCAACATATGAGTATATCTAGTTTTAAAGGCATTGCTTTGTATATGAGCAGAAAGATGAAAGAAGGCACACTGCTGAAGCTTGCATGAACAACCAGAGTTCACATGGTGACCCATACATCATTGATCAGAGCTGGTGCCCAAATAACCCTTCAGTGCATGGAGAGTCTGCTTCTCTGGTCTGTGTCCATGGCGATTATTTGGTGGGATCAAGCTTCTTTACCTTTGATATCACTAAATATTCATCTGGCTTCAGTTTCTATATCTCTCCCATGTCAAAGTCTGAGATTCCGTATGGATATTATATGACATAAGATGTCTCATGGCCCATGCCTCAGGAGATCTTTGCCTTTTTTGCTTTCTGCCCAGGATTCGTTGATGTTCTCAGTGAGAGTTAAGAGTGATGTTTTACAGACAGACAGTGAAGCAATTGCTTTACCTTGTGCTCACATTTTTTATGCCTTAAAAGGAACAACTGAGTTCTAAGTACACACAATGTTGCTCACTTTGATCCCCATTGAATTGACTTGCCTGACTTCTTAGAGACAATTGCTGCTGGGTGTCTTGTTTTTCCAGCTTAGACACCTGGTAGTGGTCCACTCTACTGTCTAGAAAAACCCCTAGTCTCCCAACCATTTGATAACTCCTCCCCTAAATGTGTGTCTCCAACAACATGTTTTTGTCTCCTTTTATTCATGTATATATGTGCATGGTATATGCATACATGTATATCCATGGTTGCATGTATTTGGACATATTATATCCAAATGTACAAGTACATGCAGAGGCCTAAGGATTGGTATTAGGAATCACTCTCCTGCCCTATTCATTGTGGCAGAGACCCTCAACCAAACCTAGCACTTACAAATATTGCTAATAAACTTGCTCTGGGGAATCCCCTCTCTCTGTCTTCCAAGGCTGGAATCACAGGCAGACCATCAACCAGTCCAGCATTTATGTGGGTTCTGAGTACCTGACCATCAGTGTTCTCACTGGCACAGCAAGCTCTCTGCCATCTGATTGGTCTTAGCCCAACAATAGCTCTTTCCTAGGCTGAGATCTATTGCATTTTTTCCAGTTTCCTCTAGTCATGGCCTATATAGCATCAGTGTTCTTCTCCTTTCCTCATTCCCTGCTCTGAGTAGACTCTTCCTTCCTTAAGTGAATTCAGAGAAACATTGATGATGGTGAAGAAATCCAGAAGCTCCTGCTTCTGAGTCTCTTGAATTCCCCCAGCGAGCAGGAGGCTTCCAGTAGAGGAGGGCAAGGCCATGGAGGACTTCTAACAGGGCTGACTCTCTGCCTTCCAGACACTACTTCCCCTCCATGGCTATGTCTTGATTTGAATACAGGCTACCTCTTAGCAGCCCAACAGGGTCTCTCCAGACTTAGCCCCTGCTCTGGTTACTTCCTTCCAAGGAACTTAGGTTGTTAAAAACATAATTATGATGTAGAAAATCCTCACCTATTGCAAAGAGACACACTTCCTAGGTAACTACCTACTTCAGGCACACCCTGGGGTGCAGGTTTGAACTTCTTTTGTTTGCTCAGTGTTCTTTATTTTAATCCAGTCTTACTCTGAATTCACTCAAAATTGACAAGGCAAGCATAATGGCAGTTCTCGAACAGCTCCCTCAATCAAATGTCAACTCCTGTTCCTGTAGCCAGTCACATTTTTAGAATTTATTTTAAGCATCTAAATTATTTGATTGGCATGCATACGAAAAGGCTTGTAATCAGACTTTGTCACAATTAATTCTTTTTAAACTAATTAGTTGAATGTTAATTAACTTTTTAAACTTGTTGAAAAATTTTTTAAAAATGTAAAGTTGTTAATGTTTCCAAGTTTAGAGTATTTAAAACAGTTTAAAACAAAAGAAAATGGGGACTTTGAGTATTTCTTTGAAATTTCTAAACTTAATTTAGTTTGATAGAACTTACACACACACACACACACACACACACACACACACATACAGAGAGAGAGAGAGAGAGAGAGAGAGAGAGACAGAGAGAGAGACAGAGAGAGACAGAGACAGAGATGTTTGAAATAAAACAAATTAATTAATTAATTAATTAATTAATTCATTCATTCATTCATTTACTTTTACCATAATTTGAAACAGAAAATAAACCAGGTGTTAGCTTTACTTGAACATGAACCAGAAGATATAATTTGGAACCATTTTTTTTAAACAGTTATGGTTTTCACTAAACCAATGATAGTTGTTTCTGCATCTTTATCAAAGTTAAGAAGAAAATCATGCTAATTTCACGTCACCTGAGAGCTAACATAAAGGCAGACTACTGAATCTGCCAGACTCTCAGGGCTTCCCCATGACTTAATAGCTGTTTTTGGTTTTATGCAACAATCCTCTCAACTGGTATGCCACATATGGCCCAACTTCTCTGCTAGAGAATATTTATGTTTCTTCTAATTTTTGACAATTGTAGTAAGAAGAGCCTAGAAGTCCATGCAGGAGTTTATTTCTCCAAGGTGAGTCTCTAGACAGTAGTCAGATTGTTGCTAAAATAGTTGATGTCATGGTCCATGATTCTTTGCTTTTCCAGAAACCTGCCCACTCGCTTCATTTTGGGAAGTGTTATACTGGGTTTTAACCTGACTCGAACTCTCAAAAGCAACCCAGAATATACTTCTATTTATGTCACAGTCTCAAACAAGCAATGCCATGTTGAGGTGAAAAAGGATCATGGTCAATCCGGGAATGTGATGAGACAGGAACAGATATAGGGACACAGACCTCTCTGGATAGAAAAGTAACTTCTGCTGACCTTGACTCAGATCTCGGTGACATAGGTCTGCACCTGTATAAATATTATGGATTCAGCACACAGCATTTCTATTATATTCTATGCTAGTTTTAGATTCCTCAAAACTGAGAGGAAATAAAAATCCGATCATGCCACACAACTGTCAAGACATGAAATTGATGTGTAGCACCTGCTCTACATCACACCTGCTTTTCTTCGGAGCGTTCCTAGAGGCAAAATGGAGCTAACCTTTAATATGTTGAC
Source organism: Micromys minutus (assembly GCF_963924665.1). Lineage (NCBI taxonomy): Eukaryota > Metazoa > Chordata > Mammalia > Rodentia > Muridae > Micromys > Micromys minutus. Next base: position 49,817,334 of record NC_137983.1, on the reverse strand, counting down.
TTTAATTATAAATTGGGTCATTTGAGAAGGAAGTTCTGCCCCCAAGATAAAAAATGACCCATATCTTTATCACTTAGCAGTCTTTACAGTTCTTCATGAACATCTGGATCATGAACTCTTTGAGAGGTTAGCATGAACCTCTGATTTGTGAAGACATTGACATGCACTGGGTCTATGCAGAGTCAGGTGCAGGTTCCTAGTAACAAATACAAGATATGTTCTATTGTATAGAAAAATAGTCAACACAGAGATGAAGGAAAATATCAAAACATTCAGGGACATTCTGGGGTAAAGACCTGGTGTCACATACAGGCACAGAGTCACCTCAAGAAGAAAATTATTCAGTTGTTCAACAAATGAAGGAGAAGAGCTTTAAGCTCTGCATTCTGGGAGTCTCTATTTCAATTCATATGTGTGTGTGTGTGTGTGTGTGTGTGTGTGTGTGTGTGTGTGTGTGTGCAGATTAGATTCTCAGCCTTGAAGGGAAAGTCTACCCTCTATGAACATGAGGTTCTGCCACTTGGTATTATTGGTTACATGTGATATGTACCAATACATGGGCTAGATAGATGAGAAGAGATGAGACACTACTACGGAAATCAAGCTGACTCTGAAAACAAAACAAGGGGGTGGCTTTAAGAGAATATGACATATACAATGCTATAATGGAGAATGACTTGTGCATGTGCTTGTGTGTGTGTGTGTGTGTGTGTGTATGTGTGTGTGTGTGTGTGTGTGAGAGAGAGAGAGAGAGAGAGAGAGAGAGAGAGAGGGAGAGAGAGAGAGAGAGAGAGAGAGAGAGTTTCTGTGAAGACCAGAGGTCAATAGCAGATACTATCCTGAGTGAGTCTCCTTGGTTTTTGAGGCAGAGTCTCTCATTGGCACTGATCTTGCAAGTTTGACTAGACTGTCTAGGCATCAAACCTTAGAGATAGATTAACCTGTTTTCAATTCCACAGCACCAGTGCACAAAGGCATATCATACCTGACTTTTATATATGATGCTCAGGGTCAAACTTTGGTCCTCATTCTTTCAAGCCAGGCACTTTCCTGATGAGCGATGCCCTTAGTCCTGAAGAATACTTTTTGCAGCAGGAAGAACTAGCAAGTCAGATGTTCCCATAGTCATCCTGGCCAGGGGATAATCTATCTGCAGAAATGTGCCTGACACCTCCTCCAGCAAAATCAAGCAAAGGTGAAGTGTCAGGCATGCAACATGATCAGGGAGATCATACAGACTGCCAGTTCTCCCCCACATTGGGTCATTTACAACATTTGGTCCATTCTCTGAAAACCACCCATATGGCACCTTCCAAGCCTGGCCAGGCAGCCACAGCACAATGAAAATTCAAATCATCGGAGCTTCAGCCACAAGGAGAGGCCAAGATCAGTGCTGATGCATAAGAAAGACCTGTTAAAATAAAGGACTTAAACCAATTGTCTGCACATCGTAATGTAAGAGAAAGGATGCACAATGCAACTGTGAAAGAAGAACATCGGCAAATCATCACAACCTGAGTTGGCAGACATGATCCTCCAGCTGCTGAGATGAGTCAGAGTTGGGAACTGGGCCCCAAGGTTTCAAAGCACACACTTTTATGATGTGTTTTATATATGATGCTTACCAATTGCCTGCAAATACGGAAAGAGAAGGAATCTTAGCAAGAAATTGCAAGCTGTTTTCAAAAGAACCCGGATAAAAACTGGATTTAAGAATACATAGCAAATTAAAATATATATTGCTCACTGGGTGTATGTTAGAGGGCAGGGTCTGAAGCAAAGTGAAAGGAACTTGAGAACAAAGCACATTGTACAGAGGCAGAGATGACAAAGTATGGTCTGGGGCAAAGAAAAAAGAGTTGTCAGAGTATTAAAACAAGTAACTTTTGATATGAAATTTATCAGATTTGGTAAGAAACATAAACTATAAATCCCAGAACTGACATGAACTCAATAATGGCAAATCCACTTGAAGACATATGTAATTTATTTTTGAGAACAAAAGAAAGGGAAACCTCTGAGGATGAGAAAGGACTCATGACATGAATGACAAGGATTTCCACCTGGGATATTGTAGGCCATACCACTACTAAAATGCCAGGCCCAGGTACTACATTCCTGACATTCTTCATTACTTAGGGAACCCTATATATAAAAAAGAAAACTCTCAGGCCAAAGTTCAAGACTACAAATTAAAGTTAGCTAGGCTACCCACTCTTCCAATCCTTAGACATTTCAGGAAAAGTTTTTAGAAAGAACGAAGTGGTAGCACAAGAGAACTGGAATCTTCCACGTTGAGAAAGAACAGGAGGTATAGTGGAGAAGATGGTCATATATAACAAGGGCTCATCTCATCATGAATTCTATGAATCGTGTTTAAGAATTAAACCAAACATGGTAAACCAGCTTGGTATCTATGATACTGGCCTGTCAATCAGGTGGACAGATAATGAAACCTGAGTGATTACTGAGATTTCAGTTTCTCAAACTAAGAGACTATGGATTTCTGCTCTTTTATACCAATATGTTTTAGAAATTTGCTACAGAAAGCACAAAGTAAAATATAGATTACTGGGACTGGAGAGATGGCTCAGCAGTTAAGAGCATTATTTGCTCTTTTAGAGGTCTGAGTTCAATCCACAGCAATCATGTGGTGTCTCACAACCTTCTGTAATTGGATTGGATGCTCTCTGGTATGTCTGAACATAGCTACAGTGTACTCATATAAATAAAAGAAATAATATATATATATATACATATATATATATATATATATATATATATATATATATATATATATACTTTATGACAGTAGTAACAGAAGAAAGGAGAGATTAGAAAGAAAATGGATAGAAGGTAAATTATAATGTGGCATAGCCCCATTTTAAAGATCAACCAAACTTCAAGTGGTAATAAGCTGAATATGGTGATGCTTTCTGAATCCACGGATTGGTGTGGGTTTGAGGTTTCATGGATGACTTAGAAGAACTTTGCTGGCCAAGGGCAGAAATCTTATAAAATGTGTCCTGTGAGCAAGATGGAATCTAACCAGAAGTCATTAACACAATGTGACAAAGAAAATCTCCAAACATATAAAAGGCAATTATCCATTATTTAAAGCAGAATTTACAAATCAACAACAACAAAACAAGCAAGCAAGCAATTAAACAAAAAAGCCATAGAAGTGATTAAGTGACCCAGTGGCGGAAGTGGGACAGAGTGTGACCAGCATCAGGAATGAAGAGGTGGAGGTGTTCACATATCCCAACACCATTGCCAAAGCAATGGGGATTAATGCAGAGAGATTTGGGCACATAAACCCAACAGATCCTTTGAAACCCAGCTAGGAGGCAGTGGCAGTCTGAACCACCTTCTGGACCTTAGAGAATCAGCATCTGAGCCAGAAAGTCCCCTCACTAAATCCCGGAGCCCAGGTGGCTTCACTAGGCAACTGCACATTTTACACCAGAATCCTAACATTGGTTTTTTAACTCTTCCTGCAAGAAGCAGCAGGGGTGCAGGCATTGCAGCTCTTCTAGGAAAGAAGCCAGGGTGGATTTGACACAATTCCCAGTGAAGACAAGAAGGGAGGGAGGATAAACATCTACCCAATACATACATTTCTAGGTCCAGACATCTTCAACCAAGTACTGGGGAAATGAATGCAGCAGCATTGCAAGGGAAGAGTTAGACTGTGGAACAGAACTTAACTGCCTAGACACGAACAGTTGTGTAATCTGCTAAGTGAATATGTAAGGAAGGGATCATTCCCAGTCATCAGTTAACAACAAAACACATGAGAGAACTCCATGATCAGGGACTGGGAGACTGTACCCAGGCAGCACGCCAGTTGGTTTCAAGTTGTAAATTATCAATGTCTATCTCCGTTCCAGAAGAGATTTTGTACATTGTACTTATCTGTTCTCACACCTATAAGGAAGGGTTCAGCCTCAAAAAACCCAAAACATTCATGGAGAAGTGAATTGTAAATCCATGGAAAGTAATACCTCCACTTGCTAAATACCTTTTAGTGGATTGAAATGAGAAATAGTCTCAATAGGTGTGTGAACACTTGTTTCCCAGTTGGTGGTACTATTTTGGAAGGTTATAAAACCCTAAGAAGTTACAACCTTACTAGAAGGAGTACTTCCCTAGGGTGCAGGCTCTGAGGATTTATAAGCTCATACTATTTCCTGTTTGCACTCTTTACTTACTGTATGCAGAGGAAATGTCACCAGCCAGCTTCCTTCCCCTGATGTCATACCATGTCCTCCCTCCCATGAGGATTATATACGTACAAAGCCATGAGCTAAATTAAGTCCTTCCTTGCTTACATCACTCTGATCAAGCTGTTTTATCACTGCAATAGAAAATAACCACTCTTTTGTGGTTTCCATAGAGAACTAGATAGATGGATGGATGAGGAAGAATGAAAATTCCAGGAACAAACTCATAAAAACACACCCATCAAGTTTCTGACAAAGGCACCAGACCGAATCAAAAACAGAAAGAAAGGTAGTCTTTTCAAATAGAAGGCAGAAAAATCTGACATACAGACATCAAGGCCGACTTGAGCTTTAGTATATACATCCTACAAAAACTAGATTTGAGAATTGACTTCAAGATAAAATGTAAAGCTATCTTCATTTAGAGAATCCCATTCAATGAACTACCAAGCTGGAGCTAGGGAAATGGTCCATAGATTGTACCCCAAAGCTTCATAGCTTTGTGTCCACTCATTGGACTTCCCAACACCAAGTCATTACTCTGCAATGATTTATCAACAACTCAGAAGAAGAAAGGCTAGGTGAGAGGCATGGCAGCTTGCATTCTACAAAGAGCTAATATCATGGACTCACAAAGAACTCTCAAGTAAAATATAAAACCCAATTAGAAAATATGAAAAATGCATGGTAGGAAAAGAAGAAAGATAGAGGTTGAAGAAACACAAGATGATCAACAAAGATACAAAACAAATATCAAGTAAATACCACAGAGAGTGCCACACTCCCACTAAGCAGAATAAAATGAGAGGGCTACAAAAGTAGATAGAAGTGTAGAAACTGACACGTTGCACACACTGTGTTTACTCTCAGAGCCATTCTGGGAAACAGCCTACTGTGTTTCAGAACACTGATCTAGCAAGCAGCACAGCCCAGAAATCACATCCATAGATCCCTTTTGAAGAGAAACAAATGTTTATGTCCACACAACATTCCTTACAGAAACATTCATCATACCCTTTATAGCCATTAAAACAGGTATTTGCTAGTGACTGCATGCCAAAGAAATTGGATTGTGCCAACCTTAGAAGCACATAGCACCAGGAGGAACGATGCATAATCTAACAGACACAGTATGATCTTAGAATGGCCATTCAGTGACCATATTTTAGGGATAGTAGCGGTCAGGGGTCAATAGTCGGGGAGGGGTGGAGGAAAAGAGAAAGGAGACTATGATTTCAGAAGGAGCATGAGAAACTGAAACTGGATCTATGGTACTCATATAGAAGATGCCAGAAATGGCAATGCACACCTGTAGTTATAGGAAGAGAGAAGTGGATCCCGGGAGCTCACTGGCCAGCTAAGCTCTGAGCTTAGTGAGGGATCCTGTCTCAAAACCTAAAGAAAGGAGTAATAGATGAAGATATGAAACATCAACATGACCACCAGGTATATGTGCACACACACACACACACACACACATGCACACACATTAACCAGACAATAATGCATAAGCATAGTATAGGTTTTAGGAGACCGAGGCTGCCAAACATCTTTTATGCTCTTGACAAATGTAGTCAAACCATACTTAGACATGAGTAACATCTGCAACTAATCCACGTGATTGTTTTAGGTACCTAGGAGATTTTTTGACATCTCCTGAATTTAAGGCCAAAACCAACTAATACATGTACCCACAAGGAAATCTTCCTTATAAGATGCAATTGGAAGCTGTCCTATTGCTGTTAATGGTTGATGTTTATAGAGGCGGTCATGTAACATTACCATTGGAGTCCAGAGCAGAGCTCTTCTACTGCATCAGAGTGTCCTAGTGGACACTCCAGCTCTCTGGAAACTGCTATCTTGGAAATCATATGCTGAGTTTAGGATCATGTGGGCCACACTGCCTATGTGCTGCAAGGCTTGGGTTTTTACATAATAATTTTTAATTGTGAAAATTGAATTTTTTTCTAGGTGACATTTACATTGGCATTTGTCTTTTTTTCTATCATGTCCCCAATCAAGAAGGGAGACTCTTTGTAATTAAATCAAAGATACCTGATTGGCAGAGATGGACTTTGCACCTCTTTTATTCTTTCCCCCTCCTCACTCTTTTTTTTAAGGGATGCAGGAGATTTACCCTGGCCTTGTGCCTCCTAGTCTTGAGCCATACCCCGGTCCCTGGTTTTCTTTGAATATAAAGAGAATCCTTTCATCTCAGGCCATCAGGGAGATGTCAGTCAAAGGCACACCAAAGTGAGAGCTGCATCTGGAAGCAGGTTGAAGACAGGGTGAAGTTGATTCCCTGGGGATCAACTCATTTCCTTATTGTCTAATCCATATATCTAGCTGTATAAGGGGTGCTACTTGCACACAGTTTCCTTCATCCCTATAGAGGGGTAGACACTTAAAAATCCATATCCTGTCTTGCAGTTCCAAGGACATCCAAGTAACACAATCCCCTCTTACCTCCAGCTAGAGCGAGGCCAGGTAAAGCAATATCTTCCCTTGCCAGTTTGCAATTTAATTTTGAGAAAATTGTCAATATATATTCTCAGAAAGAGCTCAGCAGAGATCTGTTAAGTTAGTTATTTCATTTTCTTTTGAGTTTGCCATGCTATACAAATATCCTGAGAAAATCCATCTTTCTTTGGGGAAGACTGGGGTGACAGATAAAGTCCTGAACCCTTAAGGATTTTGTTTTGTGTTACAAAGTTTGAGAAAATAAAATCTATGAACAGAAACCAGGAATCTCAAAACCACATTTTGGATATGCTGTCTCCTTATTACATTGTTTCCTCTCCTAAATACCTCCCATGTTCTGAGTAGAATCCACAGCTTGCCTGAGAGAAGGAACTGTGTGATACTGGCTCCAATGTACTCAGTGCCACTAAATGAGGAGCTAGGGCATGTATGGTCAGAAATTCACATGATCTATAGACTGCCCACTAGTTACTGTGTCTCTGTGCATCTGTCATTTGGCCAAATAGATTATGAAACCCCATACTAAGAATAACACATAAGACATACTACTCAAATTGGGTTGTTGGTAAGTTATCTGGATTTACCTGTTTTTACAGAAACCAGAAGAGTGCCCAGCATCTCCCTTCCCTGTAACTTGGTGCTAGACACTAAGGAAGTGTCTCCAAGGCTCTTCTTCCTCCGCTTTAGCTGATTAAATGTGCTTTGCTCCTGGTTACATTATGTTTCCCAGAGGGCACCTCAGTTTGATTCAGTTGGCCATTTAGAGTTTCGCTTATAGAGCTGAGCTATTATGAAGAGGTCCTAATAACACTTATGTCATCATAACACACAGTTTGCTGTTGCTCTCTTACCAACAAAAAGCCTTTGAAAATGAGAGTATGGGCCTAGATCCATAATAGCAACCCACGGGATGCACTACTGCATTCCCTTAAATATTTTAACTTTTGCATTTATTGAAAAATCATTCTCATGTATTTTAGTGGCTTACTTTTTAAAAATCAGATGTTATGGTGACAGTAAAGCCATTTTATGTATAGGTTACACTTATTAGCTAAGTTTATTTTATATATATTGTGGTCATACAGGGAGACACAGAGGTAAAAATGACTTCCCTTAGGGTCACAGAGGCAGGAAGTTTTATCAAGTCAGAATCTCCACTTGGTCATGAGCTCATGTCTATACACTATATAAACTGTTTACAGATAACACCACACACCACAAGATTGCCACTGTTCCTGAGGGCAGCTGGAAGCATACCAACAATATAGATGCCTAATGTTATCCTAGAGAATTCTGTGCTTTTAAAGACCAATAAAATAAATTAAATAAAAGCAAATTTTTGTCCAGCAGTATGTCAACTGTTAAAAATATGTAACCAATATATAACCATAACCCATATGTAATCAATATATAGTCATAATTTATAGGTAATCATTATACAATCATAACTCATAGGTAATCAATACATAATCATAACCCATGTTCAGTATGTGCACTCAGTCTCAGTTCTTTCTCATTTCCTAACATTTAGTCTTTCTTTCTCTATTTTCTACACGTTCTGTTATTCTCACATGTCCATTTGTTTACATATATACACATTACTGGTGAGACCCAATATATTATGGGGTATATGTGGAGTTTTATTAACCTGAAAGTATATGGCATTCCTAGATTTTGTACATTCTAAGATCTTCAGTTTTCCTGCAAATTTTGTCATTATACTTTTCTTTAGAGCTGAATAATACTCCATTACATAAACACTCATCTTTATTGTCTGTTTTCTCCTGATGGACAAGTAAATTGAATCCACTTCTCTACTATTGTCAATAAATATTTTTTTCTGGTTTTAACTGTCATAGATTTTTACCTCTTAAGTGTATTTGACATCAAGTGTGTTTGATAGTGAAAGCATAAAACCGAACATGGAGTGCCATAGCTGATGTTCTAAATGGCTCCTGTAACCGTATAGACATTAAATTATGTAGTCTATGGGTCTAATTAGTTTTATAGTCTGTTTTTTATTTGTAATGGTTTTTATAAAAGCAACTGAAATAATAAATATATAAGTGTATAAAATCATGTGTATGTGTGTGCATGAGTGCATGAGTGCATGTGTGTGTGTGTGTGTGTGTGTGTGTGTGTGTGTGTGGCCCAGGCAAATAAATACTTTCACATTCCACTTTGGTAAAAATGTAAGTTTTCACAAGTTTTCTAGTAAAATTGGACAGTATAATAGGGATGTGAATGGCAACACTTTTTACCTCTTAAATTTCTTTGCCAATTACCTTTGAAAGTGCCTTCAGAACATTCTTGAAGGTGAGTGAGTTAACTACAACCTGTGCAAAGAGTTTTGTACTGCATAGATGCTACAGAAGGTAAAGAAGAGGTTGTGAATACAAAGAGGAGACCCACACAGAGGCCATTTAAGGACACTGTACATCCATATGACAGCTGGGAACCAGGAGGGATCCATCACTAATAGTAGGGTGATGCTGTGTACCCACAATGCACAGGGTGGTATGAGAATGTAGTGTATATTTGGACAGCCCAGTATGTGTTTAGAAACAGTTGGCTATGACATTATTCTTGCTGTCACTATAACCATTGAAAATCAGTCATGTGGCATTAATTATTCAATCATAGTGGGAAAGGACCAATGACAAAATTAACCAAAATCAGTGTTCTTTTGCTGAAATATTGCCAATAGAAAAAGTGAGAGTTTCAAGCTCCAATGTAGTCTAGGCAAGACCACCAGTAGTCTCAAGGGTAAATGGTGTGTTCGGCCATGGTGCTTTTCAAAATGTGTGTTGCTTTCTAAGAAAAGGATCTGCAGAGTAAGGACAACCACACTCCTTTGCTGTGATATCCATGTTTTCGTGGATAAGTAAGTTGATCCCAATTTTCTGCTATTGTCAATAAAGCTAATTGTTTTTCTGGTTCTACTTGTCATGGATCTTTCATTTTTGGTGGTGGATAAATGTATAAAGTATATTTGATATTGTAAGTATAAAACCCAACACAAAGTGCCGCAACTTCTGTTTAAATGGCTGCTAACTGTATAGACATTTACTTAGTTGAGTAGTCTATGAGTCTATTTCCCTCAAATAAAACAAAACCTGTTGTATCATACACAGACTGAAAAAAAGAGAAGGGAATCTCTTAGTATCATCTCATGAGTGAAAGCTGTTTCTTTGCCAGTGGTTTCCAGAGCTCCTGTCTGAAGCCATCAGAGAAGACAACAGGTGTTGTTTTTCTCTCAGTTCATGATCTACAAAGATGGACATCCCCACATCATACATTTTCTTTGGATAAAAGCACATCTGATGAAAATTGACAAGAACCCAGAACTGGAAGCACCTGAAGGGGAGCTCAATGCCCTTTGCTGCAGGTTAGAAAGATTCTAGCTGCAGATACATGAATGTGCCTAAGGCAGGATTCCTGCAGCCTGCCTTGAGCCTGCTAAAACTCAGCCCCACCTATTCCCCAGTCTCTTCTTACTTTACTGGGTAGTTTTACAGAGCATGTCAGTTTCCAGCACACAAGTTATTATTCCAGAAAATAACTCTATCTGGAAAACACCTGTTCTTACTAGGGAGGGAAGAGAGGGACCACAGGGTGACCTGAGTTGAAGATGGCATGCTTGCTGATTTTTGTCCTTTATTGCTTTAATTTTATTTTTGCCATAAACAGACTTGTAAAATATTTTAGTGAAAACAGTCCATCTTTGTCCATTCCTGTGATCTTCATTGAGTCTTTATGCAATCTCAGAGTAATTGCCCGTAGTATATCAGGGAAGCACTTATAAAAGCAAGACAATCGACACCTGCCCAAATAACTACACACTGAGAACACTGAAATGGCATACTCACACATACAAGACGGATCTGGTGTCCCCCACCTTCCCAGCATCCCCGACTGTCAGGGTGTCGTACCCTCGTTCCAACTCAAACTCTTCAAAAGCAAGCTTGATGACCTAAATCCAAAAGGGGAGACACAGTTACTAGGCAAAAATACAGACATTGCGTGGCAATGCACATTTAAGTAGACTTTCAAGGTTAGCTTTCACTCCATAATGCTGATGGATACCAAACAATCCCCAAGCTGCCACTATTTACTACATGAATAGTCAAGGTTTGGTTGGTTTGGATTACAGAATTTTGTGTAATTAAACTATTCTTTTTTTTGCTCCAACTTACTGTAAGCTGTAAATGAAATTCATCTGAGCTCATTTCAAGTTGGATATCTATCAAATACATAGCATGACAACCCAGATGCTTAGATTAACCCAAGAATAAGCCAATACAAACTCGAGAAAGCTTGTTGTAGTTGATGAGGCATAACTTAAGGATGCCCTATAATGAACCTGTTAAAATGTGTTAGTGCTGATCTTACATCATTATTCCCCAATAACACAAGAGATTTCTTCCGAGGCCAAGAAACAAATGATACAATACTACACTTAGCTGTGTCAAACCTTGAAGTTCCCTCCTTTTTCCCTTTTGTGTTTCAGTGAACAATGCTCAAGGATTTACTCACACTAGGAAAGTTCTCAATCAGACTTTTTGTAGATAATTGGATGGATGAATGGATGAATCAGTGGATGGGTAGGTAGAGGATGAATATGGATGAACAGAACAATGGGTAGGAAGGTGAATAACAAAAAGAACACAAAAATATATTCCCCTGCTCTAAAATCATCATTTAACAAAGAAGCTCAAACTTGAGTTAATTTATGCTTTGTTATGTATATAATAATAATAAAATAATAAAAAATTGGCACACATATATAGCATATACCATAATTGAAGAATAACACACACACACACACACACACACACACACACACACACACACACACACACACACACATATATATATATATATATATATATATATATATATATATATATATATATTACTTGATGTGATGACTAGTATTTGCTAAACATTAGATTGGTTTATGTTAAATCCACCAACAAACTATAGGCATGTGATTTCCCATCCCTATAGACCACAGGATGTGCTCAGTGACTTAAAGTGAGCACTTTAAGTTTAGAGACTTCAGTTACTTAAATATCCTGATACAAACAAACCGGCAAAAAAATACTCTATTTACTGATCAATATTGTGATCAAGGAAAAAGATGTTCAGAGTAGTCAGGAAGTTATCTCAGATCTTGAAAGTTCAGGTATATAAAAATATGTCAATATATTACCATAGATGATACATAGATAAAGGGAAATATAGAAAGATAGATGCAACATACAGATGCTGTATAATAGATGGTCAATAAGTATTAGTGATGACAAATGACAGAAAACATATGATACATTAACTAGATAACTAGATGGATGGATACATTAATGGATCGATGGATCAATAGATGGATGATAGATCATTGAATAGACAGTTAAGATTATGCATATAAGGATGGATAGGTAGATAAGCAGACAAAAGAATGAGTGAATGGGTGGCTGGAAGAAGAAACAAGTAGATGGAGAGAAGCATGCATGTATGATTGTTAGAAACAGAGATTAACAGAGGAAAGGGGATGACAGATGAATGGGAAATAAGTAAACAGATATGTAAATACCTGCATGTCAGGTAAGTGAATAGATGGATAGAGGAAAATGGAGTGATGATAGATAAGTAGATTGATAGAAGTATGGGTAGATGATAAATAGATTGGTAGTTAGATGGCCAGGTTATAGATAACTGGATGGGTAGATAAATGGATGAATGAATGATAAATATTAAACTAATAGAAGAATGGGAGAACAGTGGGTAATAGGTAAGTGGATGGGTAGATGATAGGCATGTGATTCCAGTATGGGTTGATGTCCAGAAGATGGATGGGAGATAATTAAACAGAGATGATAGTGCAGAAAGATGGATGGATGAATGAGGGAGAGGATGAGGAACAGAGGCAGACAAAAGAGAAAAAAGAGGAATTGCTTTGTCAGAAGCATATTTTGCTAGTATCTAATTATAAGTGAGTGTGTGTGCCTTATAAGAAGAAATCAAATGCCTGCCTGTTAGACATTTCTTTCTTTTTATTATTATTATTTATTTTTTAAACTTTATTTTAAAAAAGAAAGATAAGAGAAAAAAATTTAAACATTTTTGCATAAATGTATACAAATAAAATTGTGTCAGTGCTTGGCTTTTTTTTTTGTTGTTTTTTTTTAAGGTTTGATACTCTGCATTAAGGTCTTACTATTTACAATGAGCAAAAAGTACATGTAAAACAGGGTGTAACTCAGAATTAGTCAACGTGTTCTTGGTGTGTAAGGATTGAGCATGACTTTTTTTTGTTTTTTGTTTTGTTTTGTTTTGTTTTGTTTTGTTGAACTTCACACAGTCTGGGAGTTGTTTCTGGGGCAGTTCGAGCCTCTGGGGTTAGCATACCACTATCAGTGACTGCATATTATGTCTGTTTTTTTGTGACTGGGTTATCTCACTCAGGATGATATTCTCTAGATGCAGCCATTTTCTTAAGGATTTGGTTAAGTCATTGTTTCTGATGGCTGAGTAGTATTCCATTGTGTAAATGTACCACAATTTTTGTATCCATTCATCTACTGAAGGACATCTGGGTTCTTTCCAGCTTCTGGCTATTATAAATAGAGCTGCTTTGAACATTGTGGTGCATATATCTTTGTTGTGTATTAAAGTGTCTCTGGGGTATATGCCCAGAAGTGGAATAGCTGGATCTTCAGGTAGTACTATGTCCAATTTTCTGAGGAATTGCCAGACTGATTTCCAGAGTGGCTGTATCAGTTTACAACCCCACCAACAGTGGAGAAGTGTTTCTCTTTCTCTGCAACCTCACCAGCATCTGCTGTCATCTGAGTTTTGGATCTTGGCCAATCTGACTGGTGTGAGGTGGAATCTCAGGGTTGTTTTGATTTGCATTTCCCTGATCGCTAAGGGTGTCGAGCACTTCCTTAGATGTTTCTCAGCCGTTCGATATTCCTCAATTGAGAATGTTTTGTTTAGCTCTGTACCCCATTTTTTAATAGGGTTGTTTGATTCTCTGGTGTCTTTTTTTTTTTTTAAATAAGCAATGCTGGGACTGATGCCAGTGTTCCTAAGACACAATGTACCATGCACAGGTTAAATGCTCTTTAAATGGCTGCTTTTTTCTAACAATACCCACTGATAAGGGATGAATTGTATACACTATTATAAACTCTTATTAAAATTACTGACATAGCTATTATAATTTATTTAAAACCAACTAATGCAAATTGTGGCATTTGTGTGAACATATTATTTGTGCTGAAACAGGTGTGAGGTTGACAGATGTCACAACTGTCTGTAAATTTTTCATATTAAAATGAGGACTTAGTGGGCTTCTTGATTCTATCTTCCTTTCTCCTGAAAATAGGTAAATAGGGCCACAGAGTAATGAAATAGAAGGCCAGAGTTTCACATCCTAGGCTTGTGTTTCCCATCACTAGCCTATACTTCCTATATTGACTTGTTTTGGAGCTTGTGAGTAATCCTTTTTAAGGCTCGTTAAAGCCACCATAAGTCGATGGGCAGATCCAACAGAGCACTCCCCAGAGAGGCAGACGAGGACCACAGCTGAGGATGAGACCCAAGCAACTGCAGACAGTGAAGAACTCTCCCACATCTTGCCTCATTGAGAGACTGAGATCTTGCAGTTCCTCTGCTCCCTGGAGAGAGCACACAGGCTTCTCAATGGCTGGATTAGGATCTTATTCTACTTATATTGCCTGATTCTTTCAGTTCCCTACCAGTATTCCAAGAAATTCCTTATAAAAAGGTAGATTTTCAAATTAGAGAAAGTAGTTCATTATCAGCAAAAATACCTAGCATTTCTCCTGAGCTCCATATTAGGGCCCCTGAGCTAATTCTTCATTCTGTGTCTTCATGCTCACTAGACTTTGTATTCTGTAGTTAGTTAACAATTTATTATTATAGTATATAGTAATATATATATATATATATAGTAATATATAGCTATATAATTCCTAAAGTCTTCTTATGAAATACAGATATGTTTCCTCTTTCTTTTAAATCTATAAAGATAATGAATCTGCAGCAATTAGGAAGAGGAGACTGCATGCATGAGCTTTGGAGTAAATACACTTTTTAACGGTTATCTAATTTAAAAATATGCCTGTTTCTATAGGTAAAGGACATCACATTCAGTAATGCAATGTCGCGATCATCTTGCAAATTTGTAGACATGTGTACAGCTATGGCTCCTGAGGACAAAGTGTGCAGCACCATTCCTGTCTTTTACGGAACTGGTCTTTGTAAATCAGGAGACAGAGGAAGAGCTAGGGAGCACAGTGCAAATCAGAACTTCAAGCTTAATATGTTTTGAGAGCTGAAGTTATCTTAGTTCGCTGTGTCTGGAACTAGAAAAAAAAAATCACCCATGAATATAGTTATGGTATTAGCAAAACTATCATAAAGAGTAGAAATAAGAATAGTAGTTCAACAAAATTCCTGACATTCCTCAAAATGCTGCTGAGGCTCAGTCCCTGACAACAGCACTTGAACAGCTGGGCAGGTGTTGAGCTCACAAATTTGTATCTCTCTCCCTAATCTTCATTCAGTATCCATCATTGGATTTTGACAATGATGTACCACGTGGAGCTATCTGAACAAGCACATTAGCTTTACAAATGTTTAGTGCCTGGCTGCTTAAGTACAGTTTTGAGCTCTGCCTCAATCTCCAGAAAAAGGAAAAGTATATAGTTATTAAAAATAATATAGAGGCTCGGGCCATTTGCCACTGGGAACAGCAGAGATGCAGGGACCCAGGCCTGGTGAGACTGCGCTGTGAGTAGCTAGGGCACAGAGAGGGCTAGGCCTGGCACTCGGGAAGTGTGCCCCCCATTGGTTCAGGGGAACAGGAACTCTGCCTTAAGGACTTGGTTTCCAACTGGAAGGCAGACAAAATGCTCAGGCCATTTGTCACCAAGAACAGTGGAGATCCAGGGACACAGGCCTGGCAAGACCACTCTGTGAGTAGCCGGGCCCAGAGAGAGCTAAACGTAGCATGTGGTAGTGCGGCCCTCCAGTTGGTCCAGGGGAGTAGGAACTCTGCCATAGAGACTGGGGTCTACCCGGAAGGCCCTGGCATGCGGACAGAACACTCAAGCCATTTGTCACCTAAAACAGCACAGATCCAGTGACACAGCCCAGGTATACAGTGAGGAACCAATCAATGACAATAAGACCACATATAATCACAGACAACAAGAAGGCAAGAGGAAAGCGAAAAAACTTATCCAATGGAAACCAAGACAACCTGGCAACATCAGAACCCAGCTTTCACATCACAGCAAACAGCAGAATGCCAAAAACTCCAGTAAAAGAAGACTCAGACATGAAATCATACTTCAAGATAATGATGGAGATCTTTAAACAAGAACAGGAGGAAAGGCATAAAGAAATAGAAGCTTTTAAAGAAAAAACATGAAAAACACTCAAAGAAATCAAAGAACTAGAGAAAAACAGAACCAAAGAGATGAAGGAATTTAAAACGGAGATGGAAACAATAAAGAAAACACTAAAAAAGACAACCCTGGAGGTAGAAAATCTAAAAAAGAATTCAGGAGTTACAAATGTAAGAATCTCCAACAGACTATAAGAAATGGAAGACAGAATCTCGGGGGCTGAAGAAAACATTGAAAACATAGACAAAACAGTCAAAGAAGATGCAAAAACCAAAAAGCTCCTAACCCAAAATGTACAGGAGATGCAGGACACAATGAGAAGACAAAAACTAAGGATAATAAGAATTGAAGAGGATGAAGAATATCAACTAAGCGGCACAGTAAATATCTTCAACAAAATTGTAGAAGAAAACTTCCCTACCCTTAAGAATGAGATAATCATGAGCATAAAAGAAGCCTTCAGAACTCCAAATAGAGTGGATCGAAAAGAAATTCCTCCTGACACATAATAGTCAAAACGCCAAGTGCCCAAAGCAAAGAAAATACTAAAAGCAGTAATGGAAAATGGTCATGTAACATAAAAAGGCAGACCACTCAGTATCACACCGAACTTCTCAACAGAGACTATGAAAGCTAGAAGATCCTGGATAGACATCATGCAGACCCTAAGAGAACACAAGTGTCAGCCCAAGCTTCTATACCCAGCAAAACTCTCAATCACCATAAATAGAGAGACCAAGATATTCCAGAACAAAACTAAATTCATACAATATCTGACCACAAATCCAGCACCAGAACGAATTATAGGTGGAAAACCCAATACAATGAGGAAAACTACATCCTAGTAAAAGCAAGAAAATATTTAACCAAGAAAACCAAAAGAAGAAAGACACACAAGCACAATTCTACCTATAAAAGCAAAAATAGCAGGAAACTATAGCCACTATTCTTTAATATTTGTTAACCTAAATGGACTCAATTTCCCAATAAAAAGAAATAGGCTATCATACTGGATACATAAAAAAAAATCCATCAATTTGCTGCATAAAGGAAACTCATCTCAGAGACAAAGACAGACACTATCTCAGAGTAAAAGCTTAGGAAAAAAAAAACTTCAAAGCAAACAGTACCAAGAAACAAGCTGGACTAGCCATTCGAATGTCGAATAAAGTAGATTTTCAACCAAAAGTTATCAAAAAAGATAATGAAGGACACTTTTTACACATTACAGGGAAAGTTTGTCAGGAGGAACTCTCAATCCTTAACATATATGCTCCAAATTCAAGAGCACCCATATTCATAAAAGAAACACAACTAAAGTTAAAAAAAACATTGCACCCCACGCAATAATAGTGGGAGACCTCAACACCCCACTCTCATCAATGGACAGATCATGGAAACAGAAACTGAACAAGGATGCAGTGAAACTAACAGAGGTTATGAACCATTTGGAATTAATAGACATCTACAGAACATTTCATTCTAAAACAAAAGAATACACCTTCTCAGAACCTCAAGGCATTTTCTCCAAACTTGACCATATAATCAGTCACAAAACAAGTATGAATAGATATAAGAAGATTGAAATACTCCCATGCATCCTATCAGATCACCATGGTCTGAGGACTGGTCTTTATTAACAACAAAGACAACAAAAAGCCCATATACATATGGAAACTAAAAAAATGCTCTATTAAATGATAAAATGGTCAAAAAAGAAATAAAGAAATAAAATAAGGATTTTTTTTAGAATTTAATGGAAATGAAAACACAACATATCCAAACCCATGGGATGCAATGAAAGCAGTACTGAGAGGAAAACTCATAGCTCTGAGTGCTTCCAAAAAGAAACTGGAGAGAGTATACACTAGCAATTTGAAAGCAGAGTTGAAAGATCTAGAACAAAAGGAAGCATATGTACCCAAGAGGAGTAGATGGCAAGAAATAATCATGCTCAGAGCAGAAATTGACCAAATAGAAACAAAAACAACCATTCAATGAATCAACAAAACCGAGAGCTGGTTCTTTGAGAAAATTAACAAGATTGATAAACCATTGGCCAGACTAACTAGAGGGAAAGTAAAGAGTATCCAAATTAACAAAATCAGAAAGGAAATTGGAGACATAACAACTGAAACTGAGGAAATTCAAAAAATCATTAGATCCTACTACAAAAGCCTATACTCAACAAAGCTAAAAAATCTGGAGGAAATGGATGACTTCCTAGACAGATACCGGATACTAAAGTTAAACCAGGACCAGGTAAACCATCTAAATAATCCCATAACACCTAAAGAAATAGAAGGAATCATCAAAAGCCACCCAACCAAAAAAAGCCCAGGTCCAGATGGGTTCAGTGCAGAATTCTATCAGACATTTATTGACAACCTAATTAATACCAATACTCTCCAAACTACTCCACAAAATAGAGTCAGATGGAACACTACCTAACTCATTTTTCGAGGCCACAATAGCCCTAGTTCCTAAACCACACAAAGAACCTATAAGAAAAGAGAACTTCAGACCAATCTCCCTTATGAACATGGATGCAAAAATACTCAACAAAATCCTTGCAAACCGAATCCAAGAACACATCAAAATGATCGTTCACCATGATCAAGTAAGCTGCATTCCTGGGAAGCAGGAATGGTTTAATATATGGAAACCCATCAACATAATCCACAATATAAACAAACTCAAAGGAAAAAACTACATGGTCATCTCACTAGATGCTGGGATAGCATTTGACAAAATTCAACACCCCTTCATGTTAAAAGTCTTGGAAAGAACAGGAATCCAAGGCCCATACCTAAACATAATAAAAGCAATATACAGAAAACCAATAACCAACATGAAACTTAAGGGTGAGAAACTTGAAGCAATACCACTAAAATCAGGGACTAGACATGGCTGCCCACTCTCCCCCTACCTATTCAACATAGCACTCACAATCCTGGCTGGAGCAATTAGACAGCAAAAGGAAATCAAAGGGACACAAATTGAAAATGAAGAAGTAAAAACATCACTGTTTGCAGATGACATGATAGTTTACATAAGTCATTCCAAAAAATTCACCAGAGAACTTCTACAGCTGATAAACAAGTTAAACAAAGTGGCTGGATATAAAATTAACTCAAACGAATCATTAGCCTTGCTCCACTCAAAGGACAAACATTCAGAGAAGAAAATTAGGGAAAAGGTACCCTTCAAAATAGTCACAAAAACTATGAAATACCTTGGTGTGACTAACTAAGCAAGTGAAGGACCTGTCTGATAAAAACTTCAAATCTCTGAAGAAGAAAATCAAGGAAGATATCAGAATATTGAAAGAACTCCCATGGTCATTTATTGGAAGGATCAACATTGTAAAAAAAAAACAAAAAAAAAAAAAAAAAAAAAAAAAGCAATGTATAGATTCAATGCAACCCCCCATCAAAATTCCATCCCAATTCTTCATAGAGTTGGAAAGAGCAATGTGCAATTTCATCTGGAATAACTAAAGACCTAGAATAGTGAAATCTATCCTCAACAACAAGAAAGCATCTTCGGAAATCACTATCCCTGACCTTAAGCTATATTTCAAGGCAATTGTGCTAAAAACTGCATGGTACTGGTACAGAGAAAAGCATGTGGATCATTTGCATAAAATAGAAGATCCAGAAATAAGCCCTCACATATATGGTCACTTGATTTTTGACAAAGGAGCAATATACATTCAATGGAAAAAGGACAGCCTCTTCAACAAATGGTGTTGGTCCAACTTGCACTCAGCATGCAGAAGAATAAAAATAGACCCTTTCTTATCTCCTTTTACAAAGCTCAAGTGCAAGTGGATTAAAGATCTCCACATTAAACCAGGCACACTGAAACTGTTAGAAGAGAATGTAGGAAAAACCTTAGAACACATAGGCACAGAAGAAAATTTCCTGAACAGAACATCAATGGCTTGGGGCTCTAAGTTCAAATATCAACAAATGGGCCTTAATGAGATTGCAAAGTTTCTGTAAGGCTAAGGACACTGTCAAGAAAACAAAACAGCAGCCAACAGATTGGGAAAAGATCTTTACCAACCCCACATCTGATAGAGGCCTAATATCCAAGGTATACAAAGAACTCAAGAAGTTAGTCACCAGAGAATCAAACAATCCTATTAAAAAATGGGGTACAGAGCTAAACAAACAGTTCTCAATTGAAAAATATTAAATGGTGGAGAAGTATCTAAGGACATGCTTGACATCCTTAGTCAGCAGGGAAATGCAAATCAATACAACCTTGAGATTCCACCTCACACCAGTCAGAATGGCTAAGATCAAAAATTCAGATGACTGAAGATGTTTGCGAGGATGCATAGAAAGAGGAACACTTGTCCACTGTTGGTGGGGTTGTAAACTTGTACAACCACTCTGGAAATCAGTCTGGCTGTTCCTCAGAAAATTGGACATAGTACTACCTGAAGATCTAAGTCATTCCATTTCTAAGCATATACCCCAGAGAAGCTCCAACATACAACAACGACACATGCACCACAATGTTCATATCAGCCCTATTCATAATATCCAGAAGCTGGAAAAAACCCAGATGTCATTCAGTAGATGAATGGATACAAAAATTGTGGTACATTTACACAATGGAGTACTACTCAGCTATCAGAAACAATGACTTTATGAAATTCTTAAGAAAATGGATGCATCTAGAGAATATCATCCTGAGTGAGATAACCCAGTCACAAAAGAACAGACATATATGCAGTCACTGATAATTGGATACTAACCACAGAAAGCACTGAATACCCCCAAAACAACTCACAGACTATATGAAGTTCAAGAAAAAAAAGGCCAAAATAAATGAAAAATTACTATGCTTAATCTGTACACACCAAGAAAACATTGACTATTTCCAGGTTACATCTTCATTTACATGTAGTTTATGCTCAATGTAACTAGTAAGATTTTAATGCATACTATCAAACCTTTAAAAAAATAAAGTACTGACAAAAATGTATTCATATACTGTTATGCAAAAATGCTTTTAAAATCTGTACATTTATTTCTTTTTTAAATAATGTTGTTCAATTAAAAAATAATAATATAGAGAAGAACAGAGATCAAAGCAAACAAAAGACCAATTAAGAAGAGAGAATGCTAAAGCAAGGCAAAAAAAAAAAAAAAGAAAGAAAAGAAAAAAAAAAGGACAGAAAATTCCTGTTGAGCTTCATCAAAATATGTTGTTGAAAAACTTAAAATAAATTTTTATTTTAAAAATAAAAGCACCACAATTGACAAATAGGTAACCCAGTCTCTCCCATCAGGGCATGTAGAAGCCTTCCGTAATGAGCAACAATTGCAGGCTTTGGATTTCTGATCAGATCATTGCGGAAATGTCAATCACGTAGTGTATACCAATAAAAAAAATCCAAGTTCCTTATTAATCTCAATAATATTTTACTTTATTTCACTGTATTATCTGAATGATTCAAATTGAGAGAGAAGCTCTCCAAATTGAGTTCAAACACCATTAAAGTGGTCAGAGGTTTGGGACATTTGTGGAATGAGGGGGACCTGAGGGAAGATGGGGGTTAAGAAGATGGGGAAGAGGAGTGAGGGTGAGGAAGGCAATGACTGAGTGGGGATTAAGGGGAGTTCTCAAGCAAGTGTGTATCTCTGGAGAGAGGCTTTATTGATAACTTCTGACTTGACTGTGGCCAAGAGAAAACGCACATTTGCTTAATGTAGGCTGGTGCATGTTCTTCCTCAGGTTTGCTGTGACCTTCTTAAAAGAGAAAATAGATAAGTATCTTTTCCCAGGCTGTAAGTACTAAAGGGGAATAAACAAGAGACCGTAGCTGGAAAAGATAACTTGGGGGATTTTGTCTCTGATTTCTAAATGAGTCTGATAAAAATCCCCAACAGAATTTAGCATTTTAAAGATTACAAGGTAAGCCTTTGGTGCTCTGAAGGCATGATGCCCCAATGTAGAGGAACGCTAGGACGGTGAGGTGATGCGAGGCAGGAGTGGATGTGTGGGTGGTGGTGGCGCACCCTCCTAGAAGCACGGTAAGGGGGGATGGGATAGGGAGTTTGCAGAGAGGAAACCAAAAATGGGGATCACATTTGAAATGTAAATAAATAAAACATCCATTAAAAAAAAGTAAAGAACCAAACCAAAAGAGGAGCGAGAGAGAGAACCCAGGCCTGGATACTTCCTCATCTAGGAGAGCAGAGTATCTGTCCTCAGCCACATGAGAAAGGCTGGTTTCTACTGGGGTTCCAGGAACCCAGGAGCACAGACAGATGAGTGTGTGGGGGAGCTGGTGTGCAGGACACAATCTTGCCTGGCCCTCTGGTAGGAAATCACTCCACAGCAGCTAGGTTCTGTCGTGATCCTCTCCACACGTTCATCCGTATTTCTGAACTGTTTTGTCTGTCTCCCATGCAGACGCGAGCAATCGATACCAAAAAAAATACATCTTTCCAACAAAAACTGTAAAACAGTCAGTAATCCTGTCAGGGATGCGGAACAACAGTAGAGATTATCTAGCTCTGCAGGGGAAGTGCGATTTAAGGATGGTAGTGATGGACATTTAACATCACTGCCACATAGGAGGTGGCCACAGCCTGGAGAGCCTAGCCCAAGCCCCTCCCACAGAAGCATGCGGAATCCCTAGCAGATCCCAGAAACTTATTAAAATGTGTTCTCAGATGTGTGAAAATGCGAAGGGTATTTATTAAAATTGAGAGACTGGGAATTTAAAATTCACAATACAATAACTGCAAAAGAGAGAATCAGAACATTATTAGAAGTTGGCAAAACACAGAATTAACGCTCACATCAATCAAACAGAGACTAGAGGGGTATCTTAGGCGGGACTCTGAAGGAATAAAAGATGAAAGGGTGGCGGGAGAAAATGACAGCTCTCGAGATAAAAGCAGGGATATTGAAGTTTTCAGAGCTATAACAAAGGGTGTGGGATCAATAATTAGAGAAATCATAGAACACACATTTTACGACTCATTGAAGAGTTGAGACTGGAGATTAAAGGCGGTTCATTATAATCCTTGTGAACAAAACAGAGCCACAAGGGAATAAGTAGACGATGTCACCTCAAAGACACTTAACTCTGATATGCACTGAAGGGTTCTCTTCACACACCCAGGAGAATAAGTGGATTATATTTGAAGAAATACAAAGCAAAGTCGCTTTCATTTTCTAGTGTGACATCAAAACGGGTGATTCACATGGGCCAGATTAAACGAAAAAGGTTGTCTTCCAGGTGCGCCTATTCAGCAGAGGGACTATGTGGTGGATGAAATATAAATATATATATATATATATATATATATATATATATATATATATACACATATATAATATATACTGAGAGAGAGAAAGAGAGGAGAGAGGAGAGAGAGAGAGAGAGAGAGAGAGAGAGAGAGAGAGAGAGAGAGAGAGAGAGAGAGAAATGGTTACATTTATTATAATAGTAATGAGAGTAAAGAATGGTATTGAGTTCTGTGGCTGAGCTCTGATGTCCACATTTTCTCTTCAGTTAGGCTGGGAACATCTTGATGCAGAGAGCTCCAGGCAGCTGGTCTCAACTATGGCTAACAGCATTAGGAGGCTGAGAAACTGCTGGAATGAAGGTATTCTCCACCAGGCCCGACTGGTTATTGGTCTGCTACATAGCTATAAACCTTGCTCTTACCTTTACCCATGTGTACAAATACCTTGATTTCCCATGTTGATGCTCTGAATGTGCACACACGGGAAGTGCCTGGGAAAGGAGTGCCAGCCTGGGAACCCTACAGATAAGGGGTAATACAGTCCAAGTATGGGGTTTCAACTACAGTGACTCACTTTCCATTTTCATTGTTTCTTGCTTAACATTCTTTGTGCTTTTTAAGCACATTAAATGTCTTAAAATCACACATAAGGTAAAATAGCATAAAGACACATTGAAAGCATCTTGTGTCTGACAATTTGAATGCATGTTGGCATTTTCACTGGCTCGTTGTGGTTTGCCCCCAGTGTAGGAATTGCATGCATATTGTAAGTTCTTTCCCTACTGGAGATCTCAAGAACTGAACATAAACATTACAGGTATAAAGTGCAACCCCTGGAACTTGGCTAAAGTTTCAAGTTCATAAATAACACACACTGCTTGTATTAAGAGAAGAAAAATAAACACAGAAATTGAGTTAGAAAAATCTACATAGTTAAGATTAATAATTGAAATTTTAGGAGCAAATTCAGTCGTAAGACACAATGGACAGAACCTATTTCAAAGCACTTGGCAAAACAGAAAACCCACGTATGGTAGCTTTACTGAGAAATGAAAAGTGGGAATCTTTCCTCATTAATTTCATTCTTAAAAATGCTTTTTTAAAGTTATATAGGACAGTAAATCTAAGACTTACCCTAAGTTACTTGATTAACATCGTATTTATATTTATTGCAGAAAATGTTTACAACCTTCCTTATGCTATAAATATTTTATGCTAAAATATTAAAAAACCATGAGATTAGTATTTTGTCTAAAACAAATAGTGAGAAAGTTCCCCCTTTGTGATCATTGAAAGATAGTTTTCTAGGAAGGTATCACCTAGCAAAGATAGCAGATATGGTGTTATTATCCAGTGGTGGAAATTTCAACTCAGTTCAGCTCAGAATTCAGCTGTGGCCATGGAAACAGGTTCAAGAGTAAAACACAAAAAAGTTTTAACAAGTTAAAGGTCTCTTATACCTGGCACTTGGGAGCCTAGAGTTGAGTGAAAAGGGCCTCGAGCAAATTTCTGCTCCGTTTGCCATTGAATGTTTGACACTGAGGAAGATACCATTTCCTCCCATGATCCTCTTTTCTCACTCATCTGGAAATAGTGTTCATATATGCTGAATGGGATTCTTAAGAGATGATGCCTGAGGATGGAGGAGAGCTGGAATGGCAGGCCTCTGAACACATGACCTCTACATGATCAGGAGACCTAAAATGTCTAGTATGGGGGGGGGGTCTCCTGATGCCTTGTCCCTAGCTGAAGAGCGAATGGAGGTTGATGGCTGCTGATGGAGTGAGAATCCTTTTCTTCCATTAGACAGCTGCCATTGGTGGGATGCTTATGCTCCTGTGGATGACGCCAAACACAAGAGTATAAGAACAGTAATCGGATGTAGGGTGTTAAAAGAGACAAGTCCAAAAAGACATGAATAGGGAAGGCAGGTGAAAGATACATACTTGGGGGAAATGGAATAAGAGATAGATGCTACCAAGATACAAATGATACATACAAATACAAAAATAATTTCAAAGTAAGTAAATAGACCAATCAGAAGCATGAACAGTAGGAGTGCCATTATCAAATAAAAATGTAAGGTTTATGTTAGGCACACCTTCTCCATTGTAGGGACAGAGACTCCAGAACATTCAAAATTGCCTAGTGACACACTTTCTAAATCCTGCTCCTCCTGGCAGAAGTGTGAAGCACTTGACAGCTTTCACAGGTTTGGGAATGACAACTGCCCAGCCTCAGGCCTGTGTTCTAGATGAGCCATTTAAGCGTGTTCAGTTTAGCCCCCTCATCATTAAAATGAAGACATGGGGTCATTGATCAAGATTTTCCCTAGCACTTAGTATTTTTAGAGTTCTGAATATTGTTATAATTCTGCTCTGTCACAAGCTATATCTGATGGTTCTGCACAGGAGCTGCTGACTTGTGAGAAGGTATTAGTGAATGCTTGTGTCTACACCGGAATGTGTGGACAGGTGTAATAGTGCACATGTCCAATCCTAGCTCTTGGGAAGCGAAGGCACAAAGAGAGAGAGCTTTAGGCCTTCCTTGGCTACATGAAAAATTTAAGAACAGCCTGATCTAAGTGAAACTCGGTGTCAAAAACAAAAACAAAACAAAACCAAAACCTAGACAAGGAAAAATGGGAAGAAGAAGTTAGAAAACAGTTGGTGATGATAGTTTCCATCCCCTGAGAGTGGGGTTGTGGATGGGTGAACTGTGGTCTGACTAGACCTCGCTAAGATGCTGGATGGAGGCTTGCCAGCCCAGCAGCCAGGTGTGAGGTTACCTGGTCAGGAAAGTAATTATCAGATTGGCAGATTCCGTAGTCATGGTAACAGGGTGAAGAGATAAGGCCAGAGCTCAGCTCTGGTGCTTCACTCTCTCCCACCTGCAGTTTCTCATTTCTTCCAAGTGTGAAGAGAAGGTGCGAACTTGTCCTCTCCCTCAAGTGCACAAGCCTACCACCAGCTTTCCCTCCAAATTGTTAAAGCATATTAAGAAAACAGCAAATGAGAGAACAGGCCTTGACAGGAACTACACAGGTGTGTTTGCAATCGGGCAATGAATTCTATGCCAAGAATGAAAAATGGGATGTGCTTTTCTGACCCAGGGGGACACCAGGGCTGTATGGAGATTTTGGGTTGGCCTGTCTCCTGCTTCCTCCCTCATCCATCCTCAGCCCTGGTCCCTTGCTCAATTCTGTTCATTGTTTTACTCTATTGACAGAGATGGGGGAGGGGGAGACAATATGAAAATACCCAGCCTGAGGTAGGCTGATAGCCTAGGGCTCCAACTACTATAATAAGATCCTAGATGATTTTTGAAAATAAGACATAGAAAAACCACAATGTATAACATCACTGAATAAATACAGAGAAATGACACTAATTCTTCTTGGTACCTGACAAAGGATGCCCTGGACATGCTCTTAGGTAAAAGATTAACCCGAGATTGAGTTAAACACATACCTTGCCCAGATAAAAATCCCTAGTGCGTCCTCCAAGAAAGCCCGAGTCTTACTCATGAGCCAATGACTGACTGAGTCAAGACTCAGCTATGATTTTCTTTTTGTAATTCAGAAATTATACCTCTTAAAAACAATTCCAATTTTCACTTTTCTAAATCAAACTGGGACCATGAGTCTGTGAATATCTTTCATAAAGGTTTGGTTAAATCTGTGTCATCTCATGACTTATTATTTTTTCTTTTTTTATAGTGTTGAGGATCAAAGCCAAGGCCTTGGTCACACTAGGCAAACAACTTTGTATATTGGTCCATCCCTAGCCCTGTGCATTGTTAGGAAAGCCACAAAGATGTGTTTAAAAGCCCAAATTAGCCAACAGATAGAGATGTTTATGACCATGAAAACAAAGACATTCTTTATAGAAATCAACGTGGCTAACAGCTAGGAATATATATGAATATATAAAAGTCAGATTTTATCTCAGTTTGACTTCTAAGGCATATATGTTATATATGCATACATACATATACCTATAGCTGTGCCTGTACCTGTACATGTACACATACACACACATGTTATAAGATAAACTCTAACTTTAGAAATAGTCTCATCTGCCATGCGCACATCTTTGGTTCATGGTAGACACCCCTGGTTCCCCGATGTAGAATGACTGGTGGGTACAGCTTAGCTTGCTTCCTTTCAAAAGTATACTCCCAGAGGAAATTGCTTATTTTTCACAATGCTGTGTCCTCATACACTGGCTCAGCAGTGCATTCATTTATTCATTCGTTCATTGTTTTAATGCACATGACTCACCTACCTGGACTATGCCCTGGAACTGTAAGCAAAAATGAGACTTCTCTCCTTTAAATGGCATTTCTCGGGGTAAAGAATGCAACAGCTTAGGGCAAATGCCTGATCCAAACCTTCTTTTCTTAAAGTTCTGCACAATGAGGTACAGCCTGCCTTCTTGCCAACTCTGCTGTGTCCCGCAAAACACAGCTGTGCTGTGCACCACACTGACAACCCCATAGACAGTTCTCCACTGAGATCTCAGCTGTTGGCCATGGCAGATCACCAAAGTATCTGCTCATTCTCCTTAGGCTTCAGTCCCCACATCTAAATGCTTACCATCAGAACTGAAGACCTCAGTTTAATCACTCAGGCCCACATGGTTAGAG
Source organism: Micromys minutus (assembly GCF_963924665.1). Taxonomy (NCBI): domain Eukaryota; kingdom Metazoa; phylum Chordata; class Mammalia; order Rodentia; family Muridae; genus Micromys; species Micromys minutus. The sequence goes on along the minus strand of NC_137983.1, from coordinate 49,789,260 downwards.
AGGATTGATTCCTGCAAATTGTTTTCTCATTTCCACAAGGTATGTGCATATGGAGATGCACACATGCATGTGCATACACACACACATTTGAATATAATGAATTATACAGTGCATTTGTAGTAGGAATATGGCACATAAAAGTCAACTTCAATTCTAACACAGGCTTATCTCTGCTTTGTCACAAATATCTGTTGTTACTAGAAAAAAAAAAAAGAACAAAGAAGAAAGACTGAAAGAAAGAAAGAAAGAAATGAAGAAAGAAAGAAAGAAAGAAAGAGAAAGAAAGAAAGAAAGAAAGAAAGAAAGAAAGAAAGGAAGGAAGGAAGGAAGGAAGGAAGGAAGGAAGGAAGGAAGAAGAAAGAGGAGCTGTGTGACAAACAGCAAGATGGATCTCACATCTGTGACCACAAGTGACTATGTGACTGTTCCGTGTGATGTTATCGGTAAAACATGCTCATTCTGTCCCAGAACATTCCAGCATCTCTCTGTGGTCATATTCTGTTGGAAAAACAATATGAGAAGATGCTTGGAATGAGAAGATAACAGAATAGTTCATAGTCACTAATAAACACCATGTTCTTCAACAACCGCAAACTTTCCAGTACTGAACCACGAGTCTGACTTACTTCCTAAATGTGTCAGCCCTGGTTATTGGAATGGCTTAATGGAAGCAGGAACGTTGCTGTCAATGAAGCCACTCCTTGGCCACAGTTGGAAACAGTGTCTGGTTACAACTCAAGGTTAAATTAATAGACGAAAGTCCGAGCAAACCTTTAAATTTTGCTTATCTTATCTCCTCCCTGTCTTCAACATTAGTAGTCTCTGGGAAAAATGGCATTCACAGATCTTCCCTGATTTCTCAGGACTTTGTTATGTGACATCTGGTGACTCACTCAGTCTCAAAGCAAGAGGAAAATCAGGAAAGTGAACTGAGCCATTGCACCTCAGAGGCTGCACTTTGCCTTGTCTTTCTCCCTCCTTCCTTCCTTACCCCTCCCTATTCCAGTACTGGGGATCAAACTGAAGACCTTACATGTGCTAGCCAGTCCCACCCCCAAGCTGGAGTCTCACTGTTTACCAGGAACAATGTCTCCTAATTTACACAGACTCCATAAAGTGCATTCTATAAAGCATATACTTTCCTCACTGGCCACATTTATGACTGAGTCTCAGGAAACCATGGACATCACATTACAAATAACTTCAAAATTGCCTGGGAAGCAAATGGAGAATTTTCTTTAAAGATTCAGATCATCTCAAAAGAGTGGAAGAATGAACGTGGAATTGTCAGGAGTCCTGCAAAGTGGACTAGTTCCCAAAATGGGTATGCCAAGTCTGGTTGAGTTACTTGACTGGTAGATGTTCTCTTGTCTGTGAAAAATCAAATCCACCACTACTGTAACACTAATGTAAGGGTTGACACTTTCGATGTTTGCTTTTCCTGTAAATTTAATGCTCAAAACAAGAAATCAAGACACAGACAAGAGATGGCGTAAAATACAAAATATCTGTGAGACCACAGAGGTAGCTGCAAGACTATGGTGAGCCTATGACTTCCCAGAGGAGGAAATTGACCACTACTGGGACGAGATCTGAGCCTGGGTTAAGTCTGTTCCTTCTATGCTATGTGTGTGACTCTGCACATCTCAGGACTGTCCAGGAATAAGACCTGTTACAGGCAAGAAAATTTGGAAAGATCCATCTGTAAATTATATCAGGAAGAGATAAAAGCAAAAGGAGGGAGAGAAAAGAGGAAGCATAGAACCAAGATGGAAAGTATCATTTAGGAAAGGAAGCAGGGAAGATTTCTATAATGTTAATCATTTTTAATTGATCCACTAAAGAGACCTAGAATGAAAAATAGTAGTCCTCTGAATTCCAATTTGCACACTCATCTGCAAAGCAGCAGTGAGATTTAGACCTAAAATCAATTTTACAGACATATATACTAAATCTCAGTTTGCTATTGTTCTTAATGAGAAGCATCTTTCCTTGCTCTTGTTTGGCTGCGTGAGTCAAGGTCTTACTCTGTTGCTCAGGGTCCCCTCAAATTTACAATCTGCCTTACTTTTCTCCCTCTCTGTGCCTCCTAAGAAGTGTCATCTCTCACTGCTACATCTGCGATACTAAACCCAGAGTAAATATGTACTATCATATATGTCGGGGTGGTGTGTCTTTTCCAGAAGAATTTTAATCTAGCCAAGGAAATTTCTCACTTGTAACAGCAGAGAGAGTCACACTGCTTGCTATCATAGGAAGAAGCTCCTTAGAGGGGTGTAGGCGTCAAAGATCCATCAGTGATGGTGGAAAAGAAGGCTGAAAAATAAATATGAAGAAAGAAGCCCTATTGGGGAAATAGTATGAAAGGAAACAGCCCACAAACCACACAGGAACAGCGAGGAGAAACCTTGTAGCTCACATGCAGTATAAACAAGGAACTTACTTGAGCCAATCAAGTGAAGTATAAATAAGATCTTTCTGCTGGACTTCCACACAGGTGGGCTTGAGGAAAGATTGCAGAATTCTCTACTTAAGCAAAGTTTGCCACAGGGTAGACAGTTTAGTACAGTGACTATGACTGTTACAGTGGCGATGAAGGCCCAAGATAGGAGGAAATTATACCCTTTTCACAAAGAATAGGTCTTACTCTGACCAAGGAGCTTCCTGTCAGAAGAAGCCCAGCTAAAGAGATTGGAGAAATAGTCATCCTCCTACCCCACCCCAAGAAACCTTGGACTTGGTGAAGTTCCCTACAGGGTCCTGTAGCTGGGGTTGGTCTGCCTGTTCTAAATACTCAGAAAAGTGTACATTTCCCTTTTTCTTCTTTGTAACTTGTAGCTGTCTTTTGCTTCTTTATGGATTCTTCTTTCTTCCACCCTTCCCTATTCTTTCGAACCCCTAACTCTAGATAAGAGAGAAGAAAGGATTGAGAAGAAAGAAAAGAAATCCTTGAATAAAGTTAGGGATTGGAAACAGGGTAGCAATATTGTTAGACTACTTCCTACTGATTAGGTACATATATTTCCTTGGGCAAAGTTTGATCATCACAGTTCATCAAAATCTAGTTTCTTACTGTATGTTTTTTTTTTCTTTGTGTATGACTTTTCTTAAAAAAAACAAAATCAAAAAAACAAAACAGACAAACAAAAAACCTGACTAACCACAACCAATAATTGCCAACAACAACTAACAACCAACCACCAACAACCAACCACCAACAACCAACCACCAACAACCAACCACCAACAACCAACCACCAACAACCAACCACCAACAACCAACCACCAACAACCAACCACCAACAACCAACCACCAACAACCAACCACCAACAACCAACCACCAACAACCAACCACCAACAACCAACCACCAACAACCAACCACCAACAACCAACCACCAACAACCAACCACCAACAACCAACCACCAACAACCAACCACCAACAACCAACCACCAACAACCAACCACCAACAACCAACCACCAACAACCAACCACCAACAACCAACCACCAACAACCAACCACCAACAACCAACCACCAACAACCAACCACCAACAACCAACCACCAACAACCAACCACCAACAACCTACCAAGAACCCATCCCACCTCCCTGGGGTCCTCCCGTTTATATATCTACTGAAAAGATCCCAGAATTCCAAATGTCACACAATCACAGCTGGAAACACCATGCCTCTGCTAGAGTATGAGGCAAACTCTAGTCATCTGTGTGGAGAGTTTGAAGTAGCCCCATATGCCACACCTGGGATTAAAATGAAAATACATTTCTATAATATTTCTAAATTTTTCAAATATTCTATGAAGTCATTCCCTTCTTTCTTGACCCAACTTTCCTACTTACAAATGGTCCTCCTTCTACTCTTTCTCCTCCTCCTCCTCCTTCTCCTCCTCCTCCTGCTCCTCCTCCTCCTCCTCTTCTTTCTCCTCATTCTTCTCCATCTTCCTGCTCCATGCAGCCACTAAAATTTGCAATTTGCCTGCTCTTGAGCTTTTTCTTTTAAAGTCTAATAAATGTATTTATTAGAAAATGTATTTCTGAGTTGGTGTTCAAATACTTTTATTTAATGACCCCAAGGACCCCAAGAAACAACCCCAATTTCTCACTTAACATGGCAAAGCCCATGGTCTCCCTAATATTTTCAGTAACACAACTATAAAGTAAGCATACACTAAATTGTAACTATAGATAATTATTTATGCAATAAAGCAAATAAAATACAAAAATGATTTATGATAAAGTTATGAACCAATGATTTTTTGATATTCTGAAGTTTTGCTAATATGTATGAGTGTGTGTGTATGTGTATAATCATTTTTAAATTAAAGAAGACATTTTAAGTAAATTTATTTCACCCAGAGAGCCAGCTGAAGACAGGAATATCTCTATGGAGCTCACAGTCAAAACACTTCAATATTGTGAAGTAGGATATGACCATCTAACTTCCAGCACTTATTTAGATGAGGATGAACAGTGAGTGCACAGATAACATGGTCTTCAGAATGAGAAAATTCAGAAGCACCACCACTCTCCCTAACTACTGAAGACAGACCTGAGTCAGAAGCAGAAAGTGACTAAAGGTATCTGTGCTCTCTGTGTAATAAATAATTTAAAAAAGTAAAATATAATTGCAACTAGTACGTTTTCAATGCATACTGTCAAGCCCTTGAAAAAAATCAAGTACCGACTAAAAAACATATTCACATGGTTTTATGTAAAATTTATTTTAATGTCTGAAAAAACAGTACTGACAAAAATGTATAATTTTAAGCAAAAAATGTTTAAAATCTTTACATCTATCTTTGTTTTGAAAAATAAAATCGTTTAAAAAAAAAAAAAAAGTAAAATATAGCACAATAGCCACGTGTGGGAAGTTAGGGTGCGAGGACCCTGCATTGCAAAATAACTGGGAAAGTTGAGTTAATGTAGGGCATCAAAAGGAAAAGAAGAAACAAATGAAACAAATGGGAAATAAATAATCGTGCCCCAAAGATTAATTTAAATAAGTGCTTGGCTTGACTCGAAAGCTCCTCCAGGGCTCCAAACAAAGCACTTCATTAGACATTCTGTTCGTTAGAATTCATTATTAGATGGAACTAGACACCATGAAACTTCAGGGAAACTGCCCTCATAAATACAACTCCTCTTTCCAGTCAGACTAATAAGAAGACAGCAAGTATATTAGGGCAGGTCGGTAGGGCTCTTGTCCTGTGTCCTGTAGCTGACCCGTCATCTTCTTTCAAAATGAGAACCTTGTAGACCACATTAAACTGAAAGATTAATATTCTGTTTTAAAAACAAGTTTCAAGCCAAGTACCATGTCCTGTTCAACACTTAAAAGGGGCTAGGGAGATGGCTCAGCGGTTAAAATAAGTATTAGCTGTTCTTAAAGGTTGCTTGGGTTGGTTCCCAAGCACCTTCATAGTGGTGTCTCACAATGATATAATCTCAGTTCTAGGGTATCAAGAACCCGCTTCCTGCATCAATGGCAACCATCTACACAAATGCCTTCATGTGTGTGCCAGAAAGGCAAACAGTCATAAATCTAAAATAAAACTTAAAAAGTACAGAATTTGATATTTTTGCCTTTCTGTCCGCAGTTCAAATATTTAAGCCTTGTACAAATTAGAAAAAAATCATATTTAATAAGCTGAACAGTTCTTAACTTAAAGGCATTAAAATTACTAATGGTAGTTCTGATCAATTATCATTGAAGGGCAAAATTATCTACAAGATGTTCCCCTGCATGCGGACATTGTGCTGTATCAGTAGTATAACAGCTCTTTGGTTGTTGGCTTTCCTAAGGATAGCCATGTCTTCTCATCCAGCAGAAAACTGTACTGTTTGTTCCAGTTCCTCCTCTTTCCCATAAACAGAGTTTAGAAACATAAGAATAAGATGTTTAATTCCTTCTGCCAGATGTTTGGGGCTTGTTGGGTTGCTCTCCCTAGAAGTTCTCTGAAGACTGGCTGTTTTTCCGGGCTCTTAGCCTCCCCAAAGGTTCAATCTCACTCAAATTGCTCCCTTGTCAGCATTCTACCTGGTGTTCTGTTCGTAGCTTTGCCTCCAAAATTGGCCACTGGATGGTCACTCTACTTTCAGACCTTGTTAAATCTACCCAAGCAAGGAGGCAACAGAGTTGGGGATGTAGCTAAGTTCTGGACATTTCAGGACATAGGAAAGCCTCCATAAAAGGATAAGCTTGCCATAGCAATTGAATGATGGGGCTTGGAACTAAGCAGGGCACTGGCATTGGGTGGTTGATTTCTTCCAAGATTATAACCTGCTGAACAGGATGTCCTCTGAACAGTGAGCACCATGATTTCTAACATTTAAAACCTAACACTAACTATCTCTGGATTTGCTTCCAGAAGACTTTAAGACACCAACTATAGGCCCTAAAGGAATACTCGAAAGATTGGAGATCTAATCACATCTATACCCAGTCTCTTAAAAATTTCAAAAAGTCCAAATATGTTTGCATCCCTAAGCTTCCCATGTGATATAGTCATGTCTTCATATTCTTCTCTTTATGTCCTAAAGTAATGTCATCATGACTCCACACTTCTCCTGACACCCACCTCCACAGTGCCGAGAGAGACTCCCGTCCTGATTGTGTGTGATGAATTTGTATTTACACAAAATTCCACAACCACTCCCAGAGGTCACATTACTATATTTATGAGATGCTTTCTGATGTGGAGGTAGGAAAACAGGCAAATTTGGCTGATACAAAAATGCTCATAAAAAAAAAAAAAACACACTTTTTCTTGACTGGAGGCTCAGGGAAAATGGCAGCAGCATACAAGGTGTCACCTTGACCTTTTTTAGACCTTGTCCTACTTACTATGTAGTACTCCCCACTTGCAGCGCTGGTAAACAACCTTGGTGTCCACCCCCCACACACACACACTGAAAATACAAGGTGGCCTTGAGGTTGGATCTCTGAGTGAGCAGGGCTTCCTAGGCTGGCTGAAACTCAGCCAGCAAGGAGCTATTCAGAACTTGACCTTCCATGACCAAGAGAACACCTCCCTGAGTTGAGGACCCTAAAGAGGCACTTGGGGACTTTAATCCTGGGACTGATAAAAAAACGCAATTAGCACCTGCAGGAGAGACATCAGTACTCAAGAGGGAGGATAAAGATCAACTGTCTACAGTGGATTTAATTTTAAGGTAATCATAGTAATATTCTAGGCACTGAATTCACACACACACACACACACACACACACACACACACACACACACATTACAAGTCAAGCTGTATTATAGCTGACAGCAGGGCACACAGAGCCATCCTCAAATAAGAACCTGGGTTTCCCACATTGATTTCCTTCTGCAAATCCAGGTGGAGTCTATTGGCTGCCCTGATGGTTCAGACAGGAGAGGGATAAGCCTGTCACCAGGGGGCTTTTGTCTCTGCCAAGCCTCTTTGCTGACACCCTCATAGTCTCATCAGAACAGCAGTCAATGGATTAAGGACTGCTCTGTTTACTCAGCTCCCCAGGACCCATATAGATTTAACACCTACTCTGGGAAAGTCTTTGAGAGGAAATGGATGAGAAACAAGCCTAGTAAGAAAGTCTAATAAGGTTTGGCTGCTTAACCCAGGTCAAGTCAATAGTGCTCCAGTTGCCAGAACCTTCTTCAGCATATACAGGGTCTGCACAGTGCACCTGTCACACCGGTTTTGGGGGTTTCTGTTTGCTTGTTCTTTGCCTTTTGTCTTTTTTAAGTCTCACGGTAGCTGTAGTGAAAAATTCACCTCTTTTTAAGATGAGAAAACCTCTCACAGGCTAACCAACTGTAGCTTTTGCTACACACTTAGTGATCCAGGCATGACCTCTTTCACAGCTCCATTAAGATTCTGAGAATCTCAATTCAGAGGTGAGAAGTGGACAGTTTGTCTAACTCACACTATTCAGACAGTAACTACACTAAGTTCCCTTCCAATTTTTAATTTGTTTTCTTTCTTTCTTACTTTTTAAACATTTATGAATGTTTTGTTACCTATTCTTATATCAGAGACTCATGTAGCCAAAGTTGACCTCAATACACTGAGGACCTGAGGATGACCTTGAACTCCTGATCTTCCTGCCTGATTCCTGGCTCCTGGTTGCTGGGCACTACCACGTTCAGTTGCTGCCATTCTGGGAGGAAAACCAGGGCTTTATTCATCTAGATAAGTTCTGTACAAACTAGGCTGCACCCTAGCCTGTTCCCTACATTTTCTATTGCAAATAAATTGTCATTAAATATAAGGCCATTACACAAAAAGTTAATTGGAAAGAATCATTAATTTTCAAATAGAAAATATATCTAAAGCACAGTTTTTGTCTGCATAGATTCTCTAACCCTCAACCTCAAGTATGAGATCAAAGCAATGTAGCCAGCCCTCTGCCATGTTAAAACTATTGTAACCTTTATGTTTGCTGAACTGCTTAAGCAGGTGTTTGGCAGATTGTGGCCAAAGCTTGGCTTAGGTGCAGGAGATACACTCAATCAAATGTCTGTGAAGGGCAACATCCCCACAGAGCAGCCAAATGTACCCTGTCACAATTCACTCACAGACACTCTGTCAGTCTATAAGTGTGGCTCTTATTCTCCCCTTCTAATTTCTTAATCACATAGTGTATACATGACGCTGACACAAGTAAAATCATTGACCCTAAGAGCATCTAAAAGGAGTTCTGACATTGCTAAGAATTGAAGGATCATGGCAGCAGAAAGAAGCCTCACTCCAACAGGAACCAATAAGAAGAAGAAGCAAGAAATAAAAGAATTCTGCCCTAAGTAATAACATCAACACATTTGACCTCATCTCTTCTGACACTAGAGACTAGTGTGACTTCTTCTACTCAATGTCTTTTGCAGTCAGTGGCAATGTATGAGAATTTTGTCCTGAGCTACCAACAAAACTAACTGAGTAGACCTGGGATCTTTTCTCAGACCTTCCTCATCTGTTAGGTACCATCTAGGATAGGTTAAGGCTAGTGGGTGGTCTTCCTGGAGATGGTCCACTATTTTTACATGGTCTGACATGGGGGAGCTTGATGGCCAGGTTTCAGAGAGACTTCATATCAGGATTGTTTTTTGCAGCTGGCATGCCTTTCCTGTCATTATTAAATTAATATAATAATCCCTGAATATAAGCCCACCTTATTGATTAGATTTCCTGTAGATCAACATAAAGATGAACTTTCATGAATTAATGAGTCATAGAATTCCTGCTTTGATTCAAATAATTTTAGGAGTAATATTTCAAGAGATGGTCTTAGTTTGCTTTGCTATAAAGATATAATAAAGTTATAATCAAGAATAGAATGTGCTGACTATTCATATAGTAAGTAAAGGCTGCATATTAAGAAATAAAATGAGCTTTCACAACCATACTAGAAAGCATAATAGACTTGGGACAAATTTGTGTTCAAGGGAAAACATTTAGGTCCAAGGATGACACCACAGGTGCGCACAAAGATAAGGCAAGGCCATGGGAAAACTATTGCTTTGAACTTATAATGAGCATAATAGAGTGAAACACCGCTTTGAACTTAAGATCAACATCTTTCTGTAACTCTCATTTTATGTAACATTTTACCTCTGAGGTAATTTTCTAAAGAACTTTTTGTCCAAGAAGGTATACAAAGATAAGAAAAAGAAAGTAAAAATGAGTGAATGGTGTGGCTTGGGGAGTTTGGGCCATCCATCCATCTATCCATCTATCTATCCATCCATCCATCCATCCATCCATCCATCCATCCATCCATCCATCCATCCATCCATCCATCTAAATGTGTATGTCTTTTTGTCTGTCTGTATGTGTTTGGATAGGCGTATATGTTTATATGTAAGTATACATGAATAGTTGTGAGGTGTATGAGATCAGTGGTTGGGCCCAACAAAAATATCCATGTGTTAATGTGTAAATAAGAATGTGAATGAAATATATTTGTGTGTATGAAATATGAGTCTGTGCAGATTTACCTATATATAACATCTCAATTCTTTTCCTTTCCATTTTCTCTGGTTCACAACGAATTAAGCAGCCTAGTCAAAGATGCTTCTGGGTACCTGGACAGAGAAGGGTGTGATAGCAATAATTTTTTAACTTAATACCTTGCTGCTAGGCAACAGGTGTTTTTCACCAAAGCCAATATTTTTTAACGATAAAATAAGCAAGGAAGTTTTTAGGTTTTTTAAAATAAGTTATCAGCTAGAAGGCCTGAGACCATCAGTCTTTAAAGCTGTGTCTGATGCTGTATTCCACTACAAACCATCCAAGGCCAGGCTGGTTGTAGGCACTCATCTCAGCCATACTACAGTGAGGACCCACAGTTATCACCCTAATCTATGCAGCCTAGCAGCATAAACAGTTGATGACAAAGACCTGGTTTATACTATGCCAGGTATAGAGTTAGGTGGTGCATGTTCTCCTAAGCATGGAACTCAGAAGTGTGGTGTTCACCACAGATCCCCATGTACAGTTATCAGAGTAATAGGCAGATGCTGGGACCTGGCTAGGAACCTTCAGGACATGTTACCATTGAAGGTCTGTTTCGTGGTAACTATACCCAACGATGTTCAGTTCAAATCTAAAGGGTGTTGGTTTTCAACATTTCTGTCACTAACAAATGATAGCATTTAAGATGATGTATATGTTAAGTAGTTTAAATTAATAATTCTTCACTGTTTGTGCAGATAATACTAGTTATTATTTGTCAGTTAAAAAGTAATGCAGTCAGACATGGAAGGTCATGCCTGTAGTATCAACAATTATGAGATTTTCCTGGGCTGTGGAGATGATAGTGTCTCAGAAAACAAAGCCAACCTACTATTAATAATAAATTGGACAAATGTCCTACCTTCGGAAAGAAAACTTTCTCTTACCAAGGACTATGCCTTCTTCATTAAATCTCTTTATTTTTGTGGCATGTTGAGTGTGAAACATCCCCAGCAGGCTCATGAGTTGAATACTGCTTTTGGGAGGCTGTGCAAACATGGGAGGCAAAGCATTGCTATAGGAATCAGGTCATCAGGGTATGACTCTGAAAGTCTTAATTCATCCCCGGTCTCCTCTCTACTCTCTTGCTTTCTGGAAACTGCACAGGGATGAAGCTGCCTTGCTCCACTTCCCCTTCATGATGGCTTCCTAAGTTCTAGTTTGTCCAGTGGTACTTTCCCAACTTAACCATCTCCCTTGTCCCTGCTCTTGTGTTTAGATATATTTATTTCTCCTCCAAATCTAATTTGAAAGTCTGTGTGCCTTCATGTATGTGACAGCTTTAAGGCAGAACTTTTGAGAGGAGGGACAGAGAGAGGTTGCACAGGGACACAGCCCACTGGTAGAATAATGGGCTCTGTGTTGATGGAAGAGGTGTGATCTGCTTGGCATTAGGAGGACAGATAAAGGAATTAAGTCATGACACAGCCAATAAGCACATTCACACACATTCTCCTACAAGAATGCAGAAACTGGCTGGCCTGGACAAGCTCCTTAGGATCACCTACAACCAAATTCCTGACTACCACATGGCATGGGAAATTACTGTGGGTGGGTGGGTGGGTGAAAGTTAAAGAGAGATTGGAGATTGCTCTGAACTATTTGTTTTTCCATTTATTTAACTGCATAATTACTTCAACATAAAGAAACAAAAGCCACTCTGAACATCTTGACTTGACAGGTGGAAGGTTCATGTTCCCTGCTCCAGCTACTGCAGACATTGTGGTACCCTAGCTTTCTAAACTACATCAGCCAACTGATCTCCAGGTAGAAAGCCTACTATTTAATCAGTGTTGTTAATTTGAAGTTCAGAATCCCAAGTCTACAGTCTTCAGGTATTTTTTTCATTGTTTTGTTTTCCCACTGTGGACCAGTGAACATGTGAAGCACCCTGTGCTTAGCAGCATTCTCAGATTCTATCCTACACTTGACACTAGGTCATCTGCCCCAGGAATGACAGCCAAAAATATCTCAAGAAAAGACCCTGGGGGCAAAATCATCCATTTGAGAACCACTGACAGATGGGAGAATGTAGAATAATAGCAATGTTTCTTTATTCAACAGACATATTCTTTTTCATAGTCAATTAGCCTAAGAATTTGACTTTTCTGCCTAAACATGCAAATAATGTGTTGAGAAAAGTGCCTACACAGGTATACTAAATATTGGGGTTACAGTGTATCACTGAGATCTTTTGTTGAAGCTCATTAGCAAGTGGTCTTTTTTCAACTAGTCACTGCACATAAAATGTGAGAATAAGTAGAGAAGGTAAAAGTTTAGGGGCAGGGACAGATCCTACTCCTGGGGTATGGATGGCTCAGCATACAGGCTTGGAAGCAAGGCATCCTTCCATTCTTTCTACCTTAGGATGCACACTTCATCCCATAAGGTTTACTGGATAGAGTGCTTCAGGTCAGTAAGCTGCACATAGTGTAGACTTTAAATTCTGAACTTCAAATTAACACACGTTGGTTAAATATTTGGCTGTCTAGCTGGAGATGAAATGGCTGGTGTGCTTTAGAAAGCTAGGTTACTACAATAAGTGATGAGCATCGTTGTGACTATTTTCCTCCCCAAAGATGAGATTTGATGGACAGAATATACTTGGTAAGATTATTTCTGGAACTGGCTATCTATATAAATACAAGAATCCTGACTAATTAAGGTTTTAATACTGTGCACATTATACATGTGCATCTTATCTGCATTTATCTACAAAATGACAAATAGTATACTCATCTGGTAATTGCATGTCAGAGACAGGCTTGGCACTCGATGTCTTTTTTCCCTGACAGGTCGTTAGGCACTCCAAATATTCTCTTTGCAAAAGAGGCTTTTGAAAGAGGTCCATTTGATTGAAAGATGTGACCCACACTCCCATGAAACACACCAACATCTTCGAAAACTAGATTTATCATTATTTCTTTAAAACATTAAAGTAGCTCAGTTGCTTCTTGAACTGTTGATTGAGTTTTCTGTTCAATTCACAGGACCCAGACCAAGAACTATATTATTGTAGTACACATTGCTACTTGTTTATATTTCAATATTTTATGACTTTAGGCAGTAATATAAGAATATAAATGTATAGTTGTAGCTTGTACATGTCCTATAGTCTTTAATGACCATGCAATTATACCAATTAGTCAAGACAGGGTGTTTCTTATTTGATGTGTGTGTATTTGTACACATGATGCATTTGTGTGTTATACGTACAAATCCATAGGGAGCAGGGCTATGTTTATTCATGTACGTGCAGAAGCCAGAGGATGACATCAGATGTTCATCATTAACTTTGGTCTTACTCCTTTGAGATGGTTCCTCACTGAACCTGAAGCTAGGCGTTCCAACAGTCAGTTTCTACAGTCTCCTGCCTCTATCCTCTTCTATAGCAGCATAAGTGTATGTGACATCACCTTGATTTTTCCATGGACATCAGGGAATTGAATGTTAAATTCTAATGCTTGTATAGCAAGTGCTCTTACCCACTGAGTCATATTCTGGACCTTTCACACAACTGACCAGTTAAATTAACTGAGGAGGAAGAGCAGAAACTGTAGAATATGTAGAACACACATTTTAGAATATGAATTCTAAAAAATGTAGAATCCCAGATTTAGAGAAGAGGGAAAAAGAAGGTATGGTGGCTCAAAAAAGTTTGGCCCCCTTAGACTCATGGGTTTGAATGCTTGGCCCATGAGGAGTAGCACTATTATGAGGTGTGGCTCTTTTGAGGTAGGTGTGGCCTTGTCAGAGGAAGTCTGTGACTATGGGGGTGAGCTTTGAGGTTAGTATGCTCAAGTGCTGCCTTGAGGTGTAGACTATTTATCGCCTCTGTGAGCATGTCTACCTGCATGTCTCTATGCTTCCCACTGTGACAATAATGGACTAAACCTCTGAAACTGTAAGCCAGCCCCAACTAAATGTTGTCCTTTTTAAGAGTGCCTTGGTCATGGTGCCTCTTCACAGCAAAGAAAACCCTAACTAGAGGAGAAGGTAACATCATTCAGGCCCTTGTTCTATAGATAAGGATTTTTGCTTCAGAAATCTTTACCCATCTTCTAAGGCCTGTTGCTGTCATGATGGAGCCAGAGTAGATATACTCTGTCTCAGGTCACCATAGATCAAAAACACAGTGTTTGTTTTGGAAAACTACCAGCTCACCAACCTGCCCATATTTTCAGGGAGGTCTTCTCAATGAAACAAGGAATGAAGTTAGCTTTGCAAAATTTACCAATGCATTTCCTTTACTCTTCCAAAAATTCTTCCCGAATTTGCAGTTATAATACTGAGTGTAAACTCCCTCATCACTTACAATAGTTGGGTATTCAGGAAAAAATGCAAGGGAAAGCAATGCGCCTTAGTGTCTCTCTCTCTCTCTCTCTCTCTCTCTCTCTCTCTCTCTCTCTCTCTCTCTCTCTCTCTCTCTCTCTGTCTCTCACACACACAAAATAAAATTTTATACCCAATATTGAGGTAACACATGTATGTTTTGTTTATTCTCTCCCGATGTTTTACTTTTATTAATGAATATAAGAATGAGCCACAGTCACACTCAGCATGTTTTTCAGAAGTTTGCATGCTTTATACTTAATCTTACTAAGGGCTTTGCCCAGCCATGAGGGCTGTAACTAGTTTATAGATAGATGAAGATGATTCTGTAAGGTGACCCTTGCTGGACTCTAAGTCGCCTCTCTCTTAGGATAAGTTTTTTTTGGATCTGTATGTTTATGGGGTAGAAAAGTTAGATGTGCCTAAAGGATGACCTTATCCAGTCTCTCTCTCTTTCCTCTTCTGCATACAGGTTGGCCTTTCACTTCCTTGCTGGTGTGGTCCTCTCCATAGCCCAATCTTCTCCTTAGGAGAGTAGGCTTTCAGATCAGATCATGTGAGAACCAAGCATATGGCAACACCTAAAAACTGATAAACAAGTGCTTTACCATGCCCTGTGTCACTTTATATTCAATGCTTCAGAGGCAGATATCTATCACTCTGAGACTATATATATATATATATATATATATATATATATATATATATATATATATATATACCTATTTTTATCTTTATTCTAGATACAGTCAGTCCTTCAAACAGCGAAGTTTGCAACTATTCATTCATCCAAGTGTGAGCTTTTTGCAGCTAGGCCTTCAGCAGCTTCATCTGTGCTGAATGTAAGGCTGTTTTTATTTCCATTAGCACCCAACAAATGTAATGCAGATGTTATAAGCAATCTAAAGATCATTTAAAGTTCAGCTCCTCAAAGCCACATTAAAAACTAGGTGCAGCAGCTTCTGTATGTAAATGTTCAGAGAGAGAGAGAGAGAGAGAGAGAGAGAGAGAGAGAGAGAGAGAGAGAGAGAGGTGTCTACGCATGTGCATGTGGAGACCAGAGGTCAACATATCACTTTTCATCTTTTTGTTAAGTCAAGCTACAAGATTCTCTCTCTCTCTCTCTCTCTCTCTCTCTCTCTCTCCCTCTCTCTCTCTCTCTCTCACACACACACACACACACACACACACACACACACCCCAATTTGGCAAGATTCACTTAGATTATGTGTAAATACTGCACCATTTTAAACAAGGGAAATGTCAAAACTATGTCTTAATTCTAGATCATTTGTGTCCCAGAAGAAATCCCTATAGACATAGCAGAGGACCACGACTTACTTAGAATGTCACACTTAGCACATCTACCTGTCACTCACATGTAGATGCACACAATGGGCATGTTGGGGGTGATAGCCTTTCATCTATGCAATTAATATATGATCAATCATCGAAGTCAATAGAGCTCAGCATATTCTTTAAATAAAGCTAGGATGCATACTAAAACAGTATATTTTCTCAATCACAATTCTTTTTAAAAATGTGATGCTTTGAGCATTCATTTCCTTGCTTTGTGAGTGCTCATGTGTGTGTGTGTGTAGGCAAACGGATGCAATAGCATATATGGGAAGGGAAAAGAGCATATGTGCAGGAGTCAACTCCGACCACCACCTAGGTCCCAATGGGAAATCAATCTTTGGTCCTTAGCCTTGGCAGTGAGTGCCTTTACTTACCGACCCAACTTTCTATCTGCATAGATAAGCATTTAATTAATGATACACCTTTCTTTACCATCAACTGCAATTTAACAAATATGCCTGTAAAAATGTGTCTGAGAAGGACTTCATCATAACATCGTATTGTATATAGAGACTCGATTAGCTGAACTCAAACATTACTGCTAACAATTTCTCCAACACTTTGCTATTAACTAGCAGGTCTTCCACTATAACTTCATATACACTCAGTGTGGAATCTGGGTTACACATGGAAGGGTAGATGCTACAAATAAGAATTCAGAGATTAAATTATGGGCCAAAACTGTATGCAAAGAAAATGAAGAACAGACCTAAAGTCAGATGTCCCCTGTCTCAAATCCCCTTTTTACTTCACTGGTAAGAACAGATTCCATGGAAACCTATAAAAGTAACTTTTATTTCCCCAGTGTAATTATCATCTCTGATGCCTTCTGCCTCAGTCTGATAAACTATAACTGTGCTGGTAAAACTTCTGCTCTTTCTCTGCACTGCCTGCTGCTGTGTAGCCTCTCTTTCCCTTTTGTTCTGGAGAGAACTGGTAAAAATTGGGCGTATCCTATTCTGTCAAATCAAACCTTTCTCCAATTAAGCATCATTTTTAAATGTAGGTGCTTCCTTCTACGAATTAACTTGGCCTTCATTGTTTTGGATTAAAGATGTGTGCTAAGAGCACATCTATATTCCAAGTAGCCATGTTGCTAGACTAACATACCTCTACAGACACCAAACTCCCGGAAACGATTGACGTTAAGAATATGACACCTTTAACCTTATTCCCACTGTGTATCATGGACTTCAGGGAATCACTAGGCAGAAGCTTTATGCTCACAGCTAGCACCTCCCTTTTTCCCTCCACCATCCCAACAACCAATGCCTGCCCTAAGTTCTCAAAGTCTAGAGTTTGCTTCTCTTGGTAACTATGTAATATGACCCCAGGACATCTTCCATGAGTATTTCTGTCAAGAATTACATGGTTTTTGTGGAAGATAAATTTCTATCAAAATAGCCCCTAAGAGCACCCAGGAGCCAGTGAGGCTGGACATTCACCAAAAGACTGTAGAGGAGTAAGCTTTCTCTCTTCCCAGTTCATCCGGTTCTACCTCCTGCATCTGGAACCTCGGCTGCTTCCTTCCCCGTCCTTGTTCTTGCATTTACACACAGCTGGGGAAAAGCAAAAGTTCACTTTCCTTCTTACACATGCACAGCCCAGTCTAGAGATGGCCACATTTGAATCACCCAGAGTTAGCAAGAGAGCTCAATTGTCTGAAAAAAGAAAAAAGGAAAAGAAAAAAAAAAGAGAAAAACAAAAAAACAAAACAAAACAAAACAAAACAGAAGACCCCTAAAAATGAGGAAACACAGGAAATCCTGCTTGGGTCATACTTATATTGCAAGCTCGTATTTACTTTAAAAAAATAAACACAAACAAAACATCAGCATTGTGTCGATAAAGCCAGTGTTTCAAGTTGCTGCTTTCACCTTCCACCAAATTTTATTTTAGTTCTAAAGATTATAAATCTCAACTCTGCTCCCACACAGGTGTTCTTAGATCCCAAGAGTCCATATATCTCATAATGTGCCCTGTGCCTCATACCCAGTGTGGAGTAACCATCTCTTTGTCCCCAAGTTCTACACTCATCAATAATTCTTCACTCATTGTTCCACGAATATTGTATTCTTTCCCCTCTAACATGACTACAAATCCACATTTTGCACTGTGCATTCTTCCCATTACTTTGGAGATGATTTCTTTGAGGGGAATTCCCTTTTTTTTTATTTATCCTGGCTAGCCCTGCTCTGCCTCCGTCTTTGCCTCGGATAAACCATCCTACAGAATGGACAGTCTTCTATATCTCTAACATCCAGTCCTGATGTATTTGACTTTGTGATTCAAAAGATAAAAATCCTTCTACCCTTGAAAAGTGATCCTTCCCTTCCAAGGTTAAAGCCAAAGCCATCTTCCATAATGTCCTTTCTGCTTGTGCAGCTGTCATCTGGGAAAGCAGTTCCCCGTTCCCAGGTGGAAGAGTTTACACAAACTTATTGCTGTAGCTTGGCCCCTTCACCTTCTATGCAATGACTCTAAGCCTTTGCCTGAAATTTCATGACATCTTCAAGTTGAATCTACTAACAAAGTTTCTGTGTATTTATATGTAAGTGTGTGTGATGAGGTTCACTTTTCAAGAAATGTTCCCTCTTTTCCTGAATTTACTAATACCTCCTTAAAATAATGGACTTTATAGCTAAGTGAAACAAGGCAAGTATGCCTGCACAAAGACTAACAAAAAGATATGAGCGTGGTTTTCACACATTGGGTTGTATTAAGGATCTATAATACATTGTCCTGAGTCACTAAGGAAAGAAACTGGGGCCAGAGGAAAGGTGGGAAAATGATAGCATGGTTGACCAATGAGCCTCTTGGCTTTTCTTTCTGTCTCAATAGACTTGGATCTATTGGCAAATCTTGTTTGCCAACATGGCAGGATCTGTAAATCAAAGGTGCACTTTTGGCCAATATAAGTTGGCCAAAGCTACGCATCAGCAAAGTACCTACATGACCTCAAAACAGGGTCTCTTTGTGGATCAGCAATAGTGTGAGGTAGGATCCTGGCTCCTGGTAGAAACTGAGACATGGTGGCCTGGTCTGAATGAGGTCTGTGCTTTATAAATGTGAACTGCCACCACCATCTAGTGGCAGTGGTTGGAAGTTAATCACAGAGAGACTTTCTGGTTCATGATCTTTCTCCATTCACACGGAGTGTTTCATATATCATAAGGTATCATTTCCTAAAAATAAATATTATGGGCCTTGTGTTCTGCAATAGGACAGACATAGTATTTTAGATAATAGTCGAAATTAAATTCTTAGGTATTTAAGATGCTGGCTTATATATGCACAGGCAATACTAGTTTTACTCATTAAAGCACAACACAGCCATCACCTAGTTTGCTCTAGAGAACTCCACTCTCCTTAGCACGTGTCTATGGCATCTCCATGTTCTTTCCTTGGATTACATAACCTCATTTATTTATCACAAATTTCTATTGGTTTGAAATGCTCAACATTTCACAAATTATATGTCATTTCACCTATTGTGAACAGAGAAAAGGTTTTTAATAGTGAGCTGCAGCTGGAAACAGAAATAAAGAACACAACTATGTAAACGTATCTTGCTTCATCAAGATACGGTCAGATCTTATGGATTCAATGAAACTTCAAAAAGTCAACTTAATACTGCCTCTCTCATATTTCATAATAAATATTCTCTTCATTAATTTTGGGTTTTTTGAATGAATATTCCTATATTGGATTTATTTTTCATCCTTCCACTTAGAGGCACAGGAAGCAGCTTTTCTGCAAGAGTATGCTGTGAGCCACCATTCCCATGGTGACTGGGCTTATCTTTTGAACTTTACATTCTACCTTTATTAATCTTCTTTCTAAATTGCCATCATAACATTTCAAGGGCATCAGGACAAAATCCAAACACCACAATCCAACCAGAAATACCTAAAAGTGCTTCCTCCTTCTTCACCAGTTCATTGCGCCACACTCCCTCCCTCCACCCCATTTCCAACCGCACACTCCAGACCCTGGTCGTGATATAGTGAGCATGTGTGTGCTCCTGTCCATACAAGTCCAGGCCCAAAATTGTCTAAGAAAAGCTGTGCTGCACTTGGTTATGTGAACCAAGACGTCTTCTTTTATATCTGTGAATGATAAGAGAGTTCTGGAGCCACATGGCTCACACTCACATGAGTGTGCAGATCAACTTGTTCCAAGGCCCTTCCACCACCTTTCTTTGCTTCCATTATTTCTGGGTGATCATATCAGACATAAACACTCTGGGTGGAGGATGTTAATATTTAAAACACGTAGCACTTTGAGAATGAAACTCTGGATATTTAAATGACTAAATTAACATTTAAAATTATGGGCTATATCATAGCCTATCTTACTTTTGTGTTTTGAGATCAGGTCTTGCTATGAAGCCGTGGCAGGGAGTCTAGTCACTATATAGACTAAGGTAGCTGCAAATATGTACCAACTCTCCTGACATGCATCCTGAGTGCTAAATTGCAGGAATACACCACCACATATGGCTCATTAGTGAATTTTCAAAACACACACACACAATTTTATTTTATCCACGGCCCTTTCTTTTATGCAAAGATAAAATGAAAAGTGAAAGAAAAAAAGATAATATATCCCCCCAAAACGGAAGAAAAATCAAGATATGCTGAGCCACCACGGAAATCTGTAGGTAATTTTCTTCAACCACAAGGACCCAGAAGACAATCTTTCCCAATTCAGATACAATTGCTCCATGAATCAACCATAACGACTCTGTTTCTAGTAAATTGTTCCAATCGAGATAATCCTCCCGAATTTCATCTGGGAGCACAGCGCATACAGAGGCAGGTGGTAGAACAGTGACCCAGTACCTACTCTACACGGCTGCCTCTGCTCCTGGCCCCTTTTCCTGCACAAGCTATTGTCACTGGGTTGCCGAGAATCAGGCTTGTCTTACTTGGAAATTAAGAGGTGTTGCAGGTAGTACCACGATGGTTTGGAACAGGAAAATCAAAATGCTTTTCTCCAGTGTTTGGTGCTTATTAAACTTTGAATTTTAACCGAAGTGTGATTTAACTTCCATCCAAAGAAACGTTCACGGGTGGCTGTGAGGTTCATGAGCTTGAACAAGGAGCGGAGAGGTCCTATTAGGAAGACCCTGAGCTCTGCATTTCCACTGTCCCATTTGTCATCAAGAAAGCATGCTGAATCTCTTACCCTGCATCGGCACACAGACTTTTTCTGCCTTGCTAGGCTTCTCTTAAATCTCCAGTCCAGACTTTTACTACCCATGGAAATTTCTACTTTTCATTTCTTTCTTGGGACAGCACAGCCTGTCAAGTAGTCTAGGGTGATGCTGTTCTCACTCTGTGGCTGAGGATGATCTTCACCTTTTAGCTCTCCCACTGCCGCCTCTACCTTCCTCGTGTGCACTTGGATTGAAAGCATAGGCCACCCTACCTTTTGTTTATGTTTTTGTTTTGTTTTTAACATAGTAGTGGGGAAACTGAATCCTGGACCTTGTGAATTCGAGGCAAGTAGCCAGTCAACTGCTATATTCACACTCCCTGGGTTTATAGTCGTTTTTCTGTAGAACTTGCCACATAATCATTGAATACTCACACAATGACATAGAGATCTTAATTCTTATTCCCATCTTTGTCCTCACAGTTTCCAGGTGTTCCTTTCCAAAGTCTTCTTGGGTGTCTGATCTAATCAGGGGTTGGGCAAGCTGGGAGGCAAGACAGGAGGTCAGAGACCTGAGGAATGTGGGGCAGAGAGCACAGCAGGTGGAAATGCACATGACCTTCCATGGAAACAGCATCAGGTAGAGAGCAGCCATGGCAGTAAACTCAGTCTGTGTCAGACGGGTTCCACCTGAGATCACTTGAGGAATTTACTCATAGAGGCCAAGTACAGAACTAACTGCATAAGTCTGGGCTTTAAAGGAGAAGTCTCAAAAGAGAGAGATCCTGGGGAATGCTCTGCCCGCAGCTATGTCCGGATCTGCAAGAGCCAGTTCGGAGTGGAGGGAGGAAAAGAGGACGGTGGTGGCCTCTAGCCATCCATGTTCCCTGTGAAGGTGAGTGGGCTGACACAGAAGACAAACTAGAAAGCTGTAGTTAAGGAGGGCATTTTCCAAAGAGGAGGATGGATGCCAAGCACTTTGTGCAGACCAGGAGCAAGAGCAGAGGACACAGCCCTCCCAATTTAACAGCATGAAAGCTGAACACAAGTGACCAGGGTAACACTGGAGAGGGGTCAGGTACAAAGGCTTCACCTAGCTGTGTTCAAGGGACACCAGGGTAGTGTCTAAAATTACACAGCATTTAAGAGTCAATTTTCTGTATAGAAATAAATGACAAGAAAGAAATGCATGAGGTCTGATAACCTCAGGTGTTCAGCCAGGTCCAGAAGCAACTATGAAGTGTAAGTGCAGATGATTTGGGATTCAGAGATTCATATTTCATCCGAGTTCCAACCCAATCTGCTCTAACATGCTTTCCTTTTCCTCAGGTCTTTTCCCCCCTTGTAGAAATTTAACAGGTTAGTATTTAACAGATAAGTTAATTCCAAACTATATACTGTCACCTGAAAATGAATGTGTATATGATACTGACATTGAACCAAACCTGAGTGGCTAACAAATTCTGCCTCCCTGTCTTTCTGTCTCTCTGTCCCTCTGTCTCTCTGTCTCCCTCCTTCCCTCCCTTCCCTTCCTTCCCTCTCTCCCTCCCTCCCTTCCTCATTGCCTGGGATCTGCAGTGTCCTATTAATCAATCATTCCAACCAAACCCCAGTGGCATCAGCACTATCTAACACATCTTTGGCTGGAGTACCTAGGAAGAAGAAGCTTAGGAGACGAGAGAGGCTGTGATCTGAAAAGGAGTGGCCATTGCCTCTGGGACATCAACATGACCTGCTACTAATGCTGGCAGTGATAAGGAACTCATACTAACTCCGGGGCCCAGGAATAGCCAATACCACAAGATAGGCCATTTGCATTCTTTATACCTCATAGAAGACAGGTAGATGGGGACAAAAGTCAGAGCTATGTCAGCATTGGCATCCTGGAACATGTGACCAAATGACACACCACAGCAAATAAGCTCTACTTTGTAATAAAAATTAAAACAGATTTTTTCCTATGAAAAGAGAATTATAATGTCCTTACTGAGATTCCTCCTGACACTTAGCTGCCTCTTGTCCTGGGCTTCTTGCTGTGTACTCACTGTAATTTCACACCCTGTGTTATTAAGTGTGCACCAACTGTTTGAGTTTGCTTTTTCTGCTCAATAAATTCTGCTACTAAATAACTTGCTTTGTGAGCCTTTTCACAGAATGTGACTTTTTTCAACAAAAGCTTTACCCTCGTTGAGACTCCAATAGCCCTTTAAAATAATCAGCCCCATTACTTGTCAAATGGCTGTGATTTGCCTTTGAGTGTCTTCAATTTTGCCAAAGCCAGCATCCTCTGGAAGTCATTTGCTACCACAGCACAGGAATAGCACAATGTGCATAATAACCCGTGGAAAGCCTGTGGGCAGCTGTCCCCTTGATGAGGGACTTCTTTGAATTATGTGTTGCCACAGTGAGGTGGCATAGGATTGTGGCTATTCATCCTTCACCTCAACAATTGTCAGGAGACATTGCTTCAACTTGTGCCTTGGTTTCATGCCCCATCTCTGGAAATGCTATGATGAACCACCACACAACACTCTAAGTGATATATCAAAGGAAAAAAAGAAAAAGGAAAAAAAAAACCTGCATATCACAGAAAATCCCACACCACATGCCAAGCCAGTAAGTATACAACAACAGATAGTAAAATGTTAGGAGTATCGGGATACTCTTCCTGGCCAAGCTGAGATAACTCCTGCACATCAGTGTGATGGTTTGTGTGGAGCAAACTGAGAATCCACAGTGTAGATGGACGTGCTCAGTGAGCAACACTTGCGAATGAATGAACTCTGTGTCTTGCCTTCCAAGAGCCATTAATTAAAAAAAAAAAAAAGAAAGAAAGAAAGAAAGAAAGAAAGAAAGAAAGAAAGAAAGAAAGACAAGAGTCAGGGTGTGCATGGAAAGCAACAGAAACACCCAAGAGACTTGTACACTATTTGAAGGTCAAGTGAGAAAAACAACTATAAATGACACATTGAGAAATGCATGTGATAGGTAGCACTTGGAAGGTGTCCTGTCCAAGAGCCTGGAGTTGAGAGAGTTAACAGCAGGCTCTGTGATGCAGGGATGGGTTAACAGAGCAGAAACACAAGGTAGTTGTAAGAATTCAGTGATTACAGGAACAGATACTGAACCCTGTCTTTGGTAATCTGATGAAAAAGGGTCGTTCAATCATGGAATCACATCTACAATTTGTCCAGTTTCAATGTCACCAGGAAAGCAGTTAAGAAGACAGTGGCATTTGGCCTCTTGTAGTTTGTTCTAGTGGCTTTAACATCAGAATGTCATTGTTCCATGGAAACCATTAGGGCATCAGTTGCAGAGTACAAAGATATAGGTGATCAGCATGTGAGAAGATCTTGTCTAATTGGGGGATGGGGTGGAAGCACTAGGTGCAAGCCAGAAGACAGCCCACCAGTAGAGATGACACCTTAAGGAGATGCTATCAGATAAGACCAAAAACTGGTCAGAGAGAGGAATAGGGCTGCCATGACATCTTCAATATCCTCAGAAATATGAATCTCAGTGGTGAGTTGCTGAGACGTATTTGTAGGAAGAACACTATTGAATGTAGCAGTCAATATTAGGCCAGTCAGACCTGGAAGAAATGATCCTTGGCAAGCATATTAATTAGTAAGAAAGACACAGCACAATGGAAGAGAAAAAGCTTCTGAGCAGGCAGGGAACAAGTCAGGCTCTGAGCATTCTAAGCTGTTGGAACACACCAAAGACCTAACTTGCTAAAATTTTATGTAAATGTAGCTTATCTTATCTAACCTTTCCTCAAGGTAAACTTGTTTTTATATAAAATCCATACTACATGTTTATCCATTTGTGTATGATAATATTTAATTGAAATGTAACGGTTTTCTTTTTTTTAAATTCATAGCAAGCACACTTCACAATTTTCTCTCCCTTTCCACTAGCATAGGTATATAGCTATCTATACTAAGACACATTTCTATGTGTACATAATGTGTGTGCTCACACAGTGACAGAATGCTGATATTGACCACTGACAAAGAGGAAACTCCCTTTTGATGGTTTCTGCACATGATCATCTGAATCTACCATTGCAGAAGCGTGTGGCACAGGCAGCAGCTCACCCCATAGCTGACAGGGATCAGAGAGAAGGACAGAGAAAATGGCCAGACACATACCATACCAACACGTCCTCAGAGACCTGCTTTTTCCAATAAAGTGTGGACTTCCATTTCTCACCACTTCCCAACAGTTTAACCACTAAGGAATTCATCAGTGGATTAACTCATAGACTAGGTCCTTGTTGACATGACTCATTACTAAAGTCTGTCCTCTGAGCTTTCCTTTGCAGTAAAGCCTTCAGCATGGGGGACATTCAAACCTCAACTATATAGTTATAGCTAGCAGTATTTGATGTTTCTCCGGGAAATACTGAATCACAACACATGGGGCTTAACATATAGCTACATATGACTTTCTGACAGCTTACATAAAACAACCTTTTGATGGGATGCATTCTTCTTATGTTAAATGGGAGAATATTAGCACTTCATTAAATACCCCCCAACCCCCTCCCTGCCCAGGCTCACAACACTTAATCCATTGATACAGCTACCATTATGGTAACATTCTAGATTGCAGTCTGCATTATTCTATGTATTCACATACTTCCTAACAGTGTTCATGACACCTGGTGACACAGAAATGGGGACTATTTGCAGTATCAGATTCCTACCTAGATTCACAAACAAGAGATGTTTAAAAAGAACACCTTTGTTATATTATATACAAGATTGCATGGGTGTATGCTAGATGATTGGTTTTTATCATTTATCGACAACTCTCAATCCAAACAAAGACCTCGTCACCCCTATTCATAGAAAATCCTGTTACAGATAGGAAAGACTTCAGGTATTATAGTGACTTCACAACTACCACAGAGCTGAGGAAGTGGGTATGCTGTATGTCTTCTGTTAAAAATCAAAATAATTTACTTCTCTAACTTGAGGGTCTTTAAATGGAACCTCTGAGCTCACACTTGGTGGCTCCTGTCACAGCAAGCTTTTCAGTTCCAAGTCAGTGCTCAGCATCTGACCTCAGATTGGTGTCAGCCTTGTAAAAATACGGTTCCTTCTTCCATCCTGCCGAGGGCTTCTGAGCTTACTTGACAGGCACCCGCCACTTTGCCATTCAGTGGGGAAACACACGAAAACAATTACTGATTAAGTAATGAGGTGACTCAGATGATCCTGTTACAACAATTCTCAGAGAATTTCTGCACAGAACAGGACCCATATCCACTGTGTAGAGCGCCCTCCATTGTAAATCTATGCATTGGTGGGGAATAGAGATTACCAGGCTTTGTCAAAAGTAGACAGCAGCTACCTGCACAGTCATGAAAAGTGAAGAGAACAGCATTGTATAGAATATTAAGTACAACTGAGCTTTTTAGTGGCAAGAGTACTTTGGGTGTGTCATGCAGTCCACATTCATTATGGAAATAATTGAGTTGATTATGTGGAAACATACAAGAAAAATATTCTAGTCAATTTTATGACATAAATAGTATTCAGATTGTAGAACTGGTGACTTGGAGAAAGCTATGCTCATATCTTAGAAAAACATGACCCCTTTTATTTATGGTGTTCTGTTCTTTACTGCCTTCTGGGCTAACACAGTCTACAATGTGTCCTTGGTCCTTGTGGCAGTTGTGTATTCTGTGACATTTTCTAGACCTCAGTATTTCCAAACACCATCCCTGAGAATGGAAAAAAAATTCAGTTTTAGGTATTGATGAGATTTAAAATGTCATTTAATAACCTTGTGTTTTGTGTTATCAAGAGGCCCTAAAAAGTGGTTTTTGTTGGGTCACATTAAGAAACAACCAAACTGTAGGAATTTGAACTTTATCTGATTATGCACAAAAATGCCAAGTATTATAAACTACACTTTTATAATCATCTCTCCTCCAATCCATATGTTGAAATCTTATCATACATTTGATGGCACTGGGAGATAGGTTCTTGAGAGGTGATTGAACTGGAGCATACAGCTTTCATGAATAGAATGTGTCCCTTTAACAGGAACCCAAGAAACTATGGTAACACCTTCTGTAACACAGTGAGAAAACTTCCGATGAACCTAGAAGCAAGGTTTTAACTCATGCAAAACCACATGGAATTTTTTGTCTTGCTAAACTCTATAAAATAAAAGATTTTCTTTTAAGACCCCCTCCAAAACCATTAAAGGAAAAATAACACAACCAACCAAGCAATCAACCAATTAACCAGAACTTTTGTTTTACGTTATTGACATGAGCTCTTGCTATGTACTGAAGGCAAGTTTCAAAATTGTTGTCCTCCTGCTTCAACCATCACGGGTTAGATTTCCAGGTACCCAGCCTCCAAAAAATTTATCTGCAGGAGAAAGGTTACTATTTTGATTTATGGGAATCAGGAGCTACCACAGAGCTGCTTTCTCTGCGGTCTCTTTTCCTTTGCACTGAGACATCTGGCCACATCTGCCTTCAGTTGAACAGCTCAGAGTGTCTTGTAATCACCATCCTGTTATTGTAGGTATAAACCATAGCACAGCTTCCTCTGTTCATAAATATTTTCCCTGCACAGAATGGCATGATTCCTGGATTACCCAAAACATTTTTTTTCTGTTTTCCAGAATCATTTTGTCATCTTTTCCTCCAAAATCTCTTAGTTCAGAATAAGAAGTTCAAGGCCAGCCTTGGCCTACAGTGAATATGAGGTCATTCTGGATTATATAAGATCTTATTTTCCAAAACAAATATTAAAAGGAAGGTCAAATATTTAACTAATCTTAGTAAAACTCTTCTCCATATCTATTTGTATTTTTTAAATAAAAATGACCTCCCTTTCTTTTTATGGCTAAGTAGCTTTCCACAGCATAGATATACCACACTTAGACAAAGTTGGGAAGGAAGTAAAAATATTAAATATTAATTTAGAGAAGTTGAGATGCAGACATTACAATCAGGTCTGAGATTATATCTTCACAAATGTGCTCTAAATATATAAAGATTTTTTCAGCTTCTCCAGGAGATAGGTCAACATTCCCAGTACATAAAGGCTTGGGTCTGTTTATATAAATAGAACTATAGTGGTTGTTAAATGCTCAGTAGTTAAAAACAATTGCTATTCTTGCAGATAACTTGTGTTCCATTTCCAGCACCTACATCGTAGCTCACAAATGCCTATGACTTTAGCACAAAAGAATCTAATACCTTCTTCTAGCCTCTGCTAGCACCTGTTCAAATGTAGTATATGTGTGCATATGCATGTGCCCCCCCCAAGAATCTTAGAAAATTGTTAAATATGTGCATATAACCCACATATGGGTCTTGTTACATTTAAGATTTATCTCCTAAAGGTCAACTTAATATTAGTTAATACAATGTACATTTTCAGTAATGTTTATATACATGTAATACCAATATACCTACTATAAATTTCTTTAGTGTACTCATTCAGAGAACAATAAAAAACATTTCAATTTCAATATAGGTTACTGAATTGAGACAATCAACCACATAAAAATGCATACATATAGGAAACCTCCATTAGATTTACTATTGTCCCTGATCTTGATGGTAAGACCCTATTGCTACAAAACCATATGTCTTAATTAAGGTTCTATAGCTGTGTGTACAACATCAAGACCAAAAAGCAAGTTTGGGAGCAAAGTGTTTATTTGGCTTACACTTCCACATTGGTGTTCCTCACCAAAGGATGTTAGGACAGGAACACAAGCAGGGCAGGAATCTGGAGGCAGAAACTGATTTAGAGGCCATGGAAAGGTACTATTTCCTGGTTTGTTTCCCAGCCTGCTTTCTCATAGAACCCAGGATCACCAGCCCATGGACAGCATCACCCACCATGAATGGGCCCTTTGCCATCAATCAGTAATTGAGAAAATGCCTTACAGCTGTATCTCATGGATGCCTTTTCTCAACTGAGGCGTCTTCCTCTCTGATGGCTCTAACTTGTGTCAGGTTAACACACAAAAGCAACCAGCAGACATATACTTCAGACATAAGACATGTAGGAATCACACTGGGACTGACTTGGAAACCTTCTCCTTGAAGACTAGCTCTTATAGTATGTGGAGGTGTTATGCAACATGCATAGAAAGAAAAGAAATCAACATTCCTACCTAATGTAAATCCAAAGACCACAGCAACAACCAGACTGGCAAGAGATTCTCAATGATGCAATTGTAACAGTTTTATCTTGTAGGGAATAACAATTCTGATCTAACTGGATTTAAGGTCTGCTAAATAGGAGGGACGTCATGCCTGATTCTATAAATATGGCCAACAACACATTGCTGAAATGTTATAGAACTTACAGGAGAGTTTACTACTGTCATTCTCTTGAACCATCATTAAATCCTAACTATATTTTAAATACTTGTACTTATCCCACAGATAAGTGCAGCTCCGCCAAGACTTAGAGAATACAATACTGTGGAGAGTCCAACCTCAATTTATAAATATATCATAAACCTATCCCTAAGGCCCAGCATACATCACAGTTTTCTGGGCAGGAAGATTATAAGTGGTAGAGAACCAGGATGACTGCTGAAAGATGCTGATTTAGATACATGACAGGGAAGCTATACCCATGAAATGTCATCAGTATAATTTCCCACAAGACCTGCATAAATGACACCACACCAGATTGCATGCCAATATGGAATGGGGAAAATTCACAAGGATTCACCCTGAAATGAAGAGCTGCAGGCCATTGATGGCCCCTGAGAGAAAACTGCATGTGTGTGAGTGAGTGTGTGCGTGTGTCTGTGTGTGTGTGTGTGTGAGAGAGAGAGAGAGAGAGAGAGAGAGAGAGAGAGAGAGAGAGAGAGGGAGAGAGGGAGGGAGGGAGGGAGGGAGGGAGGGAGGGAGGGAGGGAGAGAGAGGGAGAGAGAATAAAGATGTAAGAAAATGGGACCTTGAATTTGAAAGAGAGTGGGAGAAGGGGTATGCAGACCTAAACAAAGAATTCTCAACTGCAGAATATCAAGTGGCCTAGAAGCACCTAATAAAATATTAACAACCTTTGTCATCAGAGAAATGCAAATCAAAACAACCCTGAGATTTCACACCACACCAGTCAGAATGGCTAAGATCAAATCAAAAGTGACAGTAGAGGAGAACTCCTACATTGTTGGTGGGATGCAAGCTGGTACAACCACTCTGGAAATCAATACCGCAGTTTCTCAGAAAATTGAATATAGTACTACCTAAGGACACAGTTATACCACACACGGGCATATACCGAATAGATGGTCCAACATATATCAAGGACACATGCTCTACCATGTTTATATCAGCTTTATGCATAATAGCTAGAAGCTGGAAAGAACCAAGATGTCTTTCAACAGAGGAATAGATACAGAAAATGTGGTACATTTACACAATGGAGTACTACTCAGCTATTAAAAACAATGACTTCATGAAATTTTTAAGCAAAAGGATCTAGAATATATCATTCTGAGAGAAGTAACCGAATTACAACACACACAAACACACACACACACACACACACACACACACACAACAGAGAGAGAGAGAGAGAGAGAGAGAGAGAGAGAGAGAGAGAGAGAGAGAGAGAGAGAGAGTATGCATTCACTGATAAGTGGATATTAACCAAAAAGCTCGGAATACCCAAGATATATTTCACAAACCATATGAAGCTCAAGAAGAATTAAATCCAAAATGTGGATTCTTCTGTCCTTCTTAGAAGGGGGAACAAAATCCTCATTGGAGGTTGAGAATGGGACGGACTTGGGAGGGAGAGAGGAGAGGGAGAGGAAAGGGGGGGCAGAATCAGTTATGAGGTGAGATAGGGATGATATACAGAGGGTCAGGAATTTGAACAGAGGTGTGTAGCAACGGGGAATGGGAACTGGTGGTAGCCAACAGAAACTCCCAGACATCATGAAAACAAGAGGCTCCCAGGACCCAACAAAGAAGAGATTATCTGAAATGCCCCCCAAAAGGGAGAGAGAACCTATAGAATTTTTAAATAAAAATTGAATTTTTAAATAAAATATATGCATGCATGCATGAAGAACTAACTGTATATGATTGTATTTATACATGTATGCATACAGTCAACTATATATGAATATGAATATATATATATATATGTGTGTGTGTGTGTGTGTGTGTTTGTGTGAGAATATCTCTCATGCTTTAAAATCTGTGTGATGGACATCTTGAACTTGAATGCATTCCCATTCTGATTGATAATTATGAGTTGATAAAAGCATGTGCATATCTGTCATACACATACATAAAGGACATGTCTAAATAAAAGAACTTCTCAGGACTCTCATCTGAGACAGTCTTCTTAGGGAGATTCTAGTCATGAACTTTTAGACCATTTCCTTTTTATTCCTACAATGTACAACTAAGGCATGTACATTAATTTCTCAGGAACTGATCACAGTCCCCTCAAGAGTTTTACTTGCACCGTGCAGAACTTGTTGGCTGTCTCTATATGAAATATGTTTCCATGTTTACCACCTCATTAGTTTCCTTGACTTTTAGTGATGGCGCCCCAGCAGGAGCAGTGGAAATTGAGTTGTTATAAGTCTCCTTCTGTGCTTAATTAAATTTTCTTGAGAGAATTTTTTATGTTTTATACTTTTCTACACAGAGCATGGTATGTAATAAGCACTCCTAATAGTTTCATTTATTAATGGTTGTTTTCTAGCATTCTTTGAAGTTGACATCTCAATGCATTGTATGTGTTGTTCACACCTCAGGGAGGCTTTAAGCTGCCTCCAGTCACACTCTTTTACAAGTAACTTTAAGTAGACATGTGGCATAAACAGACATGGGGTACTTGCTTCCACAGCCATGGAACTAGTCAAACCATGATGAAGACCAGGCAAGAAAATGCATCATAGATAGTGAGCTAGAGTCTCAGAACTGGAATTTCCAGTGGCCACTAAGAGCTTAGTTGTGGGTTGCATCTTGGTTTTTAAAGTGACCTGATCCAGGTCAGATAGCCTCAGTGATGCTGACAGTTCTTTCATTCAGTTCTCCCTGCCTGGGATCTTCCTTCCTCCCTCCCTCCCTCCCTCCTTCCCTCCCTCCCTCCCTCCCTACCTACCTCCCCTCTCTCAGTTTCTTAATGCACAATTCATAATATACCTTCATCACCACACACTTTATTGGGAAACCCACTTATTTGGAATGTCTCCCAAGGAATCAAATTAAGTCTAATTATACTTAATGGCAATGACTGGTGCTTAATTTGGATGGTAATTCTGCTTAATTGAGATGCCTTCAGGTGCCGAAGTGGTGTTCTGAGAGTGCTGGTGTGTGTGAGTTTAACAACCTGTGATCCTTTACTCCTTTCAATGTCTCTACATAATAAGTGGAATAGGCAAAGCATTTTTTGAAGCATGTGATTCAGGAGATTTATTAATTATTGAGACCTCTGAACAACAAAACATATATGTATGTATGTATATATATATATATATATATATATATATATATATATATATATAATTACCAAAATCTAGAAAATAGAACATATCAATATATAAAAGCTGAATTTCTCAAATTAAACAAATACTTGAGCCTTAGGCATATGCATGCCATCTGAGCTTTATGGTTTAGACAGGTTTAAGACTCAGGTTCAAGATGTTAAAGAACATGTGTCAAGAACTGTGGTAGTGGAGATGAAGAGATTTATGCCTATCAGAATATGAACACAGAATAGTCATCTCCTAAATCTTGACCTTTGGCTTTTGTTAGACTGCATATGATACACACCAAGTGACTTCCCCAGGCCACCCATCATAAACTTCTGGTATTTCTTCCTAACTTAGTCAAGTTCAAGTATGGCTGGACTATAGCCATTTTCTCAGTGGGGCTTCTTAAGAAATTACTAGGCACAGTCTAGAAAGCATGAATTCAAAGTCTAGGCTTAGAAAAACATCCTGTTGAAACAAGAAGCTGTAACAGTGAAGTTGCCTTGGAGACCCCACGACGTTTGAGATGCCAGAGCTGTGAGTTATCTGCTGAGGAAAGCTGCTAACAAGGAGTGGAACACGCCCAGGAGAAGGAAGTTTGTTGCAGTCAACAAAGACGAAAAAGGGACTGAATATCTAAAGACTGCTTTGACATCAGCCGCAAAAATGCAAAACTTGGAGTTTGCCCAGCTGTTTTCCTGTCATGCTCTGTGGATTATAGTTAAGTTATTGGATAAATCTCAAAAGGGACCTTGAACTTTGGACTTTTAACATTGTTGACACTGCTATAGACTATTGGGACTCTGGAAGTTGGACTAAATGCATTTTGCATTATGTCATGTTTAGGTATGGCCCATACAGACTCATGTTTGAACAAGTCTATGGGTGCCAACTAGTGAAATGTAATGGTTTGTATATGCTCAGGCCAGAGAGTGGCATTTCAGGAGTTCTGGCCTTTTTGGAGTAGGTGTGTCACTGTGGATGGAGGCTTTAATATCCTAGTACTAACTGTCTGGAAGCTAATATTCGGCTAGCAACCTTCAGATGAAGATGTAGAACTCTAAACTGTACCTGTACCATGCCTGCCTGGATGCTGCCATGTTTCTGCCTTGATGATAATGGATTGAACTCCTAAATTTGTAAGCCATCCCTAATTAAATATTGTCCTTATTAAAATAAAAAAATCCCTATTACTCAGTACAGTTGCTTGTACTGAAGTCTGCTGAGTCAATCCACCTATGTGTAGAGAAGAGGGAGTCACTAAAGAGTAGAACCTATATTTACCCTGCTTCCACACATTTGTTGCATAAATTGTTTATCTTAAGATTTATTTTCATTGGCTCTTGTGTAACCTAAACCTGTGGAGCATCCTGTCAATGGCTAGGTGAAGTGATCATTTCATATCCTTACCAGACTTGTCCAAGAGATAACAGAATGCAGAGCAGCAGGCTACCAGAGACCACAAACAACTCTTGAATGACCTGGAGACAAACATCAGAATGCGAGAAACAGCAGCTTTTGACTCTGTTTTGTTTTTTGGGTAATTAGTCTTAATTTTGGTTCTTGTAGTGTTTTGAATATGCTTGGCACAGGAAGTGGCACTATTTGGAAGTATGGCCTTGTTGGAGTATGTGCAGCTTTTTTGAGAGAGTGTGTTATTGTGAAGGTGGGCTTTAAAGCTCTGCAAAGTGCTGAAGAGTCAGTCTTCTCCAAGTGGCCTTCAGATGAAGATATAGAACTCATAGCTCCTCTTTTACCATGCCTGCCTGGATGCTGTCATTCTCCAATCTTGGTGATAATGGACTGAATCTCTGAACCTGTAAGCCAACACCAATTAAATGTTGTCCTTATAAGAGTTGTCTTGGTCATGCTGCCTGTTCACAACATTAAAACCCTAAGCCAATTCTCTCAGCATGCCATTATTGCTCCCACCAGCCTTTCCAACTGAGATGTACAACAGTCATTGTATTAGCCAAAAGTGCATAAAATTCCATGAACAAAAAGGCTCATAAGATCACAAATTTCCCTGGCTCATGACAAAAACTATACAAACTATTGTTTCTATGTGAAATAATAAGATAATAAAATGGATGCCTTGATATTTGTGTATATCTCTGTGTTCAAAAGTATGTGGAAGACATATGTGAATGTGATTTGTACATATCATCAGAAACATCAGAAACCTTCCTTTGTTTTTCACACAATTGTTTCAAGAGAGGGTCTCACTGAAAACTGTTCTGTTTCAGGAAGTGTGACTTAGCAGTGGGTTCTTGGTTTCCATCTTCCTTTACCACCTGATCCTAGAGTTACTGGCTTGTGCAGCCATGCCCCCACTTTCTTAGAGATTTAATCTCAGTCAAGTATATATGGTGCTTGTAGCTGAGAGCACATATCAGTTCAGCAAGTTGCAGGTGAGGGATTTGGGAGAAGGCAAGACTGGCTTTTTAAAAATCTCAAAGCCTAACCCAGATGATACACTTTGTCCCACAAGGCTACACCCACTCCAAAAATTCCACATATTTTAATCCTTCCCAAGCAGTTCCACTAAGTGGGAATCAGGCATTCAAAATATGAGCTTATGGGTGGCATTTTCATTCAAGCTATTGAAAATGAGAGAGAATTTCTATCTTTTTTCTCAATGATTTTAGTATTTATCTATAGGCAAGTAACTGATACTATGTGACGATTTGTATCCTGCTTTTTGTTGAATTTATTTATCATCACTAATTATTTTTGGGCATTGTTTCAGATCTCATTACACAGTCCTGTCATTATAAAACCAGGAAAAATTCATGTCATCATCAATCAAGAAATTTTGTAGATAGGGTGTTCCTGCTGTGAACAGACACCATAACCAAGACAACTCATATAAGGGACAACATTTAATTGGGGCTGGCTTACTGGTTCTGAGGTTCAATCCATTATCATTACGGCAGAATAATGGTCACTCATGGTACCTGATAGAGGAAAGGTGTAGGGAAAATCCTGGGGGTCCAGAGAATACTAAATAAGGGACTCAAGACATACTCCCTTCTGCGTGCTCTCTCTACTCTTCTCAAGTGGGAGCTACATCTTGTTGAGTCTACAGAGAAGACAACTCTGGGGGCACCTTCCTCAATGCCTTTAGATCCCTGCTTCTTTTCACACTTGCCCTTCCAACTGGAAGAATTATGTAACCAGTTTCTTCCTTTTGCCTCCTATATACAAATGACACATGCACACTTTCTCTTTCTTCATGGAAAAGACCCACAGGGGAGGCTTTGTTATGTTATGGCTGTTTTTTTTTCCTGTGTGTGTGTGTGTGTGTGTGTGTGTGTGTGTGTGTGTGTGTTAGCCTTTGTTGTATTCAAAACATGCATACCTTTGTGCTAAAAGTGGTGAGAAGAAGAGTTCCTGGCCATAGTTGTTCTGTAAATATTCCTTATTATCAGTCTTCTGTGACTCATTTTTTTACCTGTTTTTCTAATGAAAGAGTGCCAACTTTTATTAAATTATTCAATAGTTGAGAGATGGTGGGACCATCATGGGCATAGTGTAGGCTCTGTAGAGATGGAAAGGCGTCTAGAGAGTAATCTCCAGTCAGTGGTGTAGCACCTAGGAGGATGCAAGTAGCAGCCATAGTGATTGAAGAAGATCAGGGATAGGGTTGGCAGGAGACCAACGATGCAGATGGAACATCTTTCAGGAAGAGCACATGTCAGTTGGGGTCACTACCATACTCCTTTTTTTAAAAAATTAATATTTATTTTTATTTTTAAAATTATCTTATTGGATATTCTCTGTATTTACATTTCTAATGTTATTACCTTTTCTCCAACTCCCATCTCCCTTCCCCCTCTACTTGCTTCTATGAAGGTGCTCTGTCTCCCAATCACCCTCTCTACCTCAGTGCCTTAGCATCCCCCTACACTGGGAAAACGCACCTTCACTGGACCCAAGTCCTCTTCTCCTATTTATGCCAGACAATGCCATCCTCTGCCACATATGCAACTGGAGCTATGGGGTCTCTCTATGTGTGACCAATGGTTGGTGTTTTAGTCCCTGGGAGTTCTGGGGGGGTTTGGTTAGTTGATAATGTAGTTCTTCCCATGATGTTGCAAACACTTTCTTCTACTTCAGTCCTTTTTCTAGCCCTTTCATTGGGGTTTCCATGTTCACTCCAATGGTTAGCTGCAAGCATCCTCATCTGTATCAGTATGGTACTGGCAGAGCCTCTGAGGAGGCATTCATATCTCCTTCCTGCCAGTAAGCACTACTTGACATCATCAGAGCTTCACTACTATACTCCTAATAAGAGGTTCCCCACTTCCATGTCATTTTACATTTATTTCTTTTTCCTGAAACACAGGGGGTAATAAGACACTAACCCACTCCTTTGATTTATATAGATTCATTCCCTTTAACTATATTATTGCCAAAACGAAATCTAAGAAAGAGGTGGTCCTACCTTCCTAATTGCAAAAATAAAATATTTTATGCTTTATAAATGTCAGAATCAGACACTTTGGATTGTAAGGACATCTCTGGAGAGAGGACATAAACATGTATTCTTGCTTGTACTGCATGACATTAGATGTAATATATATTTTCCATTAATTCAATTCTATATATATTCTAAATAACATACCACATACAAAGGAAATACAGTTGTATTCAATTTCTTCCACTAACATTTCCATCTGACTTTCAAGTCTTTGCTAACTGTTCTGGATCAAATGACTTAAGCTTGTAGAGAAACCCTGGAATATTCCACAAATGCATGGATGTGGAGATCAAGGAAAACAATTGTAGATGAGGAACACAGGATACATGTTAACCCCAGTTTAACTAAATCATTGGTTTGCTATACATTTTGTCTATCAATTCACTCCTAGTTCAGCTCTTGTTGGATGTTGTTGACATTTTTATTTCTAATAGTCTACAGTGGATGCAGCTGCTAAGCTTCCTTAGGTTCCTGCAGCAACTGATTTTTCACAGCCCCCAGTGAAAGAATATGTTCCTACAGTCTCTATGACAATGCAGGCTCTGAGGTTCAGAAGGCCTGCTAATGTATTCAGGCCCACATACTTCTATGTATAGAGCATCTACAGTAGTGAGGAGAGGACCGTGGGAACAGATTATAGCTCTGGTGTATAGAAATCTGTGCATTTGCCTTGGTGTGGACGTTGTCCTGGGAACTGCACTGTGATGATTGGCACCACATGAACTTGTGGACTTTGTGGACCGTCACAGCCCAGCCTTTCCTCCTGGAGCCCCTTGTATCTTCACTCTCTGTTTATCAGAATAAAACAGTTCCTGTGTTAGAACAGAATTAAGCAAGCTGAATCCATCAGGGATCTGGTGGAAATGCCACTGGATATATAAACCACCCTTTCTCTGCTGCAGGGCTGAGACTCAGCAGCAAGGGAAAAAGCTGAACAGAAATAAAGGAAGTTCATAGATGGCAGAAATAGACAGGTGGCCACTGTCAACACAAAATGCCACGACCACTCTGAAGGTAGCAACAGGAGGCTCAGTAAATTAACATTGCCAGAAAGCTGTTCCTTTAACAATGTTTCTTTTATATTGTTTGAAACCCATGTCAGAATAGTTTTCTGTCATGTTCTTAACCAAAATTATATAAAGGCTCCCCACCCTAATAGTCTGCTCCACATTTTGCTGAATTTAGAGTTCACTAAAGACAATTCATTTCACAGCAAATAACACAGTTGCCAAATCCTTGTCCTGGTCTTTTGTGTAAGAGGTGGTCATACCATCACAAAGGACATGTGGAAGGCTTACAGAAAACTCATACTGTTTCAGCAACCATAAGTACGGGAGACATTCTGTCTGATATAGTATCATAAGACAATGGGAAAAGACATAGACTTGCTTAATATTTAGAGAAGAAAAAGATAATAGCAGCTTGATTTTGACAACCAAGGTGTAAAGCCAACCCTGTGGCTCTATCTAGCAGAAGAGCCTCTAGCAAAGAGCATTGTAAAGTCTCAAGCTAGAGGAAATGGTTGATTGAACAGTGAGGTCTGATATGGAAAGACATCCAGGGAGTGGGGCAGCACAGGTTCGCAACAGCAGGAATGGCCTCCTCTCTGGGACCATCACAAGGGGCTACACTCTATGGATGGGTGAGGAATATGTGGGCACTAGCCACTCTTAGCTATTGCCCAGGATGTCTGCTAACCATAGATGGCTGCAGAGAGCACCCAAGCGGGTGAAGAAGCCTTACCTTGTCTGGATCAGTGGTCGTGATGACCCACACACAGTGAGCATTGTCTTCATACTGCACTGGGTAGTTAGGGGAGGTGATGACACCACTCGGCCCACGCAGGTTGGATCCACACGTCCTGGCTGGAAACAGATGGAAACAAAACAGTTTGCCCAGCAGTCTGTCAGACACCACGATGTGGAATGAGCAGGGTGTTTGTTTGTTGGTTTGTTTTTTAAATGTAGTTCAGTTTTTAGTTGGCATGCAAAATAATGGGTTTCGATCTGACATTTTCACATATGAGTATAATTTGAAATGTGTATAATATAAAATTAGTATAATGAACGTGTTTGTCCCTTTCATTTTCCTCCTGACTCTCTTCTCTTCATACAACCACAATATACACCGTCTGTTTCTATATGTAAGGGTATACTTTAATCTAGGCTCCGTATAAGGAAAAAAAACACATTTTTCTCTTTTCTTCACTGTTCCTTCCCACACAGACCTGCTTCTACATTCATGTGCTATGTATGTATAAATACAAAATTCGATTTAAATCTAGATTCTTCTAGGAGAGGAAAGACATGACACTAAAGAAAAAAAAAGATAATTACATCATTTTTCTCTCCCTTTCCTCTCTCCAGAACCTGCCACATGCCCCTTCTCCAATCTCTTTTAAATTCCAGGACTCTTTTCCTTTAATTGGTACATAGGTATTAGTGGGGGAGGGTGCATGTGTACATGCATGTAAGTGTCCCTATGTGTGTTTGTGTGTGTGTGGGGGGGTTCCTAAATATATAATATTAGGCCAGCATAATACTTAACTATATTCTAAAAAGACTTATTTTCAATGTACTTGCATGAGCATGTCTGTGGGTGGGTATGAACATGTGAGATTAGAGGGGAGGTTGCCTGTTAGATACAGAAGAGGGTTTTGGATCCTCAGATGCTGGAATTGTAGGAAGTTGTTAGCTAAACATGGTGGCTACTGGAAACTGCCCTTGGATCCTTTGATAAGGGAGTATGTTTTAACTTCTGAGCCATCTCTTCAGTTCCCATGAAGTTTACTTTTAATAGGTCATGAACTAAAGTTGGCACTCGTCTTTTGCTCAATCTTCAGGGACCTTGCCTGGTATTTATAATATGGGTGAGGATAGCTTGTTAGAAGAAATATTCAAGGATATTGTCACTCATGGTCACAATGCCATGAAAAGATTAGTATCAAGTCAGTGTATTTCAGAATCCACTGGGGGTGCAAAACCACCTTTTGTGTGTACACATGTGTACACAGGGAGTCTCCATATCTATTTATCTGTGCACAGAGCCAGTGAGCTACGGAAAAGAGCTCAATGCTGTGGGATTTGGGTCCAGTGTCACACCTCACAGAGGATGCACTTCAAATGCAGTTTCATCTCTGCTAAGCTTTGTCCTATTTCTTCCCAATAAGGATGGTGGGTGCCATATCATAGTCTCACTCGATGCTCAGATTCTATTTCACAAAACAATGCCAAGTCTTAAAGCAGAGGGACTTGAGTTTTGAAGGCTTAAAGGAAGTAGAAACAATGACTCCAAAAGCAAAAGAAGGCATTGTTGCCTTTTCTTCATCTAGAAGCTAGAATGAAAAATCAACTGAAGCCATAAATTGTAAAACTGAATAAGAATGGAATCCTTTATCATAAAAAGTATCTCAATTACCTCTTTCTTCTCAAGATTTTACTTTTCTTCCAAATCATTGGGATAACTTGGAAATCAAATATCAGTGTGGGTTCTTGGCTGAATATTAATAACTCAAATTGGCCATGGGGAAAAATCAGAAGGGCTACTTTTATGAGAAAGTACATGCAAAGATCTGCCTTCCATTATGCTAGATACTGTCACGCACAGAGCATGTCTGGACACCCAGTGGATTAGTCTAAACACCTTCATACAGACAGCTTACCTGGACACCCAGTTAAACATCTGTTCTGTTCATGACCCGTGCTTACTCTCTTCCCACTAGCCCTTGGATGATTATATATTCAGCTAAATTGTTTTCTAAGAGACTCACCTCTAAGAACCAACACTGTGCATCTCCTGACCTGCAAGGACTAGCTTGTGGTAAATTCAGGAGCCTCCACTAACCCCAGCAGGAATATGTAGTCTCCTCTCTAGTCTATATGAAATCATCCTATTAAGATGATTTAAATTGGGAATGATCTTGAAAATAATAACACTCCTCTGTAGAAGTCATGGCTCTATTAATGCCATTATTTCTCCCAAGCTTTGGCTTGTCAGGCTATGAGTCTGGGGCTTCTCTTTATTTTATGGTACATGCTTAGCACCAAGAACATAGGCTGGAGTTCTTCCTATAAAATTGAGAACCTAGCAACCTAGATGTTGATGAGTATTCCCGACAGACATAATTAGCTAAAGAAATTAGTCAGTTCTACATGCATAAGCATGTTAAACAGGACTTTTTAAATATAGCAGCATTTTTTTTTTTTTTTTTTTTTTTTTTTTTTTTTTTTTTTTTTTTGCCTAAAGAAACTGCTCTGTTAAAATAAAGGATGAGACTGATTTTCAAATCCTCTTGGGCATGGAGGAGCGCTAGAGGTCACCCATATGAGCTTTCTTCAAGGGTGGACCTACACTGGATGCTGATCTTCACTCTGTCATAGATATGTTTTAGTAACATGTTTTCAGAAAAGATCAACTTCCAATGTGAGATTTGTCTAGAGCATGTTTACATTGCTGACACGAGTTAAAAGGTCTTAAGGGAAGTTACCATTAGTGCATCTTGAGAAATAATATTTTTATGCTGCCTTTCAACTTTGTCACAATTCATCATCAATACCTGTTATAAACATTGTGTTAATCACAAATACATATTGGCTTGGTCTCCAATAAGGGTAACCACGGAGGTGCTAAGTATTTAAGCTTTAAGAAGGCAGATTTGATGATGTCAAAAGTTATTTAATTGCATTCCCACTGATGATTTGGGCTCCTCCAATTATTGGGCCCCACTGTCCCCAGCGGAAAAGTTCAGAGATTCTAACACTGTGTCCCTTTGCCCTGATGTGTGCCTTTGTAGCCTCTGTGAAACCATGACCTATAAACTGGCTTACAGAACCATTGTTCCCAAACTTTGTGAAATTTCTCTCACACATTTATGAGAAATGATTCTTACAGGGGGCCTGTAATTTTACAGAGTTGTCTCAAAAATAAAATGTTTAACTGTACATGTAAATCGGTAGTTGAGTCCTTGCTTAGCAGGTATGGAGCCCTTGTTTTTATTTATAGTGCCACAAGGATGAAAAAAAAGTATTAAATACATTCTGTAGTTAAAAAGAAAAAAGCATCAGAAGAGAGGATGTGAAGAAAGACCTGGAGTATTTTATTGAATGGAACCTGCAGTGGAGCATAAACAGGTCAAGGAAGTTGATAGTTTCTGTCAGGGTGTGCCATCCTCCTTCCATTGCACACACAACAGTCCAGGCAATGCAAGGGAAGTCTTTTGAGAAGACAAAAAGAAGCAATGTGCATTTCGGCCACTGAGGCACAGAATGGGAATCAAGGTAGTAGGAGCTAAGTCAGCTGTAGCTGAACAGGGGCAGATACATAGCTCTGGGAATTCACAGGAGACAGTATACTCTGACTCAGAAAGCCAGAAGCTCTGCCTGTGGCCTCTGGCTTTTACTCACACGTTGTAGTTTCTTACTCCTTATTCTAAATGCGTGGGGCTCCTGTGATATGGGAGAACTGGAGAGGCCTGTCCTGCTGGGAAGTCTTATGGTGTCCTTGAAGGCAAAGCTATTTCTGATCTTGTGGTTGCTGTTTCTTACTAACTAGGCTTTCAAACAGTTAACAAAGTACGTAAGTAATTACCATACACTAGGATCCAGGACCCTTGAGGATAATCTTTGTGTTTCTTGTCATTAACATATACAGATGTGTGTTTATGTACAATGTAGTTCAGTGTTACTGTCACTCTCCTCAAGACCTGGTCCTGGTTAGCATCTGACAACATAATATCTTATTCATGCTAAATGTCTGTGAGCAGTCACTGTGGAACATAACAGTCCTAATGTGGAACAAAGGTTACTTTCTGGAGCAGTTCCTAAGTGTATAGACTCCAGTTTCATTGATAGTAATACATTCCAAATAAAACTAGAATTTACAAAATTCTGTATTTAAAATGTAATTCTTTAAGAAGAAAAATGGACTCTTTAGTCTTTTATTCTCTGTAGATTGACCATTTGTACAAGTCGGGATTAATCACCATCTACTGCAAAAAGAACCTTCTCTAATGAGGACTTAAAGATGTACTATTCTAAGTATATCTTAAATACATAAATGGCATAAAGACAGAAATATCAGGGGTAATTTTATATGGTATCTGTTACACCCAAAGTAGAAGGTCCTCCCCTGTGTCTTATGACACACCCATTGAAGAAGATGGTTTAGAATAGTTCATAGTACCAGGCAAGAGTTCTGATGTGTGAAGTAGCTTTCAATCTAACCAGAAAAATGGTTGGTTAATTCCATAAACATTCAGGGCACTATTGTAACAGTTGTTATTACAGCGCATCTGTGAGCTTACACCAATAAAGAGACTGTGGGGTGCTCAGCTCTAATGAATCATCTGTCTCAGAACCCTTTTCCCAAGGCTAAGGGGGTACCATGGAGGACAATGTAGACAGGTGGTAAGAACCATGTAGTGGGCATCTGTAGTGAAACATTATTTTCTGGACATGCCAAGACCATTACACACATGGGCTCACAGACACTGGGACGGCAAACACAAAACTACACAAGATTAAGACA
The DNA here is from genome assembly GCF_963924665.1 of Micromys minutus. Taxonomy (NCBI): domain Eukaryota; kingdom Metazoa; phylum Chordata; class Mammalia; order Rodentia; family Muridae; genus Micromys; species Micromys minutus. The sequence continues at coordinate 49,745,884 of NC_137983.1, read as the reverse complement.
TCCATAGATGAAGTAGGAAATTATAAAGTTTAACCCTAACCAAGGAGCCATTAATAATTGATGGATGTTGGGGGTGGGAGTGTAAGTTTTCTTCAGCATCCCCATGGTTTAGTGAGTGGTCCTACACCCATGTGCTTACAGGCAGTACTGAGTGACTCAGAGGATTAAGTAAATTAGTACTTGAAGTTGGAAAGGAGAATGGTGGGAAGGATGGGGAGGAAGGGGAGGAGAGAGCAATGGGGGAGGAGTCTAGTCAAAACACATTACATTCATCCATAAAAACATCCTTTCCAGAGGCAGCAATGGATATTTATCATCTGACTGATGAATATATTAGCTGAAATACACAGTTCCCTCACATGACTCAACTCACTTAAAGAATCTTTGGGTTTGGGAGTTCAAACCTGTCATCGCAACACTGTGAAAATAAAACAGGAGGGTTGCCATGAGTCTGATGCCAGTATGAGCTAAAGGTGAGACCAGGCCCCAAAAATAATAATGAAATTAAAAAGCATTTACTTACATACTTAGATGTTAAGATGCCTTTTCCATTCTATCGTAACAATTTAATCAAATTAGCTAAAGGGTAAAAAAATTTGATTCTAATATTTTTAAATTAGCACAACAGCTGGAAACACACGGGAAGCTTTTGGAAACAAATAACCAGATCACATTATGTGATACGTGACATATAAGAAATGGCATGTTTCATGAATTTTTAGAGACAGTAAATTATTTTGAAATATCTAGGTTATTCTCACAAATGAGGAGAGAGAGATTGGGGAGCAGGAGTTAAGGGTAGATAGTCCCTCTGTCTTCTCGCCTTGGGTCCAGGGTTCTTCCTGCAGTTACCAGCAATAGTCTCTTCGGCTGTGTTGTGTTAAGCCGAGTTCTGTACTTGATAACCAAAAGAACTATTATTCTACCCGAGTCATCTGAGCACTGTGCTAAAAGACATGAGTTTATTCTCACACATGGCTTTGACTCAACAGTATGCATGGCCAAGAACTGCTGACTGCCTACCATGATCTGAAAACCTAGGACACAGCAGAAAAAGAAATTAAGTAAATTTCTTGTATGAATCATGAAACAAAGAAACACATGCGATATTGAAGGAAAAATCCAGATATACAATACAGTCAGGTAATAAGGAAATCACAGGGGAGGTCCACCGAGTAGAGCTGGTGATGAGGGAAAGGATAACACAGGGACTTCAGATGCACTGACATCTAACAAGGTACAAGATGTACAGTGGAGAAAAACAAGGATGGTAGCCTTAAATGGTTATGCTATGGCTACAATATGGGATTAGCACCACCTCTGCTTATTCAAGACTATTGTTTGTCCATAGTATAGGCAGACAGTATAATTATGAACCCATCTTTACAGAAACCCTTTGACAAAACAATACACAAAAAATAAAGTTTAACCATGTTCCCTACAATTACAAAGCTCAAGAATTTCCAGTAACAGGTACTTACCCTAATTCAGAACAATGAACCCTAACCCTAACCCTAACCCTAAACCTAACCCTAACCCTAACCCTAACCCTAACCCTAACCCTAACCCTAACCCTAACCCTAACCCTAACCCTAACCCTATGTGCCTTTTCCTTTAATTCTGTCCCAATAACTATTTGGACAAATAACCACCATATGAAATATAATTCTAACATTGATGCTGGCCCTGTGATCCAATAGCATAAAGCTTCTCTCTGGTATAAATAATCTTTTCATTACCACTTAAAAGGTCATTTCTGCATAGGCATAAAACTCAGAAAGGAAAATGCATAACAGACTCAGTCCATGACAAGTTAATACGTTAAGAATAATTCTAGTTAACCTCACCTGGAATCCTGAGGTAATAATAACTTTATTCTGTGACCCAGGCTGCCTCCAATTAACTTTTGTGTAACTGGGGTTACAATTGGAAATAACACTTCACTTTTCTTACATGCACTTTTGATGCAGGGAGCCACTCAAGCCCTTGTGTTAACACCACCCAGGAAGGCAAATCAGCACAGAGACCCCCTTTTCTATTCATCCCCTCTAAGGCTCAAGAGATGAAACACCCGCCTGAATATTTCACTTAAATAAGCTATATAGTCTTCTGGTCTGTTTGTTAGCTTATTTTTTTCTATTGCCAGTTAAGAATGCTTATGCAGTTTTAAACAGTTCATAATGTTTTACCCTGAGAAAAAATCATAATAGCTGTTTTCATATCTCTAAATGAACTATGCATAATTTCAAATAGATTCCCTTGTGTAATTACTGAGGTGTGACAACATTTATCTGGTTGGTAACTGGAGGGAAAGGTAATGTCCCCAGTCCTCCGGGCTAATTAGATAATATAAGCTTTGGCAAAACCACACCAGCTTCTAGACCCAGGGTCACTTCTGACTCACAGTGTGTTACCAACAACTTCAATCATACACTTCCTGAGGAGAGGAGGCTGGGTAATAACCTAATAGATAGAGACCTTTTGTGGAGCTTGGAATCTTGAAGACCAGGTCTTACCTTATCTAATAACCTTAAATATCCTAATGATTTTCTTGGTCCCAACACTCAGAGCAGACCTTCCTATCTGATTGAAGACTGAATTTGGAAGATATGCTTGACATGACTAATCTATGGGCTCTTGTAAAAGCCACAAATGAAATGGAGAATCCACCCCAGGTTGTTATCTTTCTACAAATTACTTGTAATAGTAGCAAAAGTAGACTTTGGACATTGCATTAACTGTAGGGAATGTCTCACATCTGGCTAAATGTCCCCACAGTCAGCATTGAGTAAATTACATCTCAGTATGGAACTCATCCATAGCTTGCCAAATTCTTCTACAATCTATTTTAAGAACTATTTGAAACTTAGAGAAGTGTGATATCCACTTCTCTGTACCTGTTAGAGACACAGCATCATCTTTTTATAGAAATTGAGAGGAGCCCAATTTTTAGCTCTTCACGATCAGTGAGTCAGTCCATCATCAGGTGTCAGTAAGGGGTCATTCAAAGGAAGGAACGAGGACATCTTCACACTTAAAAGGCCAGGCTAGAAAACCTATGGATCTTAATTGAAGAAAGTACATTCTGCTATGGCCGCCATCCAGAAAAATGACTATGAGTCACTGAGATATGCCCTCTCAACAACCTTAGGGTGTTGATGCCTCCAAGGTTTGGAAGCAGGCATACTGTATCTAACGCAGTGCTGGATGATTCATGAGGCAGTCCCAGCGTGGCTGATCAGAAGGCAGGCATGTCAGGACCATCAGATACACACAGTATTCCAATGGGACAATGTGTGTGTGAAAATGTGCAAAATACAGATTTTACATTATAATCCTTACATCAGTGTGTAGATAATGTTTTTGGTATTTATATCTAATAAATATATCAATAAAGCTAAAGTCACCCATTTTATTTTGGTTCTTAGATCTGGCTGTTATATATTTAAATGATTCTACAGAGCTCAGAGATGGGGTAGACCATGCAGAAAACAGGAATTTATTATTAACTCTGTTGAGGCAATGTTTTGCTATGTAGCCCACATTATCCTTGGATTTCAGATCAGGAGGTCCCAGCCTGTAAGTGCTGTGCTTATAGGGTCAGCATCGCTTAGAAAGCAAAATCCTAATTGAAACACTTGGATATCAAGCTGAGATTTACAGGCCATGTAGGAATCTGCATCATTTCCTCTTTGCTGTTTATAATAAAGTGTTGATAATAAAGAGGGAGTGTGTGTGCCTAAATTAACTAGTGTTGAAATATCTTATATATTCAGGTGACAAGAGATGCTTCACAAGTGGAAAATGCCACTGGACTTATCAGAAGAAGAACAGCATTGAATGTGACCACATGCTCCCCTTGACAAGTTATTCCACAGAAAACTGGCTGAGAGAACCTCATGGCTCCATCAAGTCTGAACCTTCAGCAACTAACACATGCAATGCACAGGACTAAGGAGGCCTTTCCTCCATTTTGTTCTATCTCCAGAAGCTCTAAAAAGTTAAAGACCACACTGCCTTTCAGCAGATACCAACACAGTGTAGGCTCCTATTGCTTTTCTGAATAAGGTTAGGAGACTGGAAAGGAACACACACACACACACACACACACACACACAAACACACACATGCACACAACTGACCTTGTCTCCAGAAGGCAAAGTAGCACTGGCTAAAGCAGGAGAGAATGGGCCCAGCAAGGGGAGGAGACAAGAGAGCCAATGGAAGGTCAGTAGGTGTTAGGCACTACTTAGCAAGTCTTGGTAGATAACGTGTACACTAAAGGACAAGCCTATGCTGTGTATTTTCAAAGGTGTAAAGAGAGAAATCACTGGGTATTATCTGTGATCCTGGGACAAGAAGAGGCAGAGGGTGGTGATGCCTCATTTTAGAGAAGCCAATATGCTAACCCTGATGTGAACATCAATCACTTGGGAAGATAGGCACAGAAACTTCCCAGCCCCCTGACAGCAGGAACAATGTTACATTATTTGAAAATGTGAATAAATAAATAAGTTGTATTAACTGAATGCAGGAAATGCATATTCAAGGGTTAAAGGCAAGGTCTCACAAAATGAATTAACTTAAAAGAAGATTCAATCTGCAGTTGAATATGAAGAAATATTTCTATTTAGACTTTCTATTTACTTAAAATATTAAATGCTTTCCCACTCTGCTTGATTAAAAATTTTACAGTAAAATGGACTAACATTAGTCTTGTTTGACCATTTTTTTAAAATATTGAAAGACCACATTTTTGTGTCTGCTGATCATTGTAACATCTACCAGTATGACACAGAGAGAGTTTTTTAATGTTTTCTTTTACATTTTTATTTCATTTAATTTGTTTAGTTTGGACAGTAGTATATAGGCACCACAGCTGAACTCTGAGGGTCAGAGGAAAACTTGTGAGAGTCAGTTCTTCTTTTTTACTATATGGAAAGACTGAACTCCCATGGGCAGATTTGGCAGTAAGTACTCTGACTCACTGACACTTTTTGTTAGCCATAGTTTTGTTGTTGTTGTTTTTGTTTATTAATTGAATTATTCACCTTATGTCCAGATAGCATCCCTCTTGCACATTTCCTTCCAGTCCCACCCTTACAAATTCCTTCCACTATTATCTGCCCTCCTTCTCCTCAGAGAGCTGTAAGCTCCCCTTAGGTACACCCGACCCTGGAAAATCTAGTTGTAGGAGGACCAAGCACATTCTCTTCCAGTTAGGCCCAACCAGGCAGACCAGTTAAGGGAAGGGGTCCTAATGGCAGGCAACAGAGTCAGAGACAGACCCAGCCCCAGTTGTTAGGGGACCCATATGAAGACGAAGCTGTACATCTGGTAGGGTGTTGAAGTCCAGCCCCTGCGTACTCTTTGTTTGGTGGCTCAGTCTCTGTGAACCACCATGGAGATTTAAAAGTATCGAAGGTTTTATCTATTCTGCTGTAACAAATGCCAGCAAGTTACATCCTCTATGAGAAAACTATCCCAAGAAGTTGCTCCAGGTAGAAAAGAACAGTATTTTGAGTGGTAAAGGGAATAATTCAATCACGTCTATCTGACAGAGCAGAAGAACAGACAAAGCAATACACTAATCCTTTATTGTCAGGGTGCCAGGATGTTTCTGTGCCTGTCTCCCTGAGTGAGTGGCAGTCCCATCAGGGTTAGCATATGGACCTCCCTAAAATATAGCATCCTCTTACCTGTGCCTTCTCTGTCCTGAGACCACAGGCATGAGCTATCCCATTCTTTCTGTCTTTATACCTTTGAAAAGCACAGAGTCATCATTTACTGTACACAATATCTACCTGGACTTCCCAGATTCATGGACAGGGTCCATTAATGAGAAAATATCATCAAAGAGGCTGTGAAAGGCTATGAGGAATAAAGTTGAATGGAATTCTCTTGAGGACAGTGCTCTGGTAGGGTTCTTTGGAAATTGTTAATGTGACTGTCGGTCAGTGTTGGCATTGTGTGTGGAAACATTAAAAACACAACAACACATGATCCAGACATCCATTAAAAAACTACAAAGGTCAGGGTTTGGGAAGATGGCTCAGTGGGAAAAGTATTCTTATGTTAGGCTTAAGGACCCTCAGCATCCATGTAATAAGCCGTGCCAGGCCTGTCTAGAACCCAGTACTGACAGACAGGGTCAAGTGCCAGGAAAGCATGAAAGGGTGGCTCAAAGTGACTCAATAATTAAAAATTATGGAGGGGAACTACTAGGAAAGTTATTCAGCATTGACTTCTAACCTTCATGCATGCATGCATAGGTGAACACACCTGTGCACACACATGAACAAACCTGAGAACTAACTAAATGTGTACATGGAAGGAGACAGTGTTATATATGGAACATTTTATGGTTCACTTAGTACGTTATTTTTCTTAAAAAGCTATCAGTTTATAAAGGTTATTTTGTGAGATAGATGTAAAAGGGGATGCAAAGTCAAAACTTAGTTTTCTTTTTAATTTCAAAATGTGTTTGATATAAAAGAGTTGTCAATTTTCTATTAGACTTAGGATTTTAAACTTTAGGCAGGATTCATATATCTTATAAAAGAAGAATTTTGATATTTTCTGTTTAATTTCATGTATATCATTTGAAGAAAGTAGACAGTGGTGATGGTGACTTTTTTTTTTTTTTTTTTTTTTTTGGTAAACCACATCAGAGTGTAGTATAAGTGTACTATGAGTAGTAGTGTACTATGAGCTAGCAAGACAGTTTGGAAGTTATCACACTAAAGACCAAAGTACTACCATGATGTTGGAAAGAGATAACCACCTTCTGGAACTTACCCTGGCCTCCACAGGAACCATGCCCTGTTTGTGGGCTCAGATATATCCACACATTCAAATGTAAATAAATAAATAGAAACAGTCTGAAAGAACATCGATTAATTAAATGAAGGTCTCAGACCATGCTGACAAATTCTTTCAACCATTCATTGCATCCACAATGACACTAAAGGGCTAGGTTTAAGGTTTGCTACACGTTTTTATGTGCTTACACACTGTCACATATGAAGAGAACTACCAACATATGACATGTATGTGCTCCTCTGGATATGTATGTGTGTTTGTGTGAGTTCAATATATCAGATTTGCTCATAGCTGTACTACCATGAAAACATTAGTAGCCTTAGAGGAATTGACTCCTAACAAACCTTGAGGCACTTTCTTCTGAATTACATCATCTTGAAGACACACGTATTATCAAATCCTTCCCTTGCTACTGACTATGGCTCCCAGTTAAACTTCACCCTGTGTTCAGGATTTTATTCTACCCTGGGAGAGTCTGGGCCATCTTACTGGTCACCTTACCTCGGCAGATGGGTCTGTGGTCGCTCCATGCTGCAAGGGTCTCTGTGACTCTTTGACAGGTGATGCTCTTGGCACCTTGGAGTACATAATTGTCCTCACAGGAGAACTGCACATTTGCACCAACCCTAGACAGTAACAAGAAGACAGTCCAAACTTAGCAACAGAAGAATTGTGCCAATAGATGACCTAATGCTACCACTCAAATCTAAAAATATAGCATACCCATAAATCCACAGGAGACTCTTTTGGGTGTTGGTGGTTATGGTGGTTCTAAAGTAGGTTGTAGGTAGACCAGGCTAGCCTTGAGCTTGCTTGAGCTTGGCATAATCTGAAGATTATGCTGAGAGGACACCTTATAAACCTTTAGAGTCACTTCAAAAACAGAAGAAAGTGGAAGTGCTATTTATTTATTTATTTGTTTATTTGTTTGTTTAGCACGCATGGATGTTTCATCTGCATATACATCTTGATAGAATGTACTTGAAGTGGCCCTAGAGTTCAGAAGAAGGGTCTGGGTTACAGATATTTTGTGAGCTTCCATGTAGGTGCTCAGAGATGAATCTCAATCCTCTGTAACAGCAACCAGTGCGCTTAATTGGCAGACCATTACTGCAGGTGCCAAGGAAGGTTTATGTGAATGTAAATGTGAGAGAATTTTGGACTTTGACTTGTCTTACATGACCATATATTTTACAGAAGCAAGGACACATAGAGCCTGAGAAAACATCCCTGCAAAGGACCTATATTCCTACCATCAACATTCACCATACTCCCTGGAACATACTCCCTAGAACATTCAGAACTACATCTTACAGGAACAAAAGCTTTTATTATTTATCTTAGAGAAGAGCAATGCCTTTATTCTAAATTGAGATGTAAAGCTGTTTTGGCTTCAGAGACATATCTAAAATCAGGAAGTCTGATTATTGAAATCAGAGATAGGACATCGTCCAGGATGTCAATTTGGCAGGTGCCTTAGGCATTGTGCAAGTTGAAGGGTAAGGTAGCACATAAGGAAACCACCACACTGAGGACATAGAATCTTCTTTGTCTACCATCTGAGTGGACAGCTAGAGTGCATTACTATCCCACTGGTCAACTGTAACAGGAAGCACTTCTACTCTTAGAAATGCTGAGGGATCATGAGTAAAAGCATGAGTCTCTGGGGAGGAGAGGACAGCCATCTATGTAGAGCTATAAAGCCCATGATAAATAAAACATAAGGGAAGAAATAAGCATGCTTCCTTGCCTGCTGACAGAACAAAGGATTTCACAGGGGATATTGGAATTAGTATCTCAGGCCTAAAGATTAGTCAAGTCAAAACCGCATGGTACTCTTTGTAGTAATAGTCCTGAAGGTGTCAAAAAGTCATTAATTCTGAGCCAATCCAACAGGCAAAATTCTTGGGTTAATGAATTAATTACTTTTCTATTTTGAAAGAAAACCTCAGCTTTGTAAGAATTAATATGCAGACCAGTACCCATTTAAGAGAATGTGAAGTATACGGAGTTTCCAGTTTTACTTGTTCAAAAAGCTGTCCTTATACTACATGTCAAGAGCAAATGGACTTCTGTAATGAAGATTTTGAAAAAGAAATTGATAGATATGAAATATGAGCTTTTAAGATAAAATGTGTTGAAACCACACATAATTCTACCTAGTTACCAGTAAGACTGACTCCAAAGACAGCTGTAATCTATAGACATTCTCCCATAATCTGTGATGATTAGACTTTATTACAACATCTGAACTACAGTTAACAGATTATATAAACCTACCAATTTTGTCTTAAAACCAATTATTACATATCTGTTTCCTGTTCACAGTTTATTTCCTATCTACATGTCTTCACTTGAATTTCAATATTTTCATTGCTGCTTCTGAATATTTGCATTAAACAGACACTATACCACACTCTAGAAACCAGAAGGGTAGAAATAAATAAAATATACAAAGTTCCAATCTCAAGGAAATAACAGAATGGCTAAGGAGGAAAATGACAATTAGTAAACCTTAATAAAAATGAATTTGGAGGAACCAAAAGGATAATGATTAGAAGTAGGGTGGCAGAGAAGGAACATGAAAGTCTGCCAAAATGTTCTGTGGCCCTCCTAATCTGAGATGCTAATAGCTAACATGCTGTTTTAATGATGGAAGATAGGAGGACAGGGACATGGTGTTAGCATATCTGCCTGCCCCCGGCTACGTTGCAATCAAATCACAGGCTAATTTGATTGTGAGAACCTCTGCTTTTCCTTTAAGTGTTGAAAAGGAGTAGGAACCCGAAATCCGCAAAGCACAGAGAAAATAGACAAATGAGTTTTCAAATCTTCAGTATAGAGAAGAAAGCATTTCTAGAGTTAAGAGACAATATACCAATAGAAAGAAAAGAACATGTGAGTTCCAAATACTATAAACACAGCTCAAAATGAGACCAAACCAATGTCAGAGTTGAGTGTGTGGAGATGGAGTTCAGAGTAAGATGGTCACTCCTGGGTATCTATTCAAGAAACCGTATCTTACTACAGGGACATATGCTCAGTGATGTCCATCACTTCTCTGTTCACAATAGCCAGGATATGGAAACAGCCTAGAGATTGCTTACTGCTGGACAGAAAGTGACATGCGGTGGCTAAATGTGATGCAATGTTTTTCAGCCATGAAGAAAGAGGAAATCATGATATGTGCTGGTAAATGATGAGACCAGAAAACATACTTATTGGAGGTAATGCATATCCCGAATGTGGGACTAAGCATCAGATCTCTAACTTTGTCTGCTCTACTTGGAGTCCAGGATCCAGCAGAAGTCGGGAAACTACAATCCACCATTGGTGGGAAGTGGGCAGAACGTTCTTAAGGAGGGGGAGTCATAGAAAACAGATGTTACAAAGAACAGGGGATATAGGAGCAGGAGGTCTAGATGGGGACACAAGCTGGGAAGAGAAAAGGGTAGAGGAGAATTAACTAAAATCAAAGATATTTGAGAAAGCCATATGGAAGCCTACTATTTTTTAAGTTTCACACACACATACAAACACACACACACACACTCAACATATAATTTTTCATATAAAATAATTTAGCTACCATTATCCTCACCGTGGACTATGCTTCTGTCAGAATTCAGGTTGCTAAATGAAAAGCCCAGAGTTAGTGTGGGTTATTTCTCCTCTAATTGTTGGCTGGGGGTGTGCTAGACAGCCCCTGAAATACAGACCACTGCCATTACTTACTCTTGGTTTCCTGTAAGAATCTGATGGGAATGACAGGTAGGTTAACACACAATGTAACTCCTAGCCCTTGGGAGACAGAGGCTGGTTGGTGGATCTCTGTGAGTTCCATGCCATCCTGGTCTACATAGGGAGTTCCAAGTCTGCTAGAGCTACACAGTTGATACTCTTGTCTTAAAACAAATAAACAAACATGTATTGCTTAAGATACCATAGGCATTTGTTTAAGGACACAGAAAAATCCAGTATATACCTATCAGGAAGTTTCATGTTAGGTAGCTATAATCACTGTCCTACAAGCCCTCAAGTGGCAAGACATGCCACTAGAGGTTCCATGGAGCAAAAGTGGTACAGACCTTATAGAAGTGATTAACCTCTATGCTTGGATTTTAGGATGACTTTCCCGAGAGAACACATATCTGGTACTGAAAAATCAAGCAAGGAACAAACAAAAGAGGAAGCTCCAGGCCCCAGAGGTGGCTTTATTGCAATTTCTTTGCAAGTGGGTAACAGTGCCAGCATTCCCTCCTAAACTGTGTCTCTATATAGACAGTGTTGCTTTCAGACCTCACTGGAGCAGGTTTTTGTGCACGTGATGCAGAAACTCACAACTGATCAGAGTACAGAGAACAAGTTTCAGTGCTCTGCTCAGCCAACAATAGGGCATCTCTATCCACTGCCCCAAAGGTTTGGAGACAGCTGTGGAAGAGGCAGTGCAAACACCACAAGATCTAGATATCAGAAAGGACATGAAGAAATCATTGTCTTCTGGTCCTGATCTGACAGCATCCTAAGGAACTCATGGTCTGTACAGATGAAACCAGCAGGCATTCCAGCACAGAGGGAGGAACAATTCAAGAGGTCTCACCCCTAATGTTGGATTTAAGAACATGTGACAGATTCTAGTGGAAAGAGAGACAGTTCTCCTTAGGAATGGAGCCCCTGGGAGGTCAAGCTTGTGCCCATGCAAGGCTCTAAACCCAGTCATGTATAGACAACACGAATTGGACTCACTGGGCTATGAAATTGGGAGACGTAGAACAGTGAGTGAATCAATTATTATAAGCAATTCTCAAGGAATTTATAAAATATATTTAAAGAACATTGAAAAGATACTGAGTGGTGTCCTTATTACAGCTGCACTAATAAAAGTGGTATAGGTCTGAGACGGTGCAGAAATAAAGACTTGTGTACTATTTGGAGGAATATAAATTTAGCACAATCACTGTGGAAAATCACATGAACACTTGTCAGAGCTAATTTTTTTTAAGGATAAACTGTTATGTGCTCCAGTATCCCAGCCAGCCAAATAGATAAAAGCAGTAGAATCTAAATCAGAGTGACATGCACATTCCAGCTTTGGAAATCGCCAGCACGATACAGAACCAAGTGAACAACAGCAGATAAATACGGACAAGCGAAGTATGGTGTGTACCCAGGATGCAAACAGAGGGACCTCTTGCCACTACCAACGCCACCACAAATAAATCACAAGGCCACTTTGCTCAGGGACAGAAAGATACACTACATACATCACTGATACCTGAGAGGTTACAGACTAGAACACACAGAAACACAGAAGGATCGGGTCATCATGGCCCAGAAGATGAAAACAGATCCCAGAAATACTATTCATAATACAGATAAGCCCAAAAGCCAGGAACATATGTGCCAGTGGTCTCATCGGGGGATAGCAAGCAGATAGCACAAAATGCATCACAATTTTTTTGAAAGTTGCTGACACAGATTTTAAATATCATCATCGGGAATTATGACCAGATGATGTCAGAAATTCTAGTTAGCTGGATTCTGGCACCTGAAATGTTTATACATTTCAAAAAAAAAAAAACCATTATATACCATAGAATATCCAATTGACATTTGTCAGTTTTGACCCCATGCTCCATCATTTGTGGCAGCATTGTGAGTGTCTGTCCAAATTATGAGGCAATGCCGCCTGAGATGGCATCCAATAGTAAGGCCAGGCTTGATGAAGCTACTGTCACAAATCTGTGACAGAATACAACTTTAACCGTGAATAAAGATCATGGTACTCAGTATAGACATGTGTATAAATGCAACCAGGGATGAAACATGACTCAGAGCCACCAACATCTAAGGATCCGAGTACTAATCAGCTCTAGTTACATCTTCAGAGCAGAAAACACTCAAGTACTTTTCAGTGGAATTATTGTAAGTATCTCTTCTAATTTCTAGTTATTGTAATAATCTCAATCTATGAAATTAAAAAGAAAACTGTTGAGATGTTATCCTCAGACTCTCTTCCCTCACTATCAGGAGGCTCTGGCATGTACAATATTCCAGACACCTTTCAGGCATGTGTTCAGGAACTCCTTCCAGCCTTGAGTGAGGACTGTTCCCAGAAATGGCCATCTTCCTCTGAAGTCAGTCTTTCCCAGAAGGCTGTGCGCCAGTGCTGTCACTAATCATTTCCAGGACATTTAGGGAACCACACAAACCTTCACTAGTATTGTGAAATCTTTGTAGGGCTTAGTTGAAATGGCATCAGTACAGACTGGAACAACTCTAACATTAAAGCATTAAGTTTATTAACAATGGCCCGGACTTCTATCTGAATGCAGGGCAAAATGCAGCCTAAGGGGCAACCTCCAGGCAGAGCTGAAGCCAATTGTCTCAGTAATGGATCAAGATGGGGTGGAAAAGAAATATGGTCTGGTTTCTAATGTATTGACTTGAGCTTTGGTTTTGTCTTATCCTGGCTCACAAATCAGTTTAGTTTAAAAGCCACATGTGATTCCTACTTCAAACACACAGCAAACCAAGTTTTCATTGACTTATTATCACTATATTTGAGATACTGTATATTAGATAGATCAGAGTGACAAACCTTGTTTTCATAGCTACTTCAAATACAATTCCTAAAATATATCTAGCTTTTTATTGGCAGTAATATGTAGAACATTTAAAATAATTAGGCTTTGTAATGAAGACAAGTATTGGAGAATGACAAAGTTGTAGATGTGTTCTGCACTGTTAATACTTAAAGGGCAAGTTTAAGTGGAACAATGGAAGTTGGAGGACTTTGCCTTTTAAATAGAATACAATAGAGAAGAATAGTCTCTTCTTGCTTCAGTGTTCACTGCTCTAAAACCCTCAACCCTCAGTGTTCAATCTGTAGAAACGGTACATCCATTGTCTTTATTTTACTTTACCTACTGCTATGGGAAGAGGCTTCTGTGGTGAAAGAGCTATTTCTGGGTAAGTTTCAGCCAACACAAACTACTTCCAAATACGGGGTTCCTGGAAAATGATTATTTATGGGCGTTTCAAAAAATGTTGATGGAATTAATTCTGAAAAAAATGACTTAAGTATTATATTTGAATTCCAAACAGGATGGTGTTGATGTGATTGTGGGGCACACCGTTCACACTTCCCAAAAGGGGATGAACAGAGTAGCTCACCACCAAGGACACCCCATGTAACTATCTTTAGAAGAAACTGGGGCAGCCAGATAGATTTGTAATTCTGCTTCAGACTAATTAACTTATTTTTAAAACAATTTATTTCATTTACATATTTGTGTATGTGGGTGGGTGGCATGGTGATTGTTGTGGGTAGTTCTGCAACACATGTACAGGTTTCTGAAGAGTCCAGAAGAGGGTATCAGAATCTCTTATATCTAGACCAATGGTTCTCAACCGTCCTAATGCTATAGCCTTTAATACAGTTATTCATGTTGTGGTTTCTCCCAACCATGAAATTATTTTTGTTGCTACTTTATAACTGTAATTCTCCTACTGTTAGGAATTGTAATGTATATATCTAATGTGTAGGATATTTAATATATTACCCCATGAAAGGGTCATTTACTCCCAAAAGGGGTCATAACCTACACATTAAGAAACACTGATCTAGAGTTTCAGGTAATAATTTCAGTGGAAGCCAACTGACATGGTGTTAGAAACTCAACTCCAGCCCTCTGTGAGAGTGCTTTTGACCACTGCGCCATCATTCCAGCCCAAATTTTGACTGTTGGTATGTGCTTACAGTCTTAGTTAGAGGTTCTATTGCTGTGAAGAGACACCATAATCGCAGGCAACTCATATAAAGAACAACATCTAATTTGGGCTTGGCTTACAGTTTCAGAGGTGTAGTCAATTTTCATCATGATGGGAAGCAAGGCAGCATCCAGGCAGACACGATGCTGAAGAAGGAGCAGAGAGTTCTACATCCTGATCTGAAGGCAGCCAGAGGACTGTCTCCCAGGCAAATAGGAGAAGGTTCTGGATCACACTGAACAGACTTCAGCATATATATGAGAACTCAAAAACCTGCCTCCACAGTGACACACTTCCACTAACAAGGATATAACTACCCCAATGAGGCCATACCTTCTAATAGTGCCACTTCCCATTGCCAAGAATATTCAAACCACCACATTTAGCAGTAATACATTAGAGGGTAAATGTGGTATTTCAGTTTATGTTGACCATGTACCATGATCCAATGGGAAGGACAGTGGCACATCCATCTGTTGCTGCAGGCATTGCCCATCTCTTTAGATTGGGAATGTCTAAAATTCTCTCCTAGCTATTTTGAAATTCAATTAATTATTGCAACAAAAGTTATGCTACTGTGCCTTCAGGCATGACAAGTTAGCCCTCCCCTCAAGCTGTAAACAGACAGTTATGTAAGATGACAGACAGAGATAGCTAGATGTTAGAAGGTTGATTTTTGATTGATAGATATAGATTAATAACTTTATGATAGCTAGATACAGGTAAATACAGAACAGAAGTATGAAAGATACATATATAAATGATAGGTAGGGAGATAGATGATAGATTATATATAGATGATAATAAATGATACAAGATAGATAAATAAAATATAGACCAGTAATACTTAATAGACTAAGAGACAGAAGACATAAGTGAGAGAATATATTATATACTATATACTATATGTTATATGTCATATATCATATGTCATATGTTATACATTATATGTTATATGTTATACATTATATATTATATACTATATATTATATATTATACATTATATATCATATATTATACAAAATAGATGGTATAGTATAATAGATGACAAACAGATGATTGATGTAAGATATACAGATGAATGATGATAATGAAGTGATAGATAAGTGATAAATAGGTCAATGAAAGATAGATGATATACTCAAAAATGATAGCAAACATAAACACACATCACACTGTGTGCAAATAGCCTAGTCTGAATATCACACTGAGCTCTGACTGGCATTGGTATAAGCCTCTCCAACACACATCACTGCCTCTTATTCAGCACAGAAAATACAAACTTTTGAGCCAGCCTTGTTTTCAGTGCAGAACTTAAGCCAGGACTGGCCACATCTCTCAGAATAAAATTGCTCCAGAGGACACAGGCAAAGAGCTTCTACAGTCACTTCCCAAGAAATAGAGAGAAGTTGTGTTTAACTTGAAATATGTTCACAAGGTGAAGCCAGGGGTGCATGTGAGTACTGAAGACTGTTTATGAGTATGCATGTAACACATCCACCATGCACTTATATGTATTTAAGTGTATAGAATTCATGATTGTGTCACACAAATGAGTACACATGTATGTACGCAGGAGTGCATTGTCCATGAATGTATATGTACAAATGCGTGTGTCCTGAACATGAGTGTCTCTATCCAGCATATGAACAGATATGTATGATTACATGGGGGTGCATGTGTGCACACACAGTTGCATGAGCCAAATGTGCATAGGTTCATTACAGTTCAACATGGCTGCATGAACTGTAAATGTGTTCACTCACACATGAATATGAGGGGAGCACGTCAGTTATAAGGGAAAGCCTGAGGGGAGTGGGTTTAAGCTATAAGTGGAATGAAGACTTCAGAACCTCTGAGCCTGTGTATCCACACTCTCCAGACCACTAGCCTCCCATGTGTTTGAGGATCTAGGCTTCTAAAATACTTTCCTCCATCTCGGATGAGACCTGGAAAATCCTGTGTCTGATGGCATAGAGTCTCTGGAGGAGAAACAGCAAGCCAGAGACCACAGAAGAAGGCAGAGCCCTGTGGGCCTAGCTGGATAGCCTGCTTCATTCCCACCCTCTGTGGCTCCTCACATTGGCCAGCTGACTGAGAAGTCCCAGATCTGGTACCAACAAGATGGCTCAACTAGTAAACATAATCGTTACCAAGCCTTATTATCTAAGTTTGGTTCTCAAAACCTTCGTGGAGGAAGAAAAGAACCAATTCCTACTAATTGTCTTCTACCATATATATTCCACCAGAACACACACACACACATGCACAATGACTGTAATAAGAATATATTTTATAAAGAAGCCAGGAACATAGAAAGCATGTGTCTGTCAGGATAGATGTGACCAGGTGAGAGGCAGGGGAAAGATGGTAGGGGCATGTAAACTGTACAGACAAGCAGGTCCCTCCTGAGCATTTGCTCTTTTCTAGACACAGTATTTAACATCCCGTAGAGAATTCAAAAGTCGAATTAGTGAGCAATTGATGACTTCCATTTTTAATCCTCAAGAGTGAACGAGTAAAATGGGGATGTTTAAAGTATCAACTGAGACCGCTCTACTCAGAAATTCAGCCATTTGCTTTTCACTGGTTTTCATACTGCCCACACCTTGCCTGGGCTTTCTCCGCTTTTCTCATGTCTATTTCTCTCCCCACCTGCCCCTGTCTCTCCCATTTATTCCATTATCTTCCTCATTCTTCCATACTTCCTTTTAATCATTAAAAATGTTTTCTTTTTTATAATTAAAATGGTCTACAAGTTAAAGGTGCATAAAAACTTTCCTGAAATCTAGATAAGGACAATATTGAAGGTAATCTTTTAGGAAAAGAGAAATGACATTTAATGCAAGAAAAGAATGAGGGAGGAAAACCTGTCAGGAACATGTCGATCATTCTGAGCATTTGAGGCGCTCCTCATCCTACTCAGAAGGTCCCCAGTGCTTCATCAGACACCGGTACACGACAGGTATGAGAAGAATTCATGAGGCATGAGGACTCCATGGAGACAGCTCTAATATATTCAATGCTACTAGTAGTAAAGGAAGGTAAGAAAGCATGGAGACCCACAGCTTCCAATGTCCTGCCCTTCCTTACCCTTACTTCTTGTGGGCAAAGGCACTCACTGGTCAGCTCTGCATTGGACTGTGAACAGTGAGGACAACATGCTCAGCTCTTGAGACATCGGGTCCTTCATTTTAGTAGATATTGGGCTGCATTTCTCATCAGCTTCAATCTCTATGCAAATGTTAGTGAAGAAACAGCCAATCATCTTTATCTGCAGTTGATTATTGGGTAAGAGAAGGGGAGTGGGTGTTTATATACATTTTCTTTTTTCAATCCTTAACAAAGTGAGTGTGTCATATTTCAGTGACAAGTCCACCACAAGGAGCCTGGTATCACAGCCTGGATTAATTAGGATGTTACATGTAACCAAGTTGTGTAGCCATAAGTGCCCAACAGCCATGTCAATTTCCTGAGTGCTGAGCCCTGGAACCTCCCTGTCTCCCTTCACTACTGCTCTCTCAACTTGAAATTCCACACTTAGTTCATGTACTGTTCCATGATAGGTTTAGATTGAAGGGTGTTAACCTTGAAAACAGGGATATGAAGAGGTAAGAGGGTGGGAGAGAAAGCTTAGTAGGATGATTTACCCTGATGCTTTTCAAGTCTGAAACCCATTCACTGACTTCCATTTCCACAGTGGACTCCTGAGGTATTCAGGTCTCATCTGACAAGTACCAAAAGTTATTTTGTTTGGGAGAAGAACCCTGCACCCTATTTTGTGGCAACTATATTTTGTTATATGCACATCATACCAAATACACTGATGTCTACTGCCTCAGAATTCCCTAGCACAAGTCCTATCACTCCAGAAGGAACCAGAAATATACACACATGGAAGCTCTCCAGTAGCCAAAGAATGCCTCCTTGATAAACAAGAAAGAGGATGTCTCCTAGACCATGCCAAGCAAATTGGCCATGTACTGGAAAAGCTAGCTCAGCACTCCAGAAAATACCATCATCTCAAAGACAAATGTGCAAGGCTGCAGATATCAGAATGCCTTTTATGAGACTCTGTGATTTTTTTCACATAAGTCATTTCTGGGTCATTTTTGTTTCTTATAAAATGATGGCTTCTACACTCATCTCCTCAAGCTGCCAAGGCAATTTGGCAGCACTAAACACACACATAAGTGTAGATGGTTCTCTACAGCCTGAGGACAGAAAGGGAACACATATTTCATGTGACTTTTAGGTACTGTAGGCTAACAGACCTGAAAGACCCCACAGCAATACAAATGGAGCATAGCAAACATTCGACCAGCAGTAATGCTGTTGAAAAGATTTCTCCAAGTGAGCAGTGACTTCTGAACTCTAACAAGCTCTCAAAAATGGCATGTTGAGAAAAAATGATAAAGTTTTCTATGGGGAAATTTAATTTGAATCTTCCACATCTACCTAAATTTACAGGATCCTGCTGTTTACCAAACAAGATGTCTTTGTCCTTAAAAGGGGAAAGTGAAATTCTTGTCATCACAACTCATAATTCTTAGGAATTTTAGGAATTCAAGATCCCAGGGAGTTCTGAAAGAAATAGGAGGCAGAGGGTGTATGTAGGCAAATCAGGTCTTAGAATTAGAACCAGGTAAGAAACTTGGTTACCTCAATGGCTGAGAGTGTTTATAGAAACCCCTTGACTTTCCCACTGTGACTCTTCCAAAGGCAAGAAGCAGAGACTTCCTGAAGAATTTCTTGCAGGAAAATATCTAATATAGAATGTGTCAGTCTCTATATTAGGGGAGCTAGGAGGCCAGGGGATTAGGGATCAAATATTATCTTCATGGGTATTAGTCAGAGGCTTAAGATATGGTGAAGATAAAACAGACTTCCCACATAGCCAAAGCTCAGAGAAGCACCTGCGATGTAACCCAACCAGGAAAAATGTCCTATTCTCAACAGACTTCATGAGTGACAGAAGTCCACCATGCCTTGAAAGGTACAGAGGGAATGAGGCATGTTGTGATGGTTTGACTGAAAACAGGTCTCATAGGCCCATAAGGAGTGGCACTACTAGAATATATGAGCTTCTTAGAGTAAGTATGTCAATAGGGTTGGCCTTTGAGGTTTCAGAAGTTCAATTCAAGCTTAGTGGCTCATACTCTTTTCCTGCTGTCTGCTTATTTAGTTGTAGAATTTCCAGTTCCTTCTCCAGCACTCTGCCTGTATGCCACCATGTTTCTTGCCATGATAATAATAGAGTAAGCCTCTGAACTGTAAGCCAGCTCCATTAAATGTTTTATTTTATAAGATGCTGTGGTAGTGGAATCCCTTCTGAGCAATAGACATAGTAACTGAGGCATAAGCTGATGACGCCTGGAATCTACAAAGTAAGCAAAACTTCAGTGGACCCCACCAGAGGAAGAACTAGATTCCTTCCCATCTTCACTCTTTCTGACTCCCCCACAAGCATGGCCCTGTCTTCCATGTACTCTATTGCATTGGCTTTTCCATGTGACTAAGGTAGGGTACCACTATCCTTTTGTCTACCTAAGATTTAGTAACTTCCACAGGCTTCAAAGCTGTAGATCCTTCACTTACCTACATTGTTGTCCATTCTAGGAGAACAATAGCTTTTTTCTTTATAACTCTTATTAAAAATCTGTTAAAATCAAAATATCTAATATGAAGATGCCTTCCCTGAGATGTACATCAGGACTAGGTAGCCCAGTGTAAGTTCACAAAGACAGCTCCTATTTAACAGAGCATAGGTCCCCAGGCATGAGAGCTAATCTCCAGAAGACACCAATATCAATCCAAGGCAGTGTCACTTGACATTGTGAGGTCATGAATATCTCAGATATTAGATAAGGAGGCACCATCCCTGTTTATTGTAGAGCACATGGTTATTCAAAGTTCTCGATAAACACAAATATTCAATATAGAATTTAGGTTGTGAATTAGAGAGAGAGAGAGAGAGAGAGAGAGAGAGAGAGAGAGAGAGAGAGAGAGACAGAGAGAGACAGAGAGAGACAGAGAGAGACAGAGAGAGACAGAGAGGAAGAGAGTTGTGTAAAAGCCATGGTTCCCTACAAATCTGCTGAATCAGTAGTTTCTTACTTGTCCTCTCCTCACTTGTGGATAGGAAGTCTCTGAAGCACCCCTAAAACAATTCAGGAAGTTTGGCTACAAGAACATATAATGCAATTCAAGAGTAACTTGGCCTCATTTATCTTCTCTGGGTGTTAGTTAAATGTAGTGGACATCTAGACTCCCCCTCTCTTATCTCCTCTTACCATATTTTTCTGTCACCAAATGCATGGAATGGTGGTGCAACAGTCCATGGATTTATATTGAAAAGTCAACTTCCCTTTTGGTTATCCTGAAAGCTGACATTTCATGCTTCCTTTGAGTCCCAAAGGCATTGGAGTTACTTAATAGCACCATGCAAGTTTTATAGACTACTATTCTTATATAGCACATGAATGAACATGTAAGAGTTAGACTCCATCTGAAAAAGGGGTTCTATAATTTCTGCTTCAGCTCATTCCTCTACACGAATAACCAAGAAATAGACAGAGTCTACTGTGCACTCTTACTGAGGTTGTTCTCAGACCATGGTTTCTAAAGAAGTTGAAATTGATAGAATCAAATAACAGTTCATTAGCTGTTCTTTGAATTTCAAAACTATCAAGTTAAATCATGCTTAAATGATGGTCTACAAACACACACACACACACACACACACAGTCATACAGACACAGACACACTCACTCACACACACACACATACACACACACACATCATGCATTTTTATACACACTGAAAGGTAGAGAAAATGAGATCTTTTCACATTTAAGTAAGTTGACCGGTCTTTGACAGCTAAATTACACCGAACACACTCTCAATGTGCACTTTGTTAGAGGTACAGAAAGCTTCCCCAAGGCAAGGAGGACAACATGGCACTTCTCTAAGCATCCTTTAAAGTTGTACTATTATTCTTAAGAGGAGCAGTCATCTTTGACAAGTGCTTTCCCTAGGGTTGTTTAGTTTCCTAGGAACCCCAAGTTTCTAGAAAGCTATAGGCTTCCCTCCTCGGGAGGTGAAAGAAATGAGTTCTTCAATTACTCTATAATCCTGAAGACACTTTGGAGCATGGAAGGGCCACTTTTGTTGTAAACTCAAAAACAGATTTTAAGGTCTACAGACTACTGTACCAGCCTGCTTCTATTTGCAAAGAGAATGATGAGCCAGGTCCCACATCTTTCTTCTCTGATCTCACTAGTTAACAGAGTATCAATGAAAGTATTTGCTGACACAGATACTGGCCAGTGAAATATGATAATCTTGTCTTTTGAAAAATAAGAACAGAGTGTATTTTTCTTCTTCTAAGTCCTACTCTCAAAGTCAGAATGAAGATAGATGAGAGAAAAAGAGGAGAATTTCTTCCAGTCCAGATGTAATACATCCCAGGTCATCCTGGGTTTATAAGCTTTAACTATTACCTTAATTCCACTCTGTAAGGTGCTTCTTTTACTAATGAGCTGATGATTTTAATTTTTTAAGGAAATGCAGAAACAGACGGGATGCTTCTTAATGACAGTGCAGCAGTATGTTTATCTTCCTGTCATTAAGACAAACAATATCACCTGTAAATGATCTGGGCCTCGTGGATATAGAGTCATCTATGGGTATCCTCACAGTAACTCTCTCCTACAGAATAACAATTGTTCTGAAAAATACTCATGGATCAATGTCTGCATCCCTTATCAACATTCATTACTCCTTTACAATATGTAAATATGTAAACCCCCTAAAAGTGAAAAATGAATGATTGACTAAGTAATTACCAAATGTTCACTGTGAACCCCATGCTGGGTTCCATACTGAGAAAGTGAAGATGAACAAGAAAGCTGTCTTATTTATGGAGGTTATTCCCTTGTTAGGGGAGAAAGCATGTTCCATACTTCATAACAAACAGTTACAAAATAAAGTGAAGAATTAATGTAATACCAAATAGGGTTTACATATATAGGAACAAAATTCATTAGCAGAGCATCGATAAGTTCCCATCATTTGTGTGTCCATATATATATATATAACATATATTGTGGTAAGTGCTATCCAGACATGGAGAGTATATGGACAGTAAAGAAGAAGAATGAATTGTCATTTTCAGGTGGCAAGAAGGACAAGGCTCTGAGTAGCAGCTAAATGATACAGGGCTTGCATCATGGGGTCAGGCATGAAACACTATCCCTTAGCTCTCTGAGGGAGCATCTAGAGGAGTGCAGAGGCCCTGATGAAACAATCAAGATTTTATAAGACACAAAGACTTGCCTGTGTGCCCTGCTCCTACCTGATAAGTAGAAGTAGAAGTGAATTCTCCCTCATGAGGAGTTAAAATGGGAAAATAAAAAAGAGTCAACACACAAACAAATAGGAACAGTAACAAAAGTGTGCCTGTTTATACAGAGCCAAGGTCCTAAGCTAGGCACAGGGGCTCTGGATTATAACACAAACATTGAAAGGCTAAAATAGGAGGGTCACCACAAGTTAAAGGCTACCCAGCAATATTGAGACTGTCTCAAAACCAAGCAAAGGAAAAGTGGAGCCCAGTCTATGCCTCTCCAGGATTAACTCCATGAATGGAGAGCATAATATCACATGGTCACCTAATACAATCAAACATTAAGACCACAGGGTCTTGGGTTCACCACATAGCTGCATTTCTCTCATCCCCCATAACTTGGAAATAATTCTGAGATACATTAAGTGGGAAATTACAGCTCATATAAAGAACACTAGACTTATCCCCTGGCTGATAGACTGTGGGTTCTTTAACAAGGTTTAGAGAAAAGAGAGCTTCGTCACAGTTCCGTAGCTATTCTGTACTGTACCACTAATATGTTGTGTGGGAAGGAATATGGTCTTCTAAAGACACGGAAGTGAGCAACATCTCATGGACAGTGGAACCGTTCTCCTTCTAACTGGAAAACCAGGTTCTTTTTCTTGTACGTGCCTCAGTTATGTGCCTCTCCTATCAATAGCAACAGATACCATCTGCTATCAGCAACATCATAAAGAACACTTAAAAAATAAAGAATTAATGTTATACCATGAGAGTAGAAATAGCACTTACATATCTGAACAACAATCATCAGCATCTTGCTAATATTCCCATGAGTTGTAAATAACATGGTTCACCTTTAGGTCATGGCTTTACTCTGCCTCCCTTCAAACTTCTTTTCTTATATAGTTTTTTTTTCCCTTAATAGTCGTTAATCCCTTCCCTGGCCAGCAGTGGCTAACTTAATTGGCTTAACACAGTACTAATGAGGCTGTGATCACATATCCCTAGGGACAGGCTTGTTAGCTTCAGTTTAATCCAATTCAACAGAAAATAAAAGTGTCTACCATGAAGTGGGCACAGCAATAAAAGATAAAATCAATAAGGCCTGTCCCCATCCTTTTGGGACCTCATGATTTAACAAGACAATAGGAACAGAACACAAATAAACATCATATTCTTGGGGCAGCTAGGGAATCTGGCAGAGTGGGCTGCAGAGAGGTCGGGTGAGAGGTCTTTGAGATAGGGAGGAGCTATCCAAGTAGAAAGGAAAGACAGTGGCCTGTGCAAAGATATGTTCCATTTTACAAAATGAGAAGCCATCCTGGGAAAGGCATGGTGGCATTTTCCGATTCTATTGCTCAAAACTCTTTTGTCTCTACATGGGTTGTCTCCATTCTGCATGTGGCAAGAGCCATATCTGGTTCCATGTAGCACAGACTGATGTACAGAGGAGTTCCCTCAATGAAACACAATGGAGGATGGGCAGGAAGAGTGCAGCTGCTGAGGAACCATGAGCTGGGAACACTCAGAAAGTTCTCTCTATTCAGTATCACCTCTCGTACCTATGATATCATTTAAATCTAAATTAGTAACAATATACATGAAGAACCTGCCCCACTGTACGTGGGAACAGAAAGTCCTGGTTGAAGTGGAAGTCACAACATCATATTCTTTCAGTACCTACCTCATCCACTGTGAGTGTTGCATGGAATATTGGGCTAGAGCTAGGACCTCCTCCCTTCCTAGCTGCTTTGTGAAACTTGGACCCTTTTGGACCCAGAAATTCTTCAAGGTTACCATGTAAAAGAAGATGTAGTCATTATAGCCCTCCTTGTTATAAATAATCAACATCAGCCTTCAGGTAAATCCAACTTTGAGTCTTACATTGGATATAAGCTTGTCACAGCAATGCTTAAAGTACAAAGATTCTACTTGTAAGGAATGGAATATACCTAAGTGGTGGAACACTTGCCTTTCCTGAGGCTCAATGTATCACTCAATCTCTATTACAGCTTAAAAAAAAAGAAGAAAAAGAAACCATGCATAAAAAGAAAGTGTGGTAAGAGTCACATATAATCTCAGCACTTGGAAGGCTGAGGTAAGAGAATAGCTACAAGTTCAAGGTCAACCTTTGAGTTGAAACACCTTTGCTCTGAGACACCATCTCAATTAGGAAACATCAAAAACCAGGGTCTAACCTGTTAGATGCATGTTAACTTTATTTATTCCAAAAGAATCTGTTCACTGAGCTAGCATTGGTAGCTCACACACATCCCAGCACTCCAGAGGCTGAGGCAGGGGTATTGTGAATTTGAGGCCAATTTGGACTTGACATCAAGACCTAGTCACAAAGATAAAATGTGAAACAAATAAATTAGAAACAAATAACAAACAATGGTACTCAGTTGCTAAGGATGTGGCTGTGTCAAGGTGTTTGCCTAACACATGCAGATTTCTAAATTCTATCTCAGCACTGGGGAAAGAGTGGAGAGAACTTGCAGTTGTGGGCATTGCAAGTGGTAGAAAGTTTGTGTAGAAGGCATGAAGCTCTGGGTCCAGTTCCCATCACTGAAAATAAAAATTTCTTTAAAAAGTGAGAATGATTGGACCACTGAACATACAAGTGTTAAATTCTCAAGAGGATGGCAAGTAGACAGACAGTAGAGGTCAGGATCTCTCCACAAAACAACATCTTCCTTTCCACATTGGTTTCCAAGTTTTCATTAATCTTACTCATAATTGCTCAGTCTTAATGAATATACTTTGTCTTTTGGACAGTGGTCAATGGTAAAAAATACTTTGGAAACCATTCTCCCACAACCTTAATTCAAATAGGAAAGCTTTGTGTTAGGCTCCATTAGCTTTGAGTAATTTATTAATAACTCTGGGATTAATATTTAGATTGCCTTAAGAAAAATACAAAGGTTTCCAAAGAAACAAAAATAACTCAAAAAAATTAGATGATAGATATTTTACCAACTTAATAAAGTGAGCCCTCTTCAAAAAAATAAAAAAGCAGCCCCAAATTACATATAATTATAGAGCTTGCTATAATTATATCCAGCTCGTCTTGACCATATCAGACATTTATGTGAATGATATAACAGTCATTAGTATTGATTATAAGAATTTTGAGAGAACTGAACTGATTTCTACTAAAAGCAGTGCTAAAATTGTGGAGGAAAAATATCCCCTCTCGGTTATTGACCTCAGCTGTGTAGCAAACCTGCAGACTAGCTGCTTTCATGCCTTACTTCAATCAAGACTTAGGCATCCTTACAGGGTAGGGTGGATCAGATTGTGTGTTCTCCAGTAACACAGAAAATAGAGTGTGTCATCAATCAAAACAGGTCATACGTATATGATGCCAGTGGTCACTGTACAATGACAACTACCTTCAATTTAATTCTACAATTCAACCCTATCCAACTACACTTACAATGAATGTAACCACACCTCTGAATTGTATCTTTTTACCCATGGGCTATAGAGATGCAGTTTGTGTGCCTAAGCATTTCTTTTCATGATGTGACCTACTGATCCTTGAATAAAGACCCTTTCAGAGGATCTGTAAAATCAAAGTTATTGTAAATCAACATAAAGACTTCAATTGTTTCCCACATGGTGAGTGCAGTGTTTAAGCAAGGAATGAGGAGATTCCAGAATGAATGAAGATGAGGGCAAATGTATATGTTTCTCTCTGCACATTGCTTCATAAATAAGATTGTTATGAATGTTTTATAAGGGATGGAATTGTACAAGATCATTTGACTTACAAAAGTTAGCAAATTATATTATACCTATTGGATTAGAGTAGTTTGGTGTGTTCTTTTATGCAACTACTTAATTGAGGTTGAAGGGAGTAGTGTCAGAATGCATAAAAGATCGATGTGTGTCTAAGGCTTGGCAACACACACAAGGGGAAGTGAGTGAAAACAACACACTAGGGCAGTCGTATACACTCTGGACAGAAGTAGCAGGGTCGGTGGAGTCAGTTGCCACTGAGTTCATAGAGACAACATAAGGCCACCAAGTTAGAGATTCCCGTAATGCCAGATGGCATCTCAGGAATCAGTAGCCAGAGTTCCAGACTAAAAGAGTCTGAAAGATGGCACTGTGTGGACCAAAAATCTGTGCTCGTCTCTGTACTAGAGTAGCATGCATTGAGTGAGACCATGGGGCTATTAAAAGGATAAGCCATCCTTTTCAATATTTACCACAGCAAATTCCCTGTAAAGCCAGATGGTTTTGGATTTTACTGTATAGATCATATAAATCCACAGTGCCTCCTCAGTGTGGGTTGGAATCTCAGGGGTGTTAGTCATGAAGATGAAGGACATATATGATTGACATCTGAGCCAATTGGCTGTTTGTCTCTCCACTTAGTACCTACATATCGAGATGGGTGACAAACTTTGATTGGTAAAATTAAACTTTTTATCATCAATTTTTGTTAAAATATATCTTTATCTTCAAAGAAAACATTATATTTTTGTTGTCAATGGTGAAATAAAGTTCTCTAACAAAAATTGAGAAATTCTGAGGCCCTATTTATTACCATGAGTTTGACAGATACCCTGTGCTTAAAGGGGTTTCTAAGGAGACACTTCAGTATTAATGAGTGTGATTTCAGAGTGGAAAATGTTACTGAAAACTGGAACTGGGAGCAGAGGTGGTGGGAATATATGGAAATGCACAAGCCTCTATTTTATTCTTAGCACTGGAAACAAAATGTTTTTATAGAAGAAAATCACATATTCTTTTCAAGGAAACTTGAAAGAAATGCCTCATTGGGTTGAACATAGTCTTGACAATACAGTAGTATTAATAAATTGACAATTGTATACTCGGGCACCAGTGGGAGAGATGTACACACTATAGAAGGCAGCATAGAGAGTGGGGACGAAAGAGGCTGAGAATGAATGACACTAGACCATTGACATCCTCAACTCTAGAAATTAGAAAACAGAACAACAGAGGAAGGCAATGGTTCAAATGGTGAGTGTAGGGCGAGGGAACGAAAGAAACTGGCAAACTAACCATGACCAAATCTAGGAAACTGAAGTTTTTTAAAAATGTGCAAAGAAAACTCAGTGAAAGCAGCATTATTGTCATTTCTAGACAATCAATAATACTGTGAACTGGATCAATAAACCAAAAGAGAAAATGTGAATGTAAGAAATCTGAGCTGTGTCATGATGGTTGATTTAAAAGATTCAGAAACAGAATCAACCCGCATTTCCATGCCGTGAAGAATGAATGGTAGAAATGTGGTACAGGGGCTGGAAAGATGGATCAGTGCTTAAGAGCACTACCTGTTCTTGGAGAAGACATAGTTTAAGTTCCCAGCACTTACATGGTAACATACTAACACTTGTAACTCCAGTTATAGAAGATCTGAAACTGACTTCTGAGTTGCCTACATAAACATGCTACAAATATAGACATGTGAGCAAAATGTTCATACATATAAAATAAGATAAATAAGTCTAATATTTGAAATGTGGTATATACACATAGTAAAATTTTATGTAGCCAAGAAGAACAGAATTATGAAGTATGCAGAAAGACAGATTTAATTGGAAATATTTGCATTAAGCAAAATAATACATACTCAGAATGAAAAATCTCCATATTCTCTCTTACAGTCATGCATGTAATGTGTGTGTGTGTGTTTGTGTGTGTGTGTGTGTGTGTGTGTGTGTTTAATAAGATTGACACAAGTAACATAAAAAAAATTCCTGTGGGACAGAGGGACAGGAAGGTGTTAGAGAACAGATGTAGGCAGAGGTCAGAGATGCAACATAAAATGGATTATAATTAAAAATTCCACAATAAAACCCAAAATGCTACATGCCACCTTAAAAACAAAAATCATATTAATTATGGAAATGCTAACTAGATGTATTTTAAGAACTCTGAGTATAGAAAGGACAATGAAAAGTTCTTTGTCAGTAAGCTTGTCAACTTGAATGAAAATTGAAAATTCCTTTGCAAGATAAAAATTATAAACAGGCAATGAAAGGCAATGTGTAGATAAAGGAGATGACGAGTCGCTGGCTGAAGACGTTTCCTGAGAAAAGCCCTCTCCTGGTGGCTTCGTAGGTGAATCCCCTGAGCATTTCAGAAAAAGTCCTTGCCAATTGTTTATGTACAGATGGCTTTAGAATGTTGTAAGGAAAGATTGTCCAATCATTTTCCAAGATAAACATGAGTGTTTCGAGGTGACCAGACAAAGTCCTTATAAGATTGTCCATCATGAAACTGTTAAGATGAACATGACTGTTTCGAGGTGACCAGACTAAGTCCTTATAAGATTGTCCATCATGAAACTGTGTAGAAAACGCATCTGAATCTTTAGGAAGTGAAATCTAACAGTACAAAACCAGAGCAATATCATGTCAGGTGGTGACAGTCCACAGACAGATATTTTCCTGGAATGCAGAGACCTTGTCTCTTTCTCTAACACCAGAAAAGGACTTGATGTTGTAAAAGTCCAATACCTCTTGTCCATATTAACATTACAACTGAATCTGGGACTAAAATAATGGAAATGTATCAACACAAAATATTAACAATTTAAGCACGTAATCTGAAATTATCTTTGAAGGAGTAGAAAAAAGATTTCTAAAATCTTATATCCATTTGTGTTAAATACAAACAAATACAAAACAGATCACTTCATCCTCAACTGAATAAAGATTACCATGAAAAACTTACAGCTAACATCATACTCATGAACAACAAGAGAATTCCTTCTTCCTCAGCTTGGAAATAAATAAGCCATAAATAGCAGTTTAACCCAACTAACCTTGCAAAAATTTCCAGGATGCCTGTTCAGGAATGGAAAAGAAATCCACTATTAGAAAGCAAAAGTTAAATTTCCTGTACAGAACACAAATGGCTTATGTTCTAAGACCAAGAATTGACAAATGGGACCTCATAAACTCACAAAGCTTCTGTAAGACAAAAGACATTGCCAAAGGACAAAAATGGTAACCAAAAAATTGGGACAAGATCTTTACAAATTCTACATCCAATAGAGGCCTACTATCCAATATAACTAAAGAACACAAGGAGTTAGACTCCAGAGAATCAAATAACCCTATTAAAAATTGGGACAGAGCTAGACAAAGAATTCTCAACGAAAAATATTGAATGGCTGAGAAACACCTAAAGAGATGTTTAACATCTTTAGTCATCAGAGAAATATAAATCAAAACAACCCTGAGATTCCACCTCATACCAGTCAGAATGGCTAACATCAAAAACTTAGGTGACAGATGGTGTTGAGGCTATAGAAAAAGAGGAACATTCCTCCATTCTTGGTGGGATTGCAAGCTGGTATGACCACTCTGAAAATCAGTCTGGTGATCCCTCAGAAAATTGGACATAGTACTACCTGAGGACCCAGCTATATCCCTCCTGGGCATATACCCAAAAATGCTCCAACATATATCAGGGACACATACTCCACTATGTTCATAATAGCCTTGTTTATAATAGACAGAAGCGGAAATGAACCCAGATGTCCCTCAACAGAAGAATGGATACAGAAAATGTGGTACATGTACTTAATGGAGTACTATTCAGCTATTAAAAACAATGACTACATGAAATTCTTAGGCAAAAGATGGACCTAGAAAATATCATCCTGAGTGAGGTAATCCAAACACAAAAGAATACACATGGTATGTACTCAATGATAAGTAGATATTATCCCAAAAGCTAGGATTACCCAAGATACAATCCACATACCACATGAAGCTCAAGAAGTTGGAAGACCAAAAGGGGGATGCTTCAGTCCTTCTTACAAGAAGGAACAAGATATTCACAAGAGGAGATATAAAGACAAAGTTTGGACGAGAGACTGAAGGAAAGTCCATCCAGACACTGCCCCACCCAGGGATCCATCCAATATACAGTCACCAAACTCAGACAATATTGTGAATGCCAAGAAGTGCATGCTGATGGGTGCCTGATATAGCTGTCTCCTGAGAGGCTCTGGCATGGCCTGAGAAATACAGAGTGAAATGCTTTCAATCAAGCATTAGACTTTGAATGAGGTCCCCAATGAAGGAGTTAAACAAAGGACTGAAGGAACTGAAGTGGTTTTCAACCCCACAAGAAGAACAACAATATTGACTAACCAGATTCTCCCAGAGCTCCTGGAGTCCAATCCACCAACCAAAGTGTACACATGGAGGGACCTATGGCTCTTGCAGCACAGAGGATGACCTTTTCAGGCATCAATGAGAGAAGAGGTTCTTAGTCTTATGAAGGTTCAATACTCAAGTGTAGGGGAATGCCAGGGAGGGGAGATGGGAGGGAGTAGGTGGGTAGCAGAACACTCCCTTAGAGGCAGGGAGATGAGGAACGGAATAGGGTGATTCCAGAGGGGAAAATAGGAAAGGAGATAATATTTGAAATGTAAGTAAAAAAATATCCAATAAAAATAAAGCAAAAGTTACTTCCTTTTTTTTTCTTGAAGAATTGTCTAGCAATAAAGTCTCATGAAACCTCAAAATAAAATCAAAACACCTTGTAGATTTTCTTTCCAGCTACTTTCAAGGGGTTATACTCTTGCCTGTTGCATACTTGAAGAACATATAGACTCAGTGAATCTGAGGTAATAACAGAGAAGACTGGAGATGTCTTCAGAAGCAGTTCAGTCTGCTTCCCACTGCCTCATGTTAGTCAGTTAATATCAGAACATATATATATATATTTTTTTAAAATTAGTGATTGATGGAGGAAAACCCAGCCCCTTGTAGGTGGTACCATCCCTAGGCCAAGAGAACAGACTGAGCAAGCCAGTAAGCTCCAGACTTCAATTTCCTGCCTTCTTTCAGTTCCTGCCCTGACTTCCTCTGATGATGGACTATGATGTGGGAATATAAAACAAATAAGTTCTTTCCTTCCCAACTTGTATTTTCATCATTACAGCAATAGAAACACTAAGACACTTCCACAAACAGCATGGTCAAGTCTAGCAAATCATAATCTCACTCTTTCTGTTCTATCTGTCCATTTCTCTTTCTGTTTCTGTGATTAAACACTGAACAAAAAAACAAAGGATATGGTATGGCATGGTATGGTAAGGCAAATGTCTCTGGTTTACAGATTACAGTACACCATCATGGAGATATGTCAGAGCAGGACTTTGAGGCAGGAACCTAGAAGCAGGAATTAAAGTAGAAGCTATGGAGGAGTGCTACTTGCTTGCTTGCAGTGACTTACTCATCCTGGTCTCTCTCTCTCTCTCTCTCTCTCTCTCTCTCTCTCTCTCTCTCTCTCTCTCTCTCTCTCTCTCTCTCTCTCTCTCTCACCCCTTCTTTCTGTCTTTCTATCTTTCTTTCTCTTTCTTCCTTCTTTCCTTTTTTCTTCCTTCCTTCCTTCCGTTTTTCTTTCTTCTTTCATTCTTTCTTGTTACTTCCTTCCCTCCTTCCTTCTTTTCTTCCTTCTTTCTTATTAAGTTATTTATTTACTTCATATTCTTATTGCATCTCACCCTCCCTCCTTTCTTCCCAATTCTTCCTTCTCCCACCCCCCAACCGTCCACCCTTCGTCCCAGTCTTTTCAGAAAAGAAGAGGCCTCTGATGAATACTAATCTGTCTTTGCACCTCAGGTTGCAATACCACTAGGTGCATCTTGTTCTAGTGAGGATAGACAAGGTAGCCTAGTTAAAGGGAAAGTATCCAAAGGCAGGCAATGTATACAGCCCAGAACCATCCCTAGTGGAATGGGCACTCTCCCATCAATAACTAATGGAGAAAATATCCACAGAGATGCCTACAGGCAAAGTTTATGAAGACAATTTCTCAATAGAGATCCCTTCACCGCAAACTTTGCTAACATGTCATCTACAATAACAATAACAGCAAAATAAAACAGCAAACTAAACAATACTACAACAACACTAGAGTAAAGTAGCCAAGTCACTACCTTTGACTAAGTATCTAAACCTTTGACCCTTAAACTGTTAGTCTTGGAGTCTGAAATTTAAAGTGGAGCATTTGGAGTTTGTTCTGTCACATCTGTATTTTGTTTGATTTTTTTCTCTACAAAAACAGAACAAAGCAAAACAAAACAAAACAAAACAACAACCACTGTGGATCATTTGGTTTAGTGTGTATGGATTGTGAGGGTTAAATACAAGAGTTCATTATAAGGGTGAAAACCTAGTTCCACTGCCCTCTTTAAAGGTCGAAGCTGGGAGTGGTTTAGCTTAAGTGACTCATAGGGCAGATCAGGATTGGAACCTTAATGGCTCCTTAATGTGAGTATGGAGAGAGGTTGAGGAGAGGGGCAGGAGAAGGGAAGGTGGAGAGAGAAAAGGAGAAGGAGGAGAGGGACAGGGAGATGGAAATGGGGAAAGAGAAGTCCAAGCATATTCATTCAACAAAGCTCCCAATCTCTCATTCAATACCCTGCTTCACTTTGTGACTCTGCCACATGTGGCCCTTTGACCTTAGGTTTTCCAGTCTAGTTTGTTAAATAAAACACTTTTTAAAAACTCCGTCAGTCTACAGCTTTGTGTAACTGATCACAGAGACTCTAAAGATAGCATCGACTTCGTGATAGCCATTCCACAGACAAGTGTCATAATTCTTCGTCCTCTTTAACGGGATTGCTGCTGTGTCAAGCTCTCTGAACCTCTAGCCTATCCCTCTGCATAGCTAGGATGGCTTTTCAGCCCTTGTCAGTAGCCTTAATTCTGTCTATCTCTCAATCAAATGAGCATATTATAAGGGAGGAAAATGCCTTTCTTGTGCCCTTCACTCTTGATCTTCTTTAGATTAATCTTAGTAGATGCTCATATGGAGTGACAAACATAAGGTTTCTGACCTGAAAGACACAAAAAAATCTAAAGCCCTGCAGTCTTTGTAATCCCAGCTGCATCAAAACATAGCGCATAGAGGGGAAGGGGTCTCTAGCTCTTCATAACTTTAAACTGAGTGGCAGCATCTTAGTAGTAAATGTCACTGAAGGCAGCAGCATTTGTCACCTTAGAAGTTTACTCGAGTCAATAATCCTGAGGCTATAATAAAATTTTTGTGTTCTTTATTTTTAAATACTAGAATATCAAGTGACACAGATTTAAAAATATAAGAAAATTAGAAGACAATAGTTTTTCATATACTTTTCAGAGACAAAGCTTTTGCCTAGCTCAGTTTCTGAACTAGTAATGTCAGGTACGTGGAAATTATCACCAAAATATGTCTAGAGTCTTGCAAATACTGCAGCTTTTTAATCATTGACAAATGATTTCTTTCCATCCATAGTACAAAGGAATTAAAAATGACAACCCAGGCATAAGTGTTGGAAAACAACTCATTTTCCTTTGTTTGGTTTCCTACCTGAAGTCAGAACCTGCTCTTCTGCCGTTGTCTGGAATTCCTGGATCTGGACACATGTCAGAGACCAGAGACACACCTCCTTGGGTCACTACAACAGAGAAAAATGTTGTCAGAAGGTTGTACAGCCATAAAAGAAACATCCAGAAAATGTATGTAAGACGCACTCAGTCCTTTCGTGATCATGGCTCAAAGGGAATTCTCTTATACTGAAGACAGCTCAGCTACATTAAAGTGAGTATTTGCTCTTGAAAAATCAAAGCTACCTTTGCCCATGAGAGAACACTGACATTCTTTGGTTTAGTTCTTTCCTCTATTGAAGAGGTGAAAATTTAATTAGAAGCTCATTTGTTCCTGATTGCCCTTGAGTTGGGTCAGTTTATAGACTAGGGAAAAGGCCATTGCCTACAAAGAAGTCAGCTTTGTCTACTCCCCATGGAGCACAGTGCAGGGGATAATCACTAAGATCTATAAAATGAATAGCCAAATAGATTTAATTCAATTTTAAATGCTGAATATGCTTTACATTGAACTGAAACAGGAATGGCCCCTTTGTATAGATGTGCAGTTCCCTTTCTTAGTCCCTCAAGCCTTCTGTTAGGTTTCCAAAATTACAGAGCAATCTCTAAAGACCATGTTCGTACTGGATAGAGGGGATGGATGGCAATCTAACATCCATCTTACCCTACATAGACCATCTTATTCAATTAAGAAATTTTCTTCTTGTTTTCTTGCAAAAAAATGTATTCAACAGAGGGCTTGTGATGCAGTTCAGTTAAGTGTTGGGGTACACCCAGGGAATGCTTCTGGGAGAGATCCCTGTGTGATATTAGAGACCATTTGTTCTGTACTCTGGGCATCACCATGACTGGGCTTTGGTGTCAACAATTCTTGTAGGGCAAGGTAGAAGCAAAATCGGTACATGGACGAAAACTAATAGAACACAGAACAAAGTCAGGGTCCTTCTGTCGAGAACTGAGACAAACAGCCCGAATGAGAGCTGTATGTGCGGCACATGTATCACCCAAGAAAGAGACAAAATTTAAGGCACTTGGAGAAAAAACAAAGACAAATGAGTTCATTAAAAATGGAATTGATCCCAAAATATTTCCTGAGGGGAGCTATTTAAGTTGAAATGAAAGGACCTCTGATATAACTTCAAACCACTGAAAATGAGTTTGCTCATAAGTGTAAATATATACTCACACATGTGAAAACTACACACACATGCGCACACATTTGTATATACATGAAAATTAGTATCATCATTTTGATTTGTGACTTCAATGTTATCTGTAGTATTTAATAGAAATAGACAAAATAATTATGAATTTATGTTGATGAATATTATTGTGTAAAGAAATAGTTTATAAAATCAATAGCAAGAAGTTGGAAGAATATTGAGCTGTTAGGAGCAAATTTTTCATTATTAAAATTATCTTTATTTAGCTAGTTTTCATTGCATAACTATATTGTAGCTGTTTTCCTGATTTTAATATAGTAATTGAAAAAATTTTGTTGGTTATTTTATTTATTTAAATTTTCAATGTTATCACTCTTCCTGCTTTTCCCCCCCAAAAAACTTTATTCTCCATGCTTCTATGAGGGTGCTTTCCTACCTACCCACCCACTCCCACCTAACCACCCTAGCATTCCCCTATGCATCAAGCCTTCATAGGACCAAGACCCTCCCTTCTCATTGATGCCAGATAGAGCCATCCTCTGCTACATATGCAGCTGGAGCCTTAAGTTCCTTCATATGTATTCTTTGGTTGGTGGTTTAATCCCTGAGAGCTCTGGGAGGTTTGGTTGGTTGGTAGCCTTGTTCTTCCTAAAGGTGTTTCAAACCCCTTCAGGTTCTTCAGTCCTTCCCCTAAGTCCTCCATAGGTGTCCCAGTGGTTAGCCTGAAGGTTGGCTGCAAACTTTGCATCTGTATCAGTGAGACTCTGACAGTGCCTCTCAGAAGACATCCATATCAGACTCCTGTCAGCAACACTTCTTGGTATCAGCAATAGTGACTGGATTTGGTGGCTGCATATGAGATGGATCCCCAGGTGGGGTAGTCTCTGGATGACCTTTCCTTCAGTATCTGCTCCACTTTTTGTCCTTGTATTTCCTCTAGAGAGGAGCCATTCGGGTTAAAATTTGAAGATGAATGGGTGGCGCCATTCCTCAATAAGGGGTCATGCCTAGTTTCTAGATATAGTCTCAATAGCTTCTCTGTCTCTGTCTCTCTGTCTCTCTGTCTCTGTCTCTCTGTCTCTCTGTCTCTCTCTCTCTCTCTCTCTCTCTCTCTCTCTCTCTCTCTCTCTCTCTCTCTTTCTCTATCTCTCTCTCTCTCTCCTTTGTTGGATATTGCAGCTATTGTCATCCTCACTGGTTCCTGGGGAGTTCCTTGCTTTTCTGGAGACTGAGACTTTCTGTTGGCTACACCAAGTTCCCCATCCCCCATTCCTACACAATGCTGTTCAATTTCCTGACACTCTGTATATTATCCCTTTCTCCTCCCACCTGATCCTACCCCAATTTTCCCTCTTCCCCTCCTCTCCTTTTTCCAAGTCTCTCTTTTCCTCTACCCCCTATGATTATTTTGATTCCCCTTTCTAAGTAGGACTGCAGTATCCCCACTTTGGTCTTACTTCCCTAACCTAAAGAAACAGATGACCATAAACACACAAAGCTTATAGAACTCCAAATAGATTGGGCCAGAAAATAAATTTTTCCTGTCACATAATAATCAAAACACCAAATGCACAAAACAAATAGAGAATATTAAAAGCAGCAAGGTAAAAAGGTCAAGTAACATATAAAGGTAGGCCTATCAGAATTACACGAGACTTCACAACAGAGACTATTAATGCTAGAAGATCCTGGACAGATGTCAAACAGACCCTAAGAGAACAAAAATGCCAGGCCAGGCTTCTATAACCAGCAAAACTCTCAATTTCCATAGATTGTGAAACCAAGATATTCTATGACAAAACCATATTTAAACAATATCGTTAAACAAATCCAGCCCTACAAAGGATCTTAGCTGAAAAACTCCAACACAAGGAGGGAAACTATTCCCAAGGAAAGGCAAAAGATTAATCTTTCAACAAACACAAAAAGAAGATAGCCACACAAACGTAATTCTCCTTCTAACAACAAAAACAACAGGAAGCAACAATCACTGGTCCTTAATATCTCATAACATAAATGGACTCAATTTCCCAATAAATGGACGTTGACTAACCGATTGGATAAGTAAACAGAACACAGCATTTTGCTGCATACAGGAAACATACTTTAATGACAAAGACAGACACTATGTTAGAGTCAAAGGCTAGAAAAACTTTTCCAAGCAAATGGTCCCAAGAAACAAGCTGGAACCGCCAGCCATTATAATATCGAGTAAATAGATTTTCAACAAAACGTTATCAAAAAAGAATAAGGAAGAACATTTTATACACATCAAAGAAAAAAAAATCTAACAAGATGAACTCTCAATTCTGGACATCTATGCTTCAAATGCCTGTATTCAATAATTACATTCTTAAACAATTATAACAATGATAAAATGGCAGTAAGGGTTTAAAAAAGGGTGTAACATTATGTGTTCACCTCATGCTCCTGGAATGCCTTTCAGCTTCATGGATAAAATTTTGCTTCATTTAAAAGCCCAGATTCAAAGGAGATGTGCAAAAGGTATAATCTTTCTACTGGGTAAAAACCAAGGGCTAAGTCTCATTGTAAGGCATCCTTCAAGCTACGTTTTCATTTATGATCGAAATAAATAATCCAGAATAAAGAAATTTTCATAAGTTCACAGTGTTTGATCATGGTGAACTTTGTGGCTTTATATTACAGTTTGCTTGTACCACTGACTGACCCTCTGTTCTTTAGTGGACTTCAGATATATTTCTGCCAAACTAACCATTTAACACCTTCAGAGGGTGACAAAATCAAGAAAGTCATATAATACATACTCTGTTTTCTTAGCAGTTATGTCTCCACTTTGTCCCTGCCCTTCTGATGAGTGATAGCCTGTTCCTGGATGTGTGTCAGGGGACACCATAGACCACAGACTTCTCAGCTTGAAATAAGTAAGCATGGGCATTTTCCCCTGAGATTTCCAGGAACCTTGCTTCCTTAGGGATACAGGAACTGCACTAACAGGGTAGACACTAATAAATAACACCTTCTCTTTTCTTAGGATGTTAAGGAATTTCTTCTCAAGACAGGGGTCTTTAGACAGCCTTCTCTTGAGTCAGTAATGTGATTGGTTTGCTGATAGCACAATGATGTTCATTAGCATCATATTGGGATGGGACTAGAGCACCACAGAAAGCACTGAGTTCTCCTTTGTGTCTGCAGAATATTTGTAATCTATTGTAAGTCTTATTACTTATTTTCCACATTTGACAAATGCTTACTACCTCCATATAAGCGAAGATAACAGGAGCTGCTGGAATTTGACGGGGGAAATTTATTAGCACTGGTCAGGTCAAAGGGGTAGTTTATACTGGAATAAATAGTTATAAACACACTACTTTTCTGGTATCATTAAAATGTTATTGACAGATCTTCAATCAGACTTAGAGGACTTCATGTATCGAGAAAGCCAAGAGCTAGGTTTTACAAACACCTGCATTATGAAAATATGCTCTTTCTAACAAAATATGATAAGGCAATGCTCATTTTACTAATACATGTTTTCATGTTAACTTTACATCTGGAAACTTCCCACATTCTCTTGTGAGAAATCCTGATGACATGCTTCAAGTATTCTGTTAGCTTATAGTGGTGTATGAATTTAAATGTATTTTCAATTTTCATAGGATTCCCCAGCTATGTTATTGAGACTCAGGAAGTAAAATGACTGAGAACTGACATGAGAAAGGACTGCCAGGCCACATTGGGAACCTTGACTCTTCCTTACATCATTGCCTCCTGGTTCTGCCTGGCTGTCGGGGGCTGAGGCAAGCAGGGTACCTGATTAATGCCATCCTAGTAATAGTTAGCCTCCCTGCAGACAAATCACTCTGGCAGGAAACTCCCAAGGAGACATTATTTTCCTTATGCATCTTCAAATTAAACCACAATGTTTTGTTACTGTTCGAAGGAAATGAGAAAATAACTGCTCTCAAATATAAAATCCGTGCACGCTTATGCTTAGCAGAATTAACACAAGGAAACACTGCACAAGAGCCTTCAGAGCGACCTGTCAACAGCCTCTTCAGACGCTTGCCACACTCTGAAGTATGTAATTCAGGACCTGGAGATGACTCGTGTCCTGCACTGACCTATGAGTGCATGTCAGACACACAAGGAGAGTGCAGGGGAATGACACAGCCAAGAGCCATAGCCTCTGATACTCATGAACTCGTGGATTTATGAATGCTTTGCAGGGTTTGTGCAAAAAGACCCTGCAGGGTGCTCTCTACAGTCTTCTTAGAGAGATGAGATCACCTAGAAAACATCTGAATTTATTTGTATGAGATTGGAGGGAGATGCTGGGGCAAAAATAGGAGAAAGGGGCTTGAACTCTATGTGTAATTGATTTCAGAATCTATGTGTGTTTTGGTGTGTATGTGTGTATGTCCATGTGTGTGTGTGCACATGTATTTATGCACATACACATGTATACATGCTTCATTCTATACATATTATCTGAAGATAAATATTTAACTTTATAATAGATGCCATGAAACTCATGCATATTGGCATATGCTTAAAGCACAAATGTAAACATGCAAACATTAAATTAATATATTTACCTACATATGCATCTAATTAAAAAATTATAAGCTTTATGTGCATTAAAAATATTATATGCTTATTATATCATATTGTGATTGAATCTGAAACCTTCCAATAGATTGTTTTGTCAATTAAAACATTAATAATTTGGAATTTATTTCCTTTCATTTCATGTGCCTAAGTCTTTTACCTGCAACTATGTAAGAGTATCATGTGTGCCTAGTACCCTTGAAAGCTAGAACATAGTGCTAGATACCCTGGATATGGAATTACAGGAAACTGAAGTGTCTTGTAGGTACTGGAAACTGAACCTGGGACCTCTGCAAGAGCAGCTAGTGCTCTTACTCACTGAGCCCTCTCTCCAGACTCTTACTATTGTGTGGATATTATATGTGTGTGTATGTATATACTATGCACATGTGGTTGTTAGTAGAAGTAAGGAGAGAGTGTGGAATCTCCTGGAGCTGGCGTTTTTGCTTGGTGTGAGCCATCAGACATGGGTGCTTAGAACCAAAAAAAGATTCAGTTGCTTTGAAAAGCAGAGAACACTCTTAACTGCTGAACCATCTCTCTGGTTCCAGTTCATTGACTTTTAAATATAGAATATACTATTTTATGTATCATAAGTACTCTTAGCCATTTGACTTTAAAGTGATTTTAAAATATTTTATTTAAGAGCATTGTAATGAATTCACTAAAGGTTCTTATATATTTTGCCATACACACACACAAACACACATATGTATTTATATTAAATATAAATATAAGGAAATAACAAGGTATTAAAAGCTTTCTTAAGACATACCAAAATGACTGCACTTACCTGTACAAACATTTAAATATGTCAGTATCAATAGTAATAGATGTCTTGTGACATAGCTTCTTTTTATATCTTTTCATTTCAAAATTTGTAATGGCTATTAAAAATAGTATAAAATATAAAATAAATACAACCTGTTTCATTCATTTTAATCATTTAAATTATCTATTACACAATAGAAGTTTAGCAGTGCAACTAGGAAACCAACAAAATAATTGGATTTACTTATTCAGAAGCCTCAGGATTTCTTCATATGTATCTGTGCACTGTGGTCCCTGCAATGCTCAGGTTCTTTGAACATGTGAATCCTAAGAGAACAGAAGCTGAGAATCACATCAACAGGAGCACTTCCTGCAGATGCTGGCAGTCATCCTTGGAAAGAGCATATGGTCTGACACTTGGGAGATTATAACACACAGTATAGCACGCACACAATGTCGAGGTCATGGATTAAAAACAATTAATTCCTGTCTCCTTACAGAAGGCGAGTCATGTCACTTCTAGTCCTGAGATCACAGAGATTCAAATTCAGGAAAAAGAAATTTAAAAATTGTGGGTCATTAAAGGTCACCGAAGATTATTTAAGATCACTGAAGGTCACATATTCTGACTATCACATTTAATGACTTAACCTTAAATGAATATATTAGATTGACTTTGCTGTGTTCCTAATCAGCAAGTCTTATATTGGTAAATGTAGAAAAATAAGTTAATACTCTGTTTCAAAGAATATGTCAATTTTTGTGAAACCATGAGGTATTAACATTAAATGCAATGGAAAAACTTTGTATATGACCCATGGGTGAGGAGTGTAAGCCCATGCACCCAATCCACACACACTATGGTGTCTGACTCATTTCTCCTGCTTAATAAATAAGGAGAGAGGAATGAGTCAACATATTCTGCTCATTTAATGAAGGGTGTCAGGTTTGAATTTCAAAGTTATGTTTGTTTCAAAATCAACCAATTTTCTCTCCAAAAAGATCCATCAAAGACAAATACCTGTGTAGCTATGACACCAAATGGAATGAGCAGTCCCTCGAACCCTTCACCCCACACTGAACAGGATGCTTATTAGACTTCAGACAGACTCCCCAGGGTCAAAGATTCTAATTGCCAGCTTCATAAAAATATATCATAAAGTAAAGCATATCATAATATCATACTGTGCACTTTTCCATAAATGTGCAGTAGGTGAAGCCTGGAAGTATATGGGCTTGTTCTCTGGGTGCTGTATGAAGACTTGGGATTCACTGAGAATATGCATTAGTTACAGGACCCTGGAGAGATGCAAAGGAACCGGCATGCCTTTGTATTGCAACCTGCAGTCTTAGTAGCAATATGGTATTAGAGATGGTAAGCTCTCCCATTAATGCTTCATCTACTGCTGTTCAACACAAACGGTCACTGTGAGCATCTATGCCTATAACCTCAAGATTACATCTGCAATACTTGACCTCATGGACATTTTACCCAGGGATGTTTGCATGCTGTGTCTACTTCCCCTAAGATTAGAGGATAGAAATAAATACCACCAAGACAACAGAAGAAGGCATGCAGGAAGTATATCTCTAAAAGCAACATGCACTTTTCATTAAAAATGAAGAAATTATTTGTAATGCATAAGCACAGGCTACTCTGAGAACAGTGTTTGAGATTTTCATTCCAAAAAGCACAGTTTAGTGTCTCATAACTCAAACCTAGGTAGCTACACAGGAAAAGTGTGCCTTTCCACCTCTAAGTAAAGAAGTATGAAACTTCATTTTGCTGTATTTGTGTTTATTCCTGTAGTTAGTATATTTAAAAACTAAGAGGGAATAATTGCACTTTTGTAAGACCATGCATCTTCATTGGTAGGAAACTAACAATTCATTTGACTTTTATATCTTAGGCTAACAGAAATCAGAACAGAAATAGCAAGCTAATTCCGGCCACCCCTTCTTGGTGGTTCAACATCCATAAAGCTAGCGATGAACTAGAAGCCAGTGAGTGCACTGTGGGTTAGTGTCTGGCCCCAGCTTATGGACAGTTGATGGAGACCTGATGGACAAAGTTGGAAAGTACTCCGAGAGACAGGCGTTGCTACAGATTGAGAAGAATGTGTTTGAGGTTAAGGCAGGGGTTATATAGCAGGAGTTCAGTGTGAATGGAGTCTGAGAGGACTTTTGGCATTGCAGCTAAACATGGTAGGCTGGATGGCTGTCAGCCCCAATGAGGAGGTGCTAGTGAATTTTTACTGAGTATTATTGGGGTTTCTGCAAAAATATGGCTTTTAATATAGAAAATGTTAGGTTATTTATTTCCAGTGAATCATTAGACCAGGGGTGATGGTATTGTCTACATTATTTCTCTTTTTACCCCCAGAAGCTCTGCCATGACTAACACACACTGAGGTGACCACATGTCTGTGCTGACAATGAATCCAACCCAACCCTGGCCGAGTCAAAGCAGGGGAAATAGGCAAGGTTGGGAGCACACTGGTAAGGCATCTGGGAAAAAGCAGGCAGTTAGGAGGGATGCATTGTAGGAAGTCCCAAATTAGAGGACATTTTAAGATAAAAAGAGTTGCAGGCTCTTGCTCTTCCCTTCTTGCTCCCACTCTGTCTCCTCATTCCTCCCCCCTACTTTATCCCCATCCCCTTACCCCCTCTTCATATGCTCATGTCTGGCCTCTACTTCTCCTCTCTTCTCTTCTCTTCTCCTCTCTTCACTTCTCTTCTCTTCTCTTCTCTACTCTCATCTTTTCTCCTCCCCTCCCCTCCTCTCCCTCGCTCTCTCCTCCCCCCTCTCTCTCTGCCTTTCTTTTACCTATTCTACTACCCCCTCAACTCCCATCCCCATGTCCTGAATAAACTCTATTCTGTACAAAAATTATATAAATAAAAAGAGTTGCAAAACGGTTTAGATTATATAAAAATGTCAGGTAAACAAGAGTAAGAATCATTCATTGGCTTAGCCACGTGAAGGATCTGTAGTGATGACAATAAGGCCACTTCGGGTTGAAAATACAAATATCCGGAGTCCAGAGGCTCAAAGAGACTTACTCTTTATGCAAAGTGTTACATGCTGCAATTAATTACACAAAGTGCCATGCTGATTTATGTCGAGGTGGGTTGAAATCCTGTTTCAGTCTAATTCAACTTAATTAGTGACCTGAAATACCAATTTTCCTTCAAAACGTGAAGTGTGAAATAAAACCTCTGGTCTGTGGATAAGGTGTTTTTGTGCAGTATTAGACTGTATTAGCTGCTTGCTTCATTGTTGTGACCAAATATCTGACACACATAAGGGATAAAGGCTTTCTTCTGGCTGTCAGTTCCAGGGATAGCAACTATCTTGGCAGGCAGGGTGTGGTGAAAGAAGCAAAGGCAGGCGGCTGGTCACATCGCATCCATAATAGGGAGAGGGAAATGAATGCTCTGCTCCATTGACTTTCCCTGCACTATTCAGTCAGGGTTACAACCCACAGAATTGTGCTACCCATGTGATGGGTTTACCCTCTTCAATTAACCTATTCTACACAATACATCCTATATTTGATGGTT
Source organism: Micromys minutus (assembly GCF_963924665.1). Classification (NCBI taxonomy): domain Eukaryota; kingdom Metazoa; phylum Chordata; class Mammalia; order Rodentia; family Muridae; genus Micromys; species Micromys minutus. Next base: position 49,701,473 of record NC_137983.1, on the reverse strand, counting down.
TGCTTTCAGGCTTATTCTACATCCATCAAGTCAACAGTCCAGGTTACCCATCATATAGACCAATATAAAAACCCTCCAGGAAGCTCTGTCTGCCTTTCCTTCAAGTACCAAATGGCATCTCAGGAGCTGCAGATTAGACACACATACCATTGACTCCATAGCTGTGAATGAATGCAGCCTTCGGTGCCCATCGTTCATAAAACAAATACTTATTCTTCTATGCAAGCCCTGTCATTGTTGATATTGTTACACACAGGGAACTGACCATACATTTTCCTTTAAGTTCTTGATAAAGAAAAATGGATCTTTTAAAATTCAATATTATGAATGCAAAACGACATAGACAGTGTTTGATAAAGCCACGATTTCTGACCATGTTTCTTTCTTGCAGGTTGCTGTGACTTTTATTGCTAGAAGGGAATATTTTTAAGTCAACAGTGCTGGATCATTCTAGAACTTTCTTTGATGCTGAGTTTCTCCTGAGAGAAATACCCAAAGCTCCTAAGATTCCTCACTAAAGATGAGGAGAAGAATCATATATTTTTAACTTATGTGTCATGTATGCGTGCTGGTTAGGCCAGTGGTCTTCCTGGCTTTTATTTTATGTGTAGGAAAACAGTTCTGGTTACACAAATTGTTCTCAAATAATTCTCTTACTTATAAAAAATTAATGTGATTGAAAACCCTGACAGATTTATTTCATCAATGATGTTTAAGCATGGGGATAATTTTCTCGTAAGAAGATGGCAATACAAACATCATTATGAGGCCCCATTCTGTTTCCTCTGCTCCTCTTTCTGTCTGTCTTTCTTTCTTCCCCATGTCCTGGTGAAGAGGCTTAGTATGGTAACAGACAGGAAGCCTGTAAGCTAGTGTTTGCAGTAAAGTCACTTCCCACTCTGCCCTTTTCACCAGTAGATTACTCCCTAGTTGGTGACATTATTTTAATCTTTCAAACTGATTTTCTTCCAGTAAGGAAATGTAGGACACATTTATTAATGCACTATATAGGGAACACACTTTCTCACACGTAGCAACCAAAATACAACCTAGACTTCTTCCAGCCAGTGAAACGCAAGCCCAGTTAGAACCAAATTGGAAAGGCACCTGTACCAATGAGTTCAGGGAGTGGCCTGCTACAGGCTACTTCTATGTTTGCAGAAGGACTCAGGGGGCAAGGCTTCTTTGAGGAAGTCATATTTTTCTTCAGACTGACAGGTTACTAACTGAGTAGAGATGACACTAGGCAGATGCTGCTTCCTCTCACATGATGCAATGAAATCTGACATAGGTAAATTATAAGTACATTTGCCCTCCCAGAAGACATGGAGGACTGCAGAGAGTTGCCTCACAGCCAATGGTTATTTCAGCAGAAAGATGATTCAAAATTTAAATTCCTTCTTTAGTCAATTAGACGTGGAGCCATTCTCAGTTAGAAGAGGTGAGCTGATTTGTCTTAATTTAAAAAATTAATGTTAATGGAGTCTACTTTTCAAATGTAAGATAGAAAAATAGTGTAAACATATCTGAAAATATTCCATTACCTGATTACCCTTAACTTAAATATGCAAACGCCACACACATCATCAACTATCCCTCCAGCCACCATGCATACTGGTTTGTAATCAGAGCCTATTTCTGAAGTATCATACCTAGTGTGTAATGAACTATGCGTTTCTAAATGGCGTGCTGTGAAAAAGGCAGCAAACAAAGGGAAAAGGAACTTGGTTGAATTTATTCCTGATTTTTTTTAAGTGTCAGAAGGCCTCTTTCCATTTCTGGATGAGTCAGGAGGGATTGTGAAGGTAAATGTGATTGTTGCAGGAAAAGCAGCTGTCTTTCCCATCGCACTGTCTGCTGACAGCTTGCTAAGGTGCAGTTGGGCTGTGCCTCCACTGTACACTGAATGTGTGGCATTGGTCTTGCTTTAGAAGAAACCAGACAAGGTCTTGAAAATGTCTCACACTAGGAATATTTTTGTTGGAAAAAGGGTTGATTAATCTTGCTACATGCTTAAGTGTCTAATCTAGCTTAACCGTGCTTCTTGTCTAATTGAGCTTAATTCACAAATTATGAAACAAAGTGTTAGGTACAACAAGAAATACAAAAAACAATATAAAACTCCAGAAGTCTGGGCTCCCTGCTCTCCATAGATCAACTAGAGATATCTTGCATAACTACATATAAACACACACACATACACACACACACACATAAACACACACACATATATAAAACGTACACATATATAGCAATTCACAAAGGAAGATAAATAGAGATATAACCAAAGTACTAAGCAACTATCAAGATTTGTATTTATTCTGTGTTTATTTAGATATGTTATTCTTCTTAATATTTGAGATATTGAACATTTTTTAGAACAATGGACCTAAAACAAAAATGCAATCATACCATTTATTTTCCAATTTAAACATCTTCAGTATCTTCAAATAATATTTATAAACTTATTTACTGTTTATTGAGAGCAGGAGTGACGTTAATATACTCATCATGTTAAAGCTACTACATTCTCTGAAGAAATGAATGACTGAGTTAGTGCACAGATTCATTGGAAAGCCCAACAAGGGCCAGCATGTTAAAACAGTTGAGATTCTTGCTGGGTAAAGCTTTGTCTTACTGTTCCTACTGTTGCTCTGGGATGATTGACTTATAGCTGGAAGCTGCTGTGGTTATATCCTCTGACCAAGGTACCAATGTGCCAAGGTCAGCCAAGTGCAAAGACTGAGCAGACCCACTAAGATGATAAGGCAGTTCTAGATGCTCCTGCTTCAAACCCACATTGTATGAGATGAACAGGCCACAGTCTGTTTAGAGAAATGTCATATACTCAACGACATATGACACAGACACTGAATCTCTTCTCAGTATTTTCCCAAATTAGCAACTCCTGACAAATACCACTGACCAGTTTCTCTGCTCCTTCTCTACCCCTTTGGGTTCTAGGCAGTTTCTAGCTTTTTCTTTAATAATTAACTAATGGACATTGCATGGGTTATTTTTCAAAACCATTAGTTATAGCAAATTTAGTCACCAACATGATGGAATTCTGCAATGCCCAGGGCATTAGTGAGGTTTACCTCAGAGAGGGTCACTGTCCCCAGAAGATCTGTCCTGTATGTCTGTGGCACTATCCTAAGGGCTATTGTCTTTGACTGACTAAAACAGAAGAAAGGAGAAAGGCATCTGAGCACCATCTCTCTCTTCCCTATCTCTTGATCCTCCAGGTTGTGATCAGACAGTTTCTAACTCCATCCAGGGTTGGTCCTGTGTCTGTCCTCTCTACCTCAATGGATCATACTCTCGAAGTCCTGTACCCAGTAAGGCTTTTTTCCCATTACTTTTTTTTTTTTATTGTCAAATATTTGGATTCAGCAATGGACAAAACTACAATTAAAATCTAAGAATACACTCCATTTGCTGGACAATAAGAAAAAAAGGTATGTCATACAAAACATTTGGGAGAATCGCTGTTTCTCTGAATCCACTTGCTATGTGCACTAGTAGGAATTAACAAATCATAGGAAAGAAGCCAAAAGGAAAGGCCATAAGTTAAGTGACATGTCTTGAGTGTGCTGCTACCTTCACAGAGAGCTAGGTCCTTGAGTACTATGTCTTCTGCCAAATTAGAAATCCTGTGCATAAGAGCTATGGTATTTGATTGGAATGAGGATGGGTGTCCCTGACAATCACTTTGTAACAACTATAGCACTCCTGGGGTATGTTCATCACCTTGAAGAATAACTCCACATCTCTGTGATGAATAGGCTTGTCTCAAGAAGACTGTGGATAAATAAAGTTGAATGTGACCTAGGGTAACTCTCTATGTTGATTCTTTTTAAAACCTTTCTTAAAAAAATGGCACTTAGTGGCTTCACTGTATACCAGGTCTGTCTTTGGATATATCAGAAAACCATGACAAAACCATATGTCAAAGTTTGTAAAACTTGTGCCCTATTTTGGATTCCCTGTTTTGTTTTTCTGTAATGCCAGTGCCCTCTATAAATAGCTTCAGACATGATCATTAATGAGGTCTCTACAAAGCTTAAGGGGATCTAGTCATAAGTGCAATTGGTTCTCCAACCCCTGGCTGTCTGTGAAGGCAGCAGATAGCACAACTCACATCATCTAGCAAATAGTATTTTAGCTTCTTCCCTGCAACTTGTTAATGCCCATCAGACCCAGCTTGTGCACACTGTCCTTTGCATAAAAAGAAGCAGTGAGCTCCCACTAGACACCGGATAGAGTAGCAACTTCTTAGTGTAGGAATGAAACTCAGCAGTGAATTTCTGCTTCATCTGAAATTCATGCATTTCCCACTGCATTGTTGAGTGATTTTATTTTATTTGACAGAATAAGCAGGTAGTTATATTAAGGGATGAATCTGTGTCTTGGGTAAACTTATTTATTTCAACACACACACACACACACACACACACACACTCAAAATGGAATGCGTAAGACAGAAAATCCTGTCAAAAGATCACAAAATGTTTCTTATCTCTCAAGAGGTCATCATAAAATTTATAAAATTTATGCTGGCACAGGAATTCTGAACATAATTTTGCATGTAAAACTGAGGACAGAGGCTGGAGAGATGGCTCAGTAGTTAAGAGCACTGGCTGTTCTTCTAGAGGTTCTGAGCAACCACATGGTGGCTCACAACCATCTGCAATGAGATCTGATGTCCTCTTCTTGTGCATCTGAAAACAGCTACAGTGTACTTATATATAAAATAAATAAATAAATCTGTTTTTAAGCTGAAGATAGCCATGGAAGCTCCTAAATTGAAGCTCCAACTTCTTATTTCTACACCTCGATTTTCAAATTACCCACCTGTGTGATGCCATACTTCAAAAGTTTCAACTATACTAAGGCCCTCCTTCTAACCCATCATAACTTTTCTATTCTGTATGATAATCAGCCTCACTTAGGACCCAGATATAAACCAAGTGTGTAGACAGAGTTAAGTGTGACACCTAAGACAGAAGTGAGTCCCTAACAAAAGCAGCCCCGAGGGCATGGTTTCTCTCTATCAAATGCATATTCAACCCTTGGTGCTAACAGCCAGTAGATATGTTATTCAGGAAATGTTTCTCCTGTCATTCTTGCTTTCTGGATGGGCAAAGAACCCAGATGAGAGTCAAGGTTAGCTACAGCAGAGAAGTCAGGACAAATAAAATGCAAGCACCCCAGAGAGAGCTCAGAGTGGGCTACACAAAAATTCACCCCAGAGGTTGTGTATGATTAGCTCAGAGAGTTCTACATCATGAATTTCCAATGAGCTTTTAATAAAGATTTATGAGGAAGCTGACAGTTTCATGAGGCAAAGTGGCTGTTCTTGCCTCCAAATTCAAAGTCAACCAGACTTCCTTTTTTAGGGAATTTCTTCCCATGAGTCTCTTAAGCACCCCATCAAGGGGATCAAAATCACAATGCAAATGATATTAAAGTCTTTTTATGAGGCTGGTCTTTTCTCAGTATGCATGTGGTATGTGTGGCAGTTACAATGGTGCCCTGGTACCTTATTTTCTGATATCATTAGAATAAGCTGTGATTGTTATTAGGTTTAACCACAGTGGGAAAATGGTTTTCAGAAGACACACTTCCCATGACCGACCAGAGATTCACTGAGGCACTCTCTTCCCTTACAAGAATCAGATACATTTGGAATACAGGAAGGTATAGATATGGCCTCGTTCTGCCCACACACAGAGCCTAAGCTTATGCACACTAACATACAGTAAAGGATTAGGTTACACCATTTAGAATAAACAGGACATGTGACAGATATGACACCGTGCATTATAGATATGTATGAGACTCTAGACCTTGATGGTGTCTACACTCAGTAAGAATGGACAAGGAATGTGGGCGAGTCAATTCTTGTAGTGACCTAAAACATCTGGTAGAACAAGCACAAGCCCCGCCCCCCGCACCTCCAAGGAAGGCAGCTCATACCATGTCCTGAGAGCATCACCAACCTAGTGTCCTGAGGGAAACGAGTTCACTCTAACAGAAGAAAATCTGGCAATGGAACAAAGTGGGAAGCCCAATACCATGGGAGGTGGACAAATCCAAGGGTGGGCTATGCAGAAGCAGAGCATAAAATGAACATTTTCTGTGTCTCCTCGTAAATGGGAGAATGGCCAGAAAGCTTGTTTAGATTAGTAATAGGGTAATAAAATACAGCAAATAAAACATGTAAATATTCCTGGCCCAAACTCTAGACTTTAGAAATAAAATATAAATGCAACAAGAATATTGTAAGCTAGTAATAATGCAATATTGGGTGAAATTAAGCAAAACTTTGGAATAGGAAAGGCAGAGCATAAAATCAACAACAACAAAAAACATGTTCAGAGAGTCTAGGTTTTATTGAATGGCAAGAGCACAAAGGCCTAAGAGACATAGTAGGCAGGATCTGGCTGGTGGTTTATTGGTATTTCAGAAGATGGTTGAATACCCACAATCAAACATTAAATAGAGCTTGGAGAATACTATGAAAGAGGGGAAAGAAGAATTGAACAAGCCAGAACACAATAAAAAAAAAAAAAAAACCTACATGTGCTATAAAATACAGGTACCATGTTACAATCACAGACACAAAGAAGCTAAACAAGAAGGAAGTTCCAAATGAGGATGCTTGAATCTCACTTAGAAGGGAGTATGAAATTGTCATAGTAGACAGATGGAGAGAGGGAATTGGGAGGAAGGTGAAAAGGGAAAGGGAATGGGGATTTAGACTAGGTGTGGGGAAGGACAGGAGAGAAGGTTACATGGCCATAAAGATGAATGGAAATCTGCATCTCAGAGGGATGAAGAGGTAAGGGGCAGCTCCAGGATGGGACAGAGACCTAGTATAAAGAAGGCACTGAAGAATCAATACATTGGGAATATGGAACTTGAAGAAGCCACCTCCTGTAGCCAGACAAGAACCCTAGTGGAGTAATAGATACCAACCTACCCTCAAAACTTTCAACCCCAAATTTGTCCTGTCTATAAGTAGTGCAGGCACAGGGGAGGGAACAGAGACCAAAGGAATGGCCAACCAAAAACCTACTCAACTTGAGACTATCTCATGATGAAGTACCAATCCCTAACAGTATTGGTGATAATCTGTTATGCTTACAGACAGGAGCATGTTTTCCTCTGAGAGGATCAACCCAGGAGCTGACTCAGATACAGATACCCACAGCCAAAGAGCAGGTAAAGCTTGGGAACTCTAATGGAAGAATAGGAGGATCTTGGGCCCCAAAGATTTTAGGTACTCCACTGGAAGACCAACCGAGTCAACTAACCTGGGCCCTTGAGGCTCTCAGAGTCTGATGCATGTGTATATGTTCATTTATATGCGTGTGGGTTCATATATGTGTCTGTGTATGTGTATGTGTGTGTACACATGTATACATGTGTATGGTGATTGATTTGGTATCACTTACTAGTTTATTTTCTGAAGAACTGTTGTCACATTGGTTGGGTAAAGGCAGGGTAGAAAAGCCTCAATTGATAGTAGAGAGGCAGCATTGCTTCATTTATCATTGGCTGCTATGCTTTCATTGGAACAAATTATGACCCGATTATGACATGTCCAAAAATAATGGGAAAGAAAAGGTACTAGTGAACTGGCTGTGCTTTAAACTAAATTAAGCTTAGCCAGTGGGTACAGGACAGATGTGGTCCACCTTCATCACCCAACTTCTCTGCTCCCATATGTCAACCCTGGCTATTTATTTTAAACACGTCAAAGCAAAAGTTAGTGCATTTGCTACTACAGCCCATGGCAAGCCACTAAAGTTGGCTACAGACAAACCCTGCTAGATGTTCACCTTGTCCCCACAGCTGGTATTCTAAAATAGCTTACATCCACCTTTCTTTTCCTGTGGAATTGGATGACCTCCCACATCTGGATCTACACAGATCACCCCTGAAGCATCTGATTTTTATTCTCAGATTCATTGCCTGCACAGAGAACACACTGAGCTCCCGTGACAGATAACCCTGTCAGCTTGAAGTGTTAGGGAGAGAGTTTCTAGTTTAGGGTAGCTGAAGTGAGAAGGCCCACACTAATAGTGGGTGGCACCACTAAGTGAGATGGAGTTCAAGAATATGAGAGTATGAGTATCTATATTCATCTATTTTTGACTATTAATACGATGACATCAACTGCTTCACACTCTGGTCTCCATGCCTTCCCTGCTGTAAGGGGCTCTACTCAAACCAAGAGCCATATAGAACTTTCCTTAAATTACTTTTGTATCTTGGTACTCTGGGTATCTTGTCTAGGTAAGAATAGAGAGGAATTTGACACTCCATGCACATGATGCCTTTGCACTCTAGGGGTCCTGTTTCTGACATTCTCCTATTGATGTGGATAGCTGGACTCCTCCTTCCTCCCACTGTTACCATGGGAACAAGGTCTAGTGACCATCATATAAGCTTTGCTATTATCCTGGCCTGTTCATCCACAGCTTATTTTACTGCAGAGCTTTACCCACCATGATATATTATCTTCACATTACTCGGCTTTCTCATGGTTTATTCCTGTCTTTTCCCAGACATGTAAAATTCCTCAGGATAGGGTCTTTCTCAGTATTGTATTTCAAGAAGCTACAACAGCATTGGCATTCACTCCTTGTCTGCTAAATAACAAAATAAGCATCCTGAAGACTAGAACAATCTCCTTTTTGGTAACTGCATAAAAGCTTAATCAGCATTCCTGATTCTGCAAATAATCACCCCCCTCCCTCCCCAGTGCAAAATATCACAGCAGTTGTCTCTCTAGTCATCTTTGAGATACTAAATAACTAAGCATAAATAGCTACACACGTTTAGTGGCCAATAGACACTGATAAATTAAAGAGTGTGCAAAGCATCGCCTGCTCTTGAGTCAGAAGGTGACAAGTCTCATTTCACCCATGGCAGCCTGCAACTGTCATGTAAAATTCTGATCTGATCTCGATTCATTAAAGTGAAGAGATATGTCACAGCTTGGAGGTCCACCATCTTACCCAGTTACAGAGATCAACTGCCATGATGTCGCTCTTGTTTTGAGTTGGAGGTTTCAGAAAAAAAAAAGTTTCTTATCTGCACACTACCACATACAAGCATACAGGTAAGCATTGCATATACCCACATGACCATTAATATGTGCCAGGGGATAGGTACAAAGAAAAAAAATAGCCTTCAGAGAATGCATGCCACATCTGCATTGAGAGAGGAAATAAATGCCCAAAGAAGAGATTTGTCAGGGTGTGGAGTTTTAGAGATAAGCTCAACCAAGCTATTCACATTCATATACCTCATGTCACCTCTAAAGCCTTTGGTTGTCTGGATGTAGAAGAAGCTGAGAAACCCAGCAAGGTGTCATGACTGAGAAAGGGGACAACACAGGGACTGTAGGGATCTTCCCAGAATTGAGGAACTCTTGACCTTGATTAGGTCAGAATGAGCTGGGGACCTTGTGTGGGCTTTCGCAAGAACCCCACACCCACCCTAGTGCATTCAAGTTATCCAGAATCTACGAGGAACACTTGGTCTGACCACACACTCCTCAACCAGGCTCCAGATGTAGATGCTGAATGGATCCACCCTGGACAAGGAGACGGAAGTAGCCAGGGAGCTAGAGAGTTTGACAACCATAGTAACCATCCTAGCACAGGTGCCCCTCTCAGAATGCACAGAACATGTAAGAACATACCACAAAGGCTAAAAATTTCACCATCTGAGACCTTAAAGATTTCACTTCTTCTAACCAGTTTGTAAGAGGACATCTCCATCTCCATTTTGCCTTTGTTTTGAGCACAGGTAGTCAGCAAAGTATAGTAGACAGTGAGTCTCTAAGATGCTGCATCCTGATTATCTTAAAGCCAAGACCCAAAAAACTGCCTAAGTTCTCAATCTTCAGCATCTAGAATAAATCATGATTATGTTTTGACTACTATATAACTTTCAATGTATAGACTAGTCTTTAATTCCCATAAGTTTAATGATATAAACACAAAATTACCCACTTGTACGGAAGCTAAGCCATATAGATATAACTGAGCACTCACCTGCTGCACATCTAAGGAGAGCATCAAGCAACCAGCTAAAATGACTTAATGGACATTGTTAAGAAAAAAATCTTTTTTTTTTTAACTGAACAATTTTATTTTAAAAAACAAAGATAAATGTGCAGATTTTAAAAGTATTTTTGCATAAAAGTATATGAATACATTTTTGTCAGTACTTGATTTTTTAAAGGTTTAATAGTATGCATTAAAATCTTACTATGAGCATAAAGTACATGTGAAACAAGATGTAACCAGGAAATAGTCAAAGTTTTCTTGGTGTGTAAAGATTAAGAATAATGATTTTTTTTATCATTTTTTGGCCTTTGTTTTCTTGAACTTCATATAGTCTGTGAGTTGTTTCTGCTGTATTCAGAGATTTCTGGGGTTAGTCACTTTCAAATTACAAGTGACTGCATATTATATCTGTTCTTTTATGACTGGGTTACCTCACTCAGGATGATATTCTTTAGATGCATACATTTTCTTAAGAATTTCATGAAGTCATTGTTTCTAATAGCTGAGTAGTACTCCATTGTGTAAATATACCACAATTTTTATATCCATTCATCTACTGAAGGACATCTGGGTTTTTTCCGGCTTCTGACTATTATAAATAGGGCTGCTATGAACATTGTGGTGCATGTGTCTTTGTTGTATGTTGAAGCTTCTCTGGGGTATATGCCCAGAAGTGGAATAACTGGGTCTTCAGGTAGTACTATGTCCAATTTTCTGAGGAACCAGCAGACTGATTTCCAGAGTGGTTGTACCAGTTTACAACCCCACCAACAGTGGAGAAGTGTTCCTCTTTATCCACATCTTCGCCAGCATCTGATGTCATCTGAATCTTGATCTTAGCCATTCTGACTGGTGTAAGGTGGAATCTCAGGGTTGTTTTGATTTGCAATTCCCTGATTCCGAATGATGTTGAGCACTTTCTTAGATACTTCTCAGCCATTTGATATTTCTCAGTTGAGAACTTTTTGTTTAGCTTTGTACCCCATTTTAATAGGGTTGTTTGATTGTCTGGTGTCTAACTTCTTGAGTTCTATGTATACCTTGGATATTAGGCCTCTATCAGATATGGGGTTGGTAAAGATCTTTTCCCAATCTGTTGGCTGCCATTTTATCTTCTTTACAATGTCCTTGGCCTTACAGAAACTTTGCAATCTCATTAAGTTCCATTTGTCGATATTTGACTTTAGATCATTAGCCATTGGTGTTCTGTTCAGGAAAATTTACCCTGTGCCTATGAGTTCTAAGGTTTTCCCTAATTTCTCATCTAATAGTTTCAGTGTATCTAATCTAATGTGGAGATCTTTGATCCATTTGCACTTGAGCTTTGCACAAGGAGATAAGAAAGGGTCTATTTTCATTCCTCTGCATGCTGAATGCCAGTTGGATCAACAACATTTGTTGAAGAGGCTGTTCTCTTTCCATTGAATTTTCATAGCTCCTTTGTCAAAAATCAAGTGAGCAGATATGTGAGGGTTCATTTCTGGATCTTCTATTCTATTTCATTGATCCATGTGCCTATCTCTGTACCAGTACCATGCAGTTTTTAACACAATTGCCTTGTAATATAGCTTGAAGACAGGGATGGTGATTGCTGCATATTTTTTCTTGTTGTTGAGGATGGATTTCACTATTCTAGGTCTTTTGTTATTCCAGAAAAATTGCACATTGCTCTTTCCAACTCTATGAATAATTCAGTTGGAATTTTCATAGGGATTGCATTGAATCTGTAGATTGCTTATGGTAAGATGTCCATTTTTACAATGTTGATCCTTCCAATACAGGACCATGGGAGATCTATTCATTTTCTGAGATCTTCCTCAATTTCCTGCTTCAGAAATTAGTTTTTATCAGACAGGTCCTTCACTTGCTTAGTTAGAGTCACACCAAGGTATTTTATATTGTTTGTGACTATTGTGAAGGGTACCTTTTCCCTAATTTCTTTCTCTGTTTGTTTTTTTCCTTTAAGTAGAGGAAGGCTACTGATTTGTTTGATTTAATTTTATATCTAGCCACTTTGCTGAACTTGTTTATCAGCTGTAGAAGTTCTTTGGTGGAATTTTTGGGGTCACTTATATACACTACCATGTAATCTGCAAACAGTAATGTTTTTACTTCTTTATTTGCAATTTGTATCCCTTTGATTTCCTTTTGCTGTCTAATTGCTCTGGCCAGGACTTCAACTACTATGTTGAATAGGTAGGGGGAGAATGGGCAGCCTTGTCTAGTCCCTGATTTTAGTGGAATTGCTTCAAGTTTATCACCATTAAGTTTGATGTTGGCTATTGATTTGCTGTATATTGTGTTTATTATGTTTAGGTATGGGCTTTGGATTCCTGTTATTTCTAAGACTTTTAACATGAAGGGGGATTGTATTTTGTCAAATGCTTTCTCAGCATTTAATGAGATGACCATGTGGTTTTTCACTTTGAGTTTGTTTATATTGTGGATTATGTTGATGGATTTCTGTATATTAAACCATTCCTGCATCCCAGGGATGAAGCCTACTTGATCATGGTGAATGATCTTTTTGATGTGTTCTCGGATTCGGTTTGCAAGGATTTTGTTGAGTATTTTTGCATCAATGTTCATAAGTGAGATTGTTCAGAAGTTCTCTTTCTTTGTAGAGTCTTTGTGTGGTTTAGCAACTAGGGTTATTGTGGCCTCAAAAAATGAGGTAGGTAGTGTTCCATCTGACTCTATTTTGTGAAATAGTTTAGAGAATATTGGTATTAGGTCATCAATAAATGTCTGATAAAATTCTGCACTGAACACATCTGGACCTGGACTATTTTTGTTTGGGAGGCTTTTGATGACTGCTTTTATTTCATTCGGTGTTATGGGATTATTTAGATGATTTACCTGGTCCTGGTTTAACTTTAGTATCTGGTATCAGTCTAGGAATTCACGCATTTCCTCCAGATTTTCCAGCTTTGTTGAGTATAGGCTTTTGTAGTAGGAGCTGATGATATCTTGAGTTTCCTCAGTTTCAGTTGTTATGTATCCATGTTCATTTCTGATTTTGTTAATTTGGATACTCTCTCTTTGACCTGTAGTTAGTCTGGCTAAGGGTTTATCAATCTTGCTAATTTTCTCAAAGAACCAGCTCTTGGTTTTGTTGATTCTTTCAATGGTACTTTTGTTTCTATTTGGTCAATTTCTGCTCTGAGTTTGACTATTTCTTGTTGTCTACTCCTCTTGGGTGAATCTACTTCCCTTTGTTCTAGAGCTTTCAACTGTGCTGTCAAGTTGCTAGTGTATGTTCTCTCCAGTTTCTTTTTGGAAGCTCTCAGAGCTATGAGTTTTCCTTTCAGTACTCTTTTCATTGCATCCCATGGGTTTGGGTATGTTGTGTTTTCTTTTTCATTAAATTTTAGAAAATCTTTAATTTTTTTCTTTATTTCTTCTTTGACCATGATAACGTTTAATAGAGCATTGTTTAGTTTATTTGTGTATATGGGCTCTTTTTGTCTTTGTTGTTATCAAAGACCAGCCTTAGACCATGGTGATCTGATAGGATGTATGGTAGTATTTCAATCTTCTTATACTTATTGAGCCATGTTTTTTTTGCCAATTATATGGTCAATTTTAGAGAAGGTGCCAAGAAGAGAAGAAAGTGTATTCTTTTGTTTTAAAATGAAATGTTCTGTAGATGTCTATTAATTCAATTGGTTCTTAACCTCTGCTAGTTTCACTTAGTCCTTGTTCAGTTTCTGTTTCCATGATCTGTTCATTGTTGAGAGTGGGGTGTTGATGTCTCCCACTATTATTGTGTGGGGTGCAATGTATTTTTTGAGCTTTTGTAGGGTTTCTTTATGAATATTGGTGCTCTTTTGTTTGGAGCATATATGTTAAGGATTGAGAGTTCCTCTTGACAAATTTTTTCCTGTAATGAGTAAGAAGTGTCTTTCCTTATTTTTCTTCATAACTTTTGGATGAAATTCTATACTAGAATGGCTACACCAGCTTGCTTCTTGGGGCAGTTTTATTGGAAGGTTTTTTTCCCAACCTTTTACTCTGAGATGGTGTCTGTCTTTGTCTCTGAGATGATTTTCCTGTATTCAGCAAAATGCTGGATTCTGTTTATGTGTCCAGTCTGATAGCCTATGTCTTTTTATTGGGGAATTGAGCCCATTTAAGTTGACAGATATTAAAGAATAGTGGCTGCTGTTTTCTGCTATTTTTGCTTTTAGAAGTAGAATTGTGCATGTGTATCTTTCTTCTTTTGGTTTTCTTGCTTAAGTATTTTCTTGTTTTTACTAGGATATAGTTTCCCTCCTTGTATTGGGTTTTCCACTTATAATTCATTGTAGTGCTGGGTTTGTGGTCAGATATTGTGTAAATTTAGTTTTGTCCTGGAATATCTTGGTCTCTCCATCTATGGTTATTGAGAGTTTTACTGGGTATAGCAGCTTGGGATGACACTTCTGTTCTCTTAGGGTCTGCATGATGTCTGTCCAGGATCTTCTAGCTTTCACAGACTCTGTTGAGAAGATGGTTGTGATTCTGGTTGGTCTGCCTTTATATGTTACCTGACCTTTTTCCCTTACTGCTTTTAGTATTCTTTCTTTGCTCTGGGCACTTGGCATTTTAACTATTATGTGTCAGGAGGAATTTCTTTTCTGGTCCACTTTGTTTCAAGTTCTGTATGCTGGTTTTATGCTCACGGTCATCTCATTCTTAAGGGTAGGGAAATTTTCTTCTAGGATTTTGTTGAAGATATTTACTGTGCCTCTTAGTTGTTATTCTTCACCTTCTTTATTCCTATCATACTTAAGTTTGGTCTTCTCATTGTGTCCTGGATCTCCTGGACATTTTTGGTTAGGAGCTTTTTGGTTTTTGTATCTTCTCTGACTGTTTTGTCTATAGTTTGAATGTTGTCTTCAGCCCCTGAGATTCTCTCTTCCATCTCTTATAGTTGGTTGGAGATGCTTGCATCTGTGACTCCTTATTGTTTTTTTAGGTCTCCTACCTCCAGGGTTGTCTCTTTTAGTATTTTTTTTATTGTTTTTATTTCCATTTTAAATTCCTTCTTCAATTCCTTCATCTCTTTGGTTCTGTTTTCCTCTTGTTCTTTGATTTCTTTAGTGTCTTTTGTGTTTCCTCTTTAAAAGCTTCTATTTCTTTATGGTTGTCTTCCCATTCTTGTTTAAGAATCTCCATCATCATCTTGAGGTTTGATTTTAGGTCTGAGTCTTCTTTTTATAGAGTGTTTTGCACTCCGCTGTTTGCTGTGATGGGAGAGCTGGGTTCTGATGTTGCCAGGTTATCTTGGTTTCCATTGGGTAAGTTCTTTCCCTTTCCTCTTGCCATCTTTGCCATGTGATTATACATGGTCTTGTTGTCATGATTGGTTTATGTCTCTCCCATGTACCTGGCTTGTGTCCCTGGATCTCTGCTGTTTCTGGTGGCAGAAGACCTGAGCATTGGGTCCACATTCACAGGCCCTCCAGGTGGAAACTAAGTCCCTATGGCAGAGTTCCTTCTCCCCTGGACCAATTTGGCTGGGGGGCGTGCTTCCTGCATGCACGGCCCAGACCTCTCTGCGCCCCAGCTACTCACTGCTCAGTCTCACCAGGCCTGCGTCCCTGAATCTCCGCTGTTCCCGATGGTCGCTAAGAAAGAATCTTAAAGTCATGTTTCCCTCTGTAGATCACTTGGAACTCAGTATAGACTCAAACACTACAAAACAAGTTAGCTGTAATATATGGAAACTTTTAATAGCATCTTCCTGTTTATGGCATCAGGGAGGTCACAAAATACTGAAGCTGGGTTCTCTAGACCTGAGCCTATGGGTGCACACACTAGATATGTCCTTACTGTGACTCAAGATCCAGAAGGACCAGCAACTCCATGCTCCAGCAGCACCAGATCCAGCCACACAACCTTCAAAGACTAGCAAAGATGCTTCTGTTTTCTGTGGATGACTTCTGGGAAATTGGACAGGTAGTGTTAGTCTATGTAACATCTCTGCAGCACAGATGTTAAGAAGGTGCTGGGTGGGTGGTGTGGGGTAGATCTGGAGGAAAAGCTCTTGTGTGAAGTCCACATCTACAGCTCAGGGATCATGGTCTTGGCAAAGATACTTAGAGACTCCTGATAGTGGAGCCATAGGGACAATAGGCAACCAGGGTGAGTGACCTATATCAGTGCTTCCTGGATGTTTGAAGCCCAGGGCTACTACAGGACTTTCTGAGCTGTGGTATTAGTGTTTCCAAATGGCTCTTACATTCTCTTGGGTCACATCAACTTCAGTGACAAGGGAACAGGGGTCAGACTGAAGAGATGATTTCATTGGTCAGAGGTATAGACCATAGGTGAGTGGCATTGTGGAGTATTCACAGAGGTATGGACCACAGGTGAATGGATGGAAGCATGACAACTGAATGAAGGCCTTCCTTGTGGATGAAGGAGGGTGTGGCCTATAAGACACCTCTCTTGGGTGCCCACAATTCACTGGTAGGTGCTCAGCTGATCTCAGTCTGAGGTATTCCTATACCAAACCTCCCTCTCTCTCTAGGGCTAGGTCAACTTCTCTCTTATCCTTGACGCTTTGGTCTTTATGGTCTCTTTCCCATCCAGCTCAGTGTGTGAGCATGTGATGCCATAGAGGCTGGTAGATGGACAAGCTATCTGGCTGGCTGTGGAAAGACATCACTTTTGCCATTATCTGGCCCTAGTTCCTAGCTGAAAACCTGATCCTTGTGGACAAGAACCCCACAAATCCCCAAACTAGAGCTGCCAGAGGAGGATGACTATTGGAACTTGACACTGTGAACTATTAAAATAGCTTCGTGTTTCTTAATGTGAAAAAGAGCGAGGCCCCATTCCTTCCCACATGAGGTCTAATAGTTTGTCATGGGCTCCACAAACCTATGTAAAGGAGATATAGGATAAGAAGTACTCACTCAGCCTTGAGCTCTTAGCAAACCTCAGCCTTTCACACATATTTAAATGGGCAGAGGATAGCTACACCTGCATAAGGGGGTGTGGAGGGATACTACAAAACCCCATCCTTTTCAGCTCTCAGAAAGTCATACTGAAAATTAGCCTGAAAAAAAGTACAATTTGTAATGAAGCACGTGATCGCATGATGAGGGGTAACAACCTACTGAAGACATCCTCTGAGCACGGAGTGGAAAAAAACCAGAGACTGAACTACTACAGAGCATCAATCACTGATCATGGAAGGCACAAGCGCACTTCCTGCCGCCTCTTAAAGATGTGTATTGGCACAAATCGCAACCATGATCTGCTTTAGAACATTTAATTTTAAAAGAAAAAAACAAATGATGGAAGAAATGGCAAATGGAGCCGGTTGGGTAATTTTTTTAAAAAGACCTATGCTATTTTTTTCCTTTCTTTTCTTTCCATTAATTTATTTATCTACTTTATATCCCGATCACTAGCCCCCTCCTAGTCACATAGATATGCTTTTATTATATACATATGTACGTGTGACTGAATGTGTGCTTGTATACATGACTATAGTACCCAAGGAGGCCACAGAAGTGTGAGATTTTCCTGGAGCTGGAGATTTGAGCTGCCAGTGTGAGCGCTGGGGACCAAGGTCAGGACCTAAGGTTCTGGAAGCAAGAGCAGTGGGCATTCTTAATGCTGACATATCCCTGCAGCCCCACAATGGGCAAACTTTTAATTCTTGGATCCATATGTCAGCACCATGACAGAGGAGCATGGAATTTCACAATATATCACATCAATCATGTGATATTAAAGAGTAATTATTATTGGTAGATCTATTATGGAATATAACATGGGGGTTCCTCAGAGAGAGAAACTCTGTGTGTGTGTGTGTGTGTGTGTGTGTGTGTGTGTGTGTGCATGAGAGAGAGAGATAGAGAGAGGAGGAGGGGAGACGGAGGGGGAGGACAAAGGAGAGAGATGGAGAAGAGAGAGAGAGAGAGAGAGAGAGAGAGAGAGAGAGAGAGAGAGAGAGAGAGAGAGAGAGAGAGAGAGGAGCTTCTCTGTGTAGCTTTGGCTGTCCTAGAACTCATTATGTAGAGAAGGCTAGGTTTGAACTAACAGATACCCACCTCCCTCTGCTCCTTGAGAGCTGTGATTGAAGCTGTGCCTCACCTCTGCCCAGCTACAAGTTTTGTTTGTTTGTTTCGGTTTTTTGTTTTTGTTTTTAAAAAACTAGAACCAAAGTGATTCAGTACTGAAGACACTGGCTAAATATCCAAGAGAATGGATGCCATGCATTGAGGTTTCTATACTCATCTCGGTTATGTTCACTATGACAAGGCACGGAAGCCATGAAACCTTCTCAGAGGTAGAATTGCTGATGGACTATTAGTCAGCCCCAAACAAGGAAGTCTTTTTTCTTGAAAGTTAGTGCTGAGAACGAAAAGCATTATTCAAAGTAAATTAGCCAGTGAAAGATACAGTGCCAATTAAATGCGGATCTGAACAACAACTCACAGAAGCAAAAGGAGAATCCTGGTATTAGAGGCCGAGGGAAGGGCAGGGATAGATAACATGAAGGGAAAGTTGAGTCTGATGAAGGAATCAGTGAAGAGGTCTGCTCTACACTAAGCTGAGACTGCTATCACCAACAAGTGTGGGTGGGTAATGTGTGCATGGGCTTCCAGTAGCCACACCAGTATATCCATGTGTTCTAAGAGAGACAGAGTGCTGGGCCGTACTAATGCGTACAATTTCTTTTCAGCTTTTAAAGCTTCATAGTTTAACAAACATGAGTGGACAAAGTCAAAGGGAGAAAGGGAATGGCATGACATGTGTAGAGGTGTGCTCCACAGAGGTCACATGACTTGGGGTTCACAGGTAGAAGAGCATGTTACCGTGTACTGGCTAGTCAGACAGAGACTGGAGGCCAGTTTAAGGCGTCTAACTTTCCCTGGATGATGCTCAATTAAGAATAAAAGTCAGGGCTCTCTTACATGGCTTCAATTGCATTTGCAAAAATGATTTAAAATAGACATTTGTTTTTGTTTTCCTTCCCTCTTGATTTTACTAGCAGGCTCCTGCTATCCTTTGTTGTCATTTCATTCCTGGGTAAACTGTTGACTCTTTAAAGGGTATATCACTTAAACCTGCTTTTAGTAAATAAATAAACACATCTTCTTCAATGCAAAGGCACTAATTAGAGTCTAAGAAGCAGAGGTGTTTGCCTTGGGCTGAATAAGTGCACAGATATCCCTGTGCCCTAAACGCTTGCCTTGGGCATTTGTAAAAACTACTTGAAGGTGGTGGAGTTCAATGATATGTCCTGGCCCCTGGGTGGGATAATGGTTTAAATATGCTTGGCCCAGAGACTGGCACTATTAGGTGTGGCAAAGGTGATGTAGGTGTGGCCTTGTTGACAGATATATGCCACTGCAGGGGGTGAATATCGAGGGTCACAACTTGATCTCAGCTGCTTGAAACCAGATTGGGCAGCATAATGAGAAACCATGCACCCCACCCCCACAGCTTAAATCCATTAAGCAAAACAAGCAAAAATCACTAAGTGACACTAAACAGATACTGTAGCCCATAGTGATTAGCTGACAAAGATTATCTACTATTTTAGGGAAGGTCTGCAAGCTCCTCGAGATCCATATTCAATTAAAAAATAAAAAGAAGCTTATCTCTCCAGGTAACTCCAGCAGCCAGGTATCAGTCCTGACCATGTGATGCTGATATCAGACACAAAACCACCTTCCCTTCACAAAGACACCTATTTCAGTAACAGTCGGCAGTGGTTTGAATATGCTTGGCCCATCTGGAGTGGCACTTAAGAGGTATGGCCTTATGAAGGAACTGTGTCACAGTGAAGGTGGGCTTTGAGGTCTGGCCATTGTTATCCAGAGCCTCCTCCTGGCTGCCTGGGAGACAGCTTTCTTCTGGATGCCTTTGGATTGAGAAGTAGACTCTCAGCTCCTTCTCCAGTATGGAGTCTGCTTGGACACTGCCATACTTCTAGCCATGTTGGTAATAGACTGAACCTCTGAAACTGTAAGCCAACCCTAATTAAATATTTTACTTAGAGTTTGTGAGTTTATGAGTTTATTTATAAGAGTTGCCTTATTTTTTCACTGTTGGGCTTGACCTGTTCTGTCTCCATCCCCAGTGACAGAGACCTTGCCTTAAAGACTCTGTGGTTCTGTAATTGCAGACTTCTCTGGCACTCAGAATCACTTTAATTTCAAAGAGTTTTTTTTTTTCCAAGTACACAGAAGGGCTGCTGATGCCCACCAGACACATACAGATAAGCTCAGAAATCCTAAATAAAAGGCTTGCAACTCCTCCTGTCCTCCTGTCCTGTGAAGGGGCTCCTTCCTCAAAAAAAAAAAAAAAAAAAAAAAAAAAAAAAAAAAAAAAAGTTTGCTTGGCCAGCAATAAAACCCAAAATAAGACATGGGCCAACTTTTTATTACCATACCCAAATAGCAGACAACTTCAGAGACAGGAATAGTTCTTTTGGCTGATGATGTCCATGGTATCAGTCCAACATGGTGATAAAAAGTGGCAGAACCCAGGTCCTTAACTTGCTGCAGAACAGGATGCAGCAAGAGACATACAGGAAGTAGACAAGGGCAAGATGCCTTAAGGACCAACCCCCAAGCGACCGACTTCCTCCTGTCAATCTCACTTCCTAAATTTTCTACAGTATCCCAAAATAGCACACCATCATGAGTATACTAATTCAACTTGAACCTATGGGCACTTTAACACTCTAACCACACAATTTCCTGGGCTATATTAGCCTTTGTTTTCAGCTGGTTGTCCCCCTAAGCCACCAGAAAGTCTGACTCAGGTAACTGGTCAATCATTCATTTTCTCACAGGGCTGCCATCCAGGGCCCCAGCTGTTCTCACAATCTCTCTACATTGAAGTTGTTTACCATGGCAGCACCATGTATAGCAGGACAATGCCACAGAGACTACTGTCGTTTGAGGACCCGTTTAAGTGACTAAATACTCTAGGTAATGTTTTAAAACAGAGCATGGTGTTTTTACAACTTGTACTTTCTCTCTGATCTTATTTTGGCACTTGCACATATTAAACTGGCTCCTGGTGGCTTGGCCTTATGTTTGTCAGACCCTGAGAAGTGAGCTCCCACATAAATATGATTTTAAAAGCAAAACGAAAGCCCTTGACACCGGGATGTCTTTTTTTTCCCCCAGAGAGGCTGAAGGAAACTCCCTGATGGGCCACAGAGGGGTTTAAAAAGAAAAATGGTATTTTGGCTCAAAATGTAAATTTGCCCTTTTCTGCTAAAGCCTGCTCAGCTGGCCTCTCCTCTATGTTAACAATCGATCTCCCATGCACTTGGCATCTCCTTGTTTCCCATCCTTTCCTAGAGTTTTTCTGGCTTTGTTTTCTCCACCTCTATCATTTCTTACATGGTTGTCTCTAGCCACCAGACTTTCCGTCATTACAGTAGGTCTCTGATCATCACCCATGTCTTTCTTCTCTGTTTCTTCTACTTCCCTGGATGACGGCTTTGAGTACCTTGGAGGAACACTGTCATTCAGAGTTCAAGGCACAGCACACAAATTCCCACTGCAAACCTCACACAGTCTACAAAAGCAGGTTTCCCACAGAGTTCTTTCTTCTCCTCTGCTCCCCCTCTAGGAAGTATATTGGGGAACAATAATAAATGCCAAGGACACTGGAGCCCTAGGACCCCAGCTCTAACACCATCTTCCTTCCTGTGAGTGCACTGTGACACCCAGAAACATTTGGTTGCTTCACAAATAAATGTGCATGAATTTCGCTGAAGTTTATTAGATGTTCAAATCACTATGTAAGAAAAAGCAATACAATTAAACAAGAAATGTTCAGAGTCAGACATGGTGGTGCATTCCTATGGTGCCAGCATTTAAGATGCTGAGTCAGGAGAATAGACACAAATGATATAAATTTGGGGCTAAATTGGGCTATAGTATAAGATTCTTTCTCAATTAGAAAGAAAGAAAAATGAGATTTTATTCCAAAAAAGTAACTAAGGCATTTTTTGTAACTTTCTTTTTCTCTCATTCTTCTTTCTTCCTCTCTTCCTTCCTTCCTTTCTTTTTTCTTTCTTTCTTTCTCTCTTTTTCTTTTCCCCTCTCTTTTTCTTCCCCTTCCTTCTTACCTTCCTTCCTTCCTTCCTTTCTTCCTATCTGTCTGTCTTCCTATTGCTTCTTTCTTTTCTTTCTTCCATTTTTTATTCCCTCAATTCTCTTGCTTTATCATTAATTTCTTTTAGACAGAGCTTTTCCATGGAGTCCAGCCAGACAGGAAACTCTTGTCAGTCCTCCTGCCTCAGCCTCTTAAATGTTGCAATACTGAGTCAAAACCTTTACATTCTTAGTTTAACATTAAGACACTTAACTCCACTTATGACATCCTAAAATATTTTAAACTAAATTATTGTATATGGAGTGAGACAGACTTCATTTTGCAATACTGGGGACTGGTCACAGAGCCTTGTATGTAGTAAACAACCTAATCTATTACTGAAGAATATCCCCAGTACCAAGCTGCCCCTTAAACCTGGCATCTGCTGCATCTGCTTTACAAGTGTGGAGGTGAGTGAGTGGGTGGCAGCCTACCACCTGACAAATGTGTATTTGATGAGCCAGGGCCACTGTCCATCAACACAACTCAAAGCACCTGGTTGAGGCATTACAGTTTCTTCCTCAGTGTCTTTCATGAAAACACTGCCCCATGCACAGTCTTTAGCATAGCCACTGTGTTCACAGAAAACTCCCCTGAAATCGACTTCAGGTCTAATGAGCCCTTAGCACCATAGGAAGCAAGGAAAGAAGGACTTATGAGCTAGTGATACGCTCTTTTCCCTCTCTAACATGTCATCTATTAACAAAATCACAAAAGTGATTTCTCTGTGTGTTTGTCTCAGCACTAGAAAAGTGGCCACAGAAGCCTGCTCCTCAGGAAGAGGGCTCAGAGATCACTGAGAGATGTAGAGGCCAGCAAAGCAGAGCTTCTCCTGAGAGGAAAGCTTCCTGAGGTCAACTGGCCTATAAAAAGCCAGGCTGTCAGGCCTGGGCCCTGTCCAAGGACAAGCTCAGTGTAATGCCCGAGGCAATGGAGAGTCGAAAGTCTTCAAGGCCTTCAAGCAGCCTGGTGAATGTTACAAAGTTTAAGTTTTCATTTTTGCTTTGTTCATTTGTTTGTTGGTTTGTTTTGATTTCAGGGACATATTCTCTTAGTAATACAAGAATGCTGGTATTCACAGGATTTGTAGAGATTCAAACATGTATAAATTAATTAACAGATTTTGGGAAAACCAGTCATGAACTTAGTACACACACATGCATGTAGGCAAAACAGCCATATAAATAAAATAAATAAATTATACACACACCCTTATACACTCACACACACACACACATTTTTGTTTCTTTGCAAATGTTTGTAGGCACTATAGTAGTTACTCCTCTGTTGTTTAATAAAATACTTTGGTCAAGAAGACTTACCTCAGACCACATTCCATGCCCAAGTTTAATCAATATCATATGTGTTCATTTATCAGTTCTGTGACTTTAGAGAAACTTGGATAACTGGGGTGGCAGGAAAGAACAGCGATGCTGAGATCATTAGCAGTAAATATATAGATTATATTCTAGATTTAAAAGAGCGAGCAGCTGGCTTGAAGAGGCTGAGCTGTCAAAACCGTCACATTTAGCCCTGAGCTTGGAGGTGTGGCCCAGATTTCCCCAGTTATCACAGCAGATTCCCTTCTTCTCGGAGGGAGCAGACACAAGAGAGGTTTGAGTGAGGAGAGGGTAGGGGAGGTAATGTAACTCTATTTTACTGTTTTAATTTTTAATAAATGAAAGATTCTTAACCCCAGTGTCCATCATTTCTATAGTTCTGTATACGATAATATTTCTGTGAAGACTATACACACACTTTTATTAGAGAACTTTTTTATTTATTTCAAACTAAAGGATGACTAATAAGAAATATCACATCGGGGTATTTTTGTATAGAAAATAGAATGTACGCATATGAAATATTTCACATAAGTCTATTTCAGCGATTAGCAAACTTTACATAAAATTATTTAATGGGAATTGAATGTTATTTTATGACAATTCATTTTATTTTGGGGGGAGGGAAGGACTGGGGGTGGGTTTGAGTGGACATACACATGCAAAAATAATAATAAAAAAATAACAAAAATAAAAAACCTAACCAGACTTGTTTGCGGGGAACTCAATTAGCTCCTGATTCCCTGGATGTTAACTTGTCCCAGGGTGTGGAGACATTTTACCAACTTACAAACCAGGGCTTTCAAAGGTGTTCAGTACAGAATTCAAAGACTCCAGTTTATCACAGACAAGGTTGTTGTTCTCAGTAGCAGTGGGGAAGGGGTCAGCCAAACAATGAAAAAAATTGATGCATTTGTTTCTTAGAAATTCATGCTCAAGGGGAAAGACGGACTGAATGGCCATCATACAAAAGCAATAGCAGCAAAATGAAGCATCTTCAATAAAAAGAAACGGGTTTTCAAACATGCTCACATCAACTTCAGACTCTGCTCTAGAAATTCCCTTAAGGGCCCTATAAAATATTAGAAAATGTTTTGAATTCCCAATGTGTCCTAGTCCTGGAGATTAAAATCAATTGGCATAAAATAGCATTCCCAAACAGACTATAAACAGTTAGCTTCTATGATAGTGTAGAAATCAAAAGTACAAATATGAAATTTTCAAGAAATAGTGTATTTTGACAGTGCAGTTCAAGGCAACAGCAATAATTTGAAATTTCTTAGAATAAAGCAGATTTGGGTTTCAAGTTCAAAGCAATAAATCTCCAACCATCAGGTTTTCTTTTTGATGAGCTTTAAGGGAGCGAGAAGAAGTAATTGTGATGATGTACGTGCCTGCCCATGGGTGGTCTATGTGCTTACTTCACCTATATTAACTCAAGGGAAATGAGAATGGCATGTGACTGTGCTGGGGCTCCAGAGGCATGGCATCCGTAGTTAACATATGTGTGTTATCCCAGTGATTTTTATGTGCCCCATCTTGATGTGTGTTTTCTCTCATGTTAAAGGGGATAGGGATTAATTGGTGGGAGGGCTGTAGCTGTGTAGGATCCCCTCTGGACACAAATCTCTTAATGCTGCTCTACCTAGACCATCCAGGAAACGCAAGTTAAAATCTGGCTGCCAATCCATCCTCAAGTCCTGTGACATTCGCTTAATTCCTGAGGTTCGGACAGCCTTGGGTTTATTTTCTCACCCCCTAAGAGACATTGTCACACACGGAGCTTCCTCTCATAAGAGGATCTCCAGGTTGCAAGGCCTGGATAGCCAACAAAGCAGAGGCATGGGAGACCCAGGATGAGCACATGGCTAACTTAAGCAATGGGACACAAAGACACCTCTTGAAAGAGTTAACTCTGCGATGTGAATCCAATGCCCTGTTCTCTCCCACTCAAATGTTTTGTGGTCACAATTCTCTCTTGGTGAGGAGGGGCAGTACCAATGGAGGAAACCATGGAGGTGTGCTAGATGAAGGTAAAAATCTGATAAGGAGGAGAACCTGCAGCCAGGAGCAATGGCCTCAGAGTTGAGGGGAGCAAAGGGAATGACGAATGGAGATGTACCCCAAACACAGGAAAGGTATGGCGGTGGATGTGAAGGCAGACTGTGGAGAGACACAGGAATAGGAAGGGTTGGGGTGTTAATGTTGATGGCAAAAGGGTGGGGAAAGCACATATGGGCAGCAGACATTCAAGTGTGGGAAACTGTGAGCTTGATGTTGTAAGTGATCATTTCTGTGAGTGGTCATTGACAGTTTAGTGGGTCATTAGGGACAGGATGGAACTCAGTTCAGATGCATGTTTCACAATCCAGAGGAAAGGACCTTAACTGAGACCCAGAGAAGTGACCATATGTCTCCAAACTGGACAGGTTCTGGACAGAGAGCTCTTCTTGTCTTCAGTTATGCTTTCCCTTGCTTTCTCAGACATGGTATCCTCTGCAGGCCTGTCTGCCCTCCATGAAAGCTAGTCTGGCCTTGTGCTTTCCCTGCTTTGGCCATGGACTATTGAGATTGCATCTGAGTATTACCCTACCCAGAACCAAAGTGGATATCATAAAATCAAAATGTCTGTGTTTAGGTAAAGAAGGGCATTCTATCCCTGAGGCAATTTTGTCTTCAGAATCAACCATCTTTCAGCACCATGTCATTTTGCACAAGGCAGCACTTGGTGAAAGTCACATTTGGCAGCTGCAGTCCTCAACAGAACCTGTAACATCCTAAAGATCACCCGTTGGTGATACACTGAAGGTTTCACTCTCCCCTGTAAGGGAATTGTAAGAAAGGGTGATATCAGGACTCTCCCCCATTTCTTGCAGTATTTGTGAGTCTATAGCCATGAGGTTCAGTTGTTCCTGTTTCCAGGGTATCAGGATGCTGCGAATGGCTGGTCCATTAATGGCATGGCAAGCCGACAGGTACTTCAACAAACTTGTTAGTATTCCCAACAAAAGGCACAGTAGGCTAGCAGACCAGAGCCACCCCAGGACTCATCACAAGAGCAAACTAGCAAGACTACACACATTATTGTAGAGGCCAGAGACTCCTGCTCACAATCCCATGGAAAGCATACTTTTCCAGTGTTTCATGTCTCTGTGTGCCCAAGATAATATGGAAAGTTTTTTTCCTGTTCAGGGTAGTGAATTTCACAAATGTATTATATTGATATAGTCTGATGAGTAGGACTGTGGCAGTAAATAACTGAGAGATTTTTTTTTCATCTCATGTTAAAATATGGAAAGAGTAATTTGCTTATACAGGAGCTAGGTTCTAACACACAGATTAATTGAAGTAAGAGGTTATAGAGGTAGGCTTATGGGCCCTTTGATAAAAACTGGACAAGCTGTTCTAAAATGATGTAGTCTTAGAGCTCATATCCATTGCTAGTGTATCAGAAGACCAGGCTCAGGATTCTGAGTGTGTACTGTGATCCCAAGCCAACTTGCAATGCTCTGCCTAATTCTGGGCTGTGTAATGACTCTTCTAACTTTCATTCTTGGTATTTCTTTAAGTCTTTCATTCTAATTTATCCTGATCACACCAGGCTCTAAATCTGTGCCGATGGTGCTATTTCTGCCTGTATTCCATGTTCTGGGGAGATGGTGACTTCCAGATAACTCCTCCTAGTGGCAGGAGCCACACCAGGGTCTGCCATGATCATCTGCCCCTTTATCCTGCTGTGAATACCTCCAGAAATCTGGGCTCAAATCCAGAGCTTATGTGAGAAAGCAAGCTGGCTTGCTTACTTTCAATTAACTCATGCCATCAATGTCTTCTATGAGGTGTCCCATGGATCAAGCAAGCAAAGTCAATCCAGTTAAAATCTTCTTCCAGTCAAAATATGAACAATCAGAGAAAAGAAATGTACTATGTAGAGGTCCTAAGCAAAATAAGCAAGGTTTTTCTTATTTTAGTTGAGGTCTAGTTGTACTCAGACACTTTGGAGAGTCTATGCTACAACCTCTGACATTCCTATCCCATAATTCTTGCTAAGTAGTTTTCCTAGTTAGGGTTTCTATTGCTGTCAAGAGACACAGTGACCACAGCAACTCTTATAAAGAAAAGCATTTAATTGGGGCTGGCTTATAGTTCAGAGTTTTAGGACATTATCATCATGGCAGGAGGAATGGCAGGCTGCAGGCAAACATGGTGCTGGAGAAGCTGACAGGTCTATCTCTGGACTCAGAGGCATTAGGAAGGGAATGTTCCACTGAACCTTGCTTGAGCATCTGAGACCTCAAAGTCCATCCCTAGTGACAACTCCACCATTACCATACCTATTCCAACAAGGCCACATCTCTTAATAGTGACACTCCCTATGAGTCTATGGGGCCATTTTTCTACAAACTGACATCATAGTGGTAATGAGAAAATAACACCGTGTCTCTGTACCCGAATCACTGCCAGTCCCATCATGTGAACTGTTGTATGGCATGTGACAAGTGTGAAAGACAGATATTTAATAAGATTGTACATGCGAATATTTGTCTTTATTCACCTGCACGTATGTGTGAGACATTAAGACCATCTCCTCCTTGCCTGAGATTTTCCAGATTAATGGCTCTGAGTCCACCATTTCCATTAACTGCTATGTGATGAACCTTACATGTCTCTGTAATTTGCATTAACTTATTTTCTTCTGATTTACTAAGGTTTCCTGAATATACACCATATACCACATTGCTGCACAGAACGATCAAAGAGGCATTAAATAAGTAAACAGCATGCCATCACCAAAGTGGGAAACACACAAAATAAGAAGGAAAAATCACTGATTCTCCCAGTCTGGAGTGTTATTTTGTGTAATAAATATTTCAAAGTAATCACTGAATCTTAGTCATAGTTGCTCACTCCTGTATGTAGTCATAGGAATGAAGAGGCTGAGGTAGGAGGCTTCCTATAAATTCAAGGCCAACTTCTACTCCATAATGGATTTTAGGCCAGCCTGGGCTATGAAGTAAGGCCGTGTCTGAAAAACAAAATTGAAAAGGTATTTCTTGAGCGGTTATTCACAAACTTGCATTCTGAAGGAAGTATGCTCAGCCTGAGGGCTCCACCTGAAAGCAAGGGACAGGATGGTGATGCTGTGGTTCAGGGAGTCCTAAGGGCAGGAGCAGGGGAAGGGAACTCCGCAGTGCCCCTCAGTGGTGAGGAGGAGAAAGAGCAATTACAGAGATTCTCAGTGAGGAGCCCATGAAAAATATAGCCCACCTCTGCTTAGAGCTTAAGCAACTCCTAAGGTTATTTACACATCAAGGAAGACTGCCCTTCTTAGACCTATCTGGGGCAGGGCTGGGAAAACTCTAAGACTTCCTGGTGGGAGTCTGCTTCTAAAACACCCAAAGGTCATATGGGGGAGAATACTGAGCTGCCACAAGTGGTAGCTCAAACCTTTAATTCCAGCACCCAGGAGGCAAAGACAGGCGGATCTCTACGAGTTTGAGGCCAGTCTGATCTACATGGTGAGACCCTATCTCAAAATACAAAATCATGAACTTTGTACAACTGGACATTGCATTTTTATCAAAACTGGGCATAAGTTTTAGAAGTACAAGAGGATAACCTCAATATGCCCATGTGTTTTTTCTTATTTACATCAGCCATGTTTCAGTTATGTTTCTCTGTTCTCTAACATCTTGTCCCAGAGATGTTCTTTGCAAAGAGAAGTGAGGAATACCTTAAGGGCAGAAGCTTGGTGCAGACAGCTGCTGGCCTGCCTGAGCTGTCTCCAAGCACACTGGCAATACCTAATTAAGGGAAGCCCTGCTTCTGAAGGTGTGGTGGAGAAAGATAGCCCACAAATGGGCAGTTTTACACATTCTGTTGGTCAGTCATCTACAAAACCACAGCCAGCTGCTTCTTATAGGTGGATCTTGAAGCCCTAAGAACTTCTTTTCTAAAGTGATTATTTTTAATTGGATATTTTATTTATTTGCATTTCAAATGTTATCCCCTTTTCCAGCTTCTGCTCTGAAAATCCCCATTCCAATCCCCCCCTGCTTCTTTGAGGGTGCTCCCCCACCCACACACTCTAACCTCACTGCCCTGGCATTCCCCCTACACTGGGGCATCAAGCCCAATCACAGGACCAAGGGCCTCTCCTCGCACTGATGCCCAACAAGGCCATCCTCTGCTCCATATGCAGCTGTAGCAGTGCACATCTCTTCATCCCCATTCAGTCCTCTCCCTAACTCCTCTACTGGGGTCCCTGTGCTCAGTCCAATTTTAGCTGTGAGCATCCCCATCTGTATTTGTCAGGCTCTGGCAGAGCCTCTTAGGAGACAGCTATATGAGGCTCCTGTCAGCAAGAACTTCTTGGCATCCGCAATAGTGTCTGGGTTTGGTGTCTGTAGATAAGATGGATCCCAGGTGGGGCAGTGGTCTTTCCTTCAGTAGCAGCTCCACACTTTGTCCCCATATTACCTTTAGACAGGAGCAATTCTGTGTTGTTCTTAATGTCCTGAAATTTTCTGCACCATGCCTATCAGCGCTCTGAGGACCTTAAAGTACTATGTAACCAGATGATTTTAACTCACAGCACTGAAGAGGTAGCTCAGTGCTTAAGAGCTCTTGCTGTTCTTACAGGGGATCTAGGTTTGTTCCCAGCACCAACATGGAGGCTCACACCGCTCTATAGATTGAGTTTCACATATCCAATGCAGCTTCCATGAGCACTGAATGAACATGGTTCATATATATATATATATATATATATATATATATATATATATATAGATAGATAGATAGATATAGATATAGATATAGATATAGATATAGATATAGATATAGATATAGATATAGATATAGAGATATAGATATAGATATATATAGATATATAGATAGATATAGATATATAGATAGATATAGATATATATATACATACATGTATACACACACATACATACATGCAGATAGATAGATAGATAGATAGATGATAGTCAGGAACATGCACAGAAACATAAAAATCATGAATATATAAATCCTTAAGGTAAAAAGATGATTTAAAGTGCTTTGCTAAATGCCATGTTTGTGCCATGGTTTCTATTCAACATATATTCATAGGCTTACAATTGATACCTGTAATTTTCTTGTGATATTGACTCTCACTGCAAGGCACAAAGGCAGTCAACCATTCAGCTTTAACTATTCAACAAAGTTTTCTGAGCAAGAGCATGTGAGCTCAGACCTTCAGATTTTAAATTCCCTTTCTTTTGCTTTGGCTTTGCCTTAGCTCTGTGTTGTTAGCATTGTCAATGATATTGAAGTACAAAAGAAAGCCATTTGTTTCAGTCATATAAGCCCATCTTCTCAAGAATCTGAGATGGGGACCATAGTGAAAGCATACCAGAGATACAGTGAGTTCAAGACCCTGACACTGTTTCATCAAAACAAAGCAATAACACAAAGAAAGCTCATAGTCCAGCTCAGCAGTGGTACAACATTGTAGCAGGTACCAAAACCTAACCCCAGTATAATATACATACACAAAGATGCACACACATACACACACATAAAATGTACATATATAGACACATAAACACACACATATACACATATATAAATATACCTATATAGGATAAGTCATGATCTTTAATGACATTAACTGATTCTAAAATGATCATTAGATTACTAAATTTAAGTAAATTTACAAAATGGAAACATTTTGTTTCATATAATGATAACACATCATTACCTCAGTTCAGAAGATATTTGCTTTAATGATAAACTGAACCCAGCTGCACCAAAACCAGTGTTCCAACTTAGTATCAGTCTTTTCTAAATACAAGACACAAGGAATGTTTTAAAATGCATGTGTTTTTCATCAAAATGACAATAACTCTTCCTCTTATGTACATGTGCATTTTGTACTGTTTCTTTCCTTGCTCAATTATGAACACATATTGCATTCTTTACATGAGCCATGGCAAAGCATTCTATGGCCTCTCTACAATGATCTCAATTAAATCCATGTTCACATATTACACAGAAAGCCATACAACATCCCTGAGATCACTGTAATAGAGACGTGTGACCTGTCTGCTTTTGAATGCTACCAACTACATGCCAACACTGGTATTTTCATCAAAAGGCTTACATTCCTATCCAACACGGATATCTCAATACAGTTCTACTGTCTATGTTGGGGGTTTGTAGCAATGCAGCAAAACTCATCAGAATTTACCAATTAGCAATGTCCTTGATAAATTCTTGTAAGCAAATTATTTCTGGAATCAACATTTTGAGACTAAGCCTCATTTGGAAGGAGAAATATAAATTATTCTCACTTTTGAAAATAGAAACAAGAATTCTATTCTCTAGCTACCAATGCTCTGGGTTCCTGCAGGAGCCTTGTGAGTAAACCTCAGGAGTGATTATCTTGCTGTCTGTGCAAGAGTAACATTTAGACTGATTAGTAAACGAATTCTACATTACAAAACTGAAGCGATTCTCTTGCTTTATGTCAAAACATAGTGACTATAAAGTAAAGTAGCCTGGGGGTGACTGTAGCCAGGATGCTGAGTTTAATGACTCTGCAGTCTAATTGTCTTTTTCACTGAAGAAACCCTTGCATCTTTACCACACATCATCAAATTGCCATTTCAAGTTCAGCTTGGGTTCCTTTCTGTAAAATGAGACTGGTCCATTCATTATAATGATGGCTTCTTGGACAGTGACAGTGTGTTGTCACCTTAGCACAGAAGGCGGGCTGTCATGAATTTGCCCTTTGGTCACAGTGAGAACCTGCTCAAGGACCCATGTGGCTAAGCTGACTCACATGTTTGTAGACTACAGAGGCTACCAGTACGCCTGAGATCAGCTTCCTGCCATAGGATTATGAACATTACACTACGGAAGCACACTCATCATTGTGGATTAAGACAATAAGAAAAACAGCAGTTGATAGAAAATCTCAACAATCTTCATAATTTCTTTAAAACATGCCCTTGCAAAGGAAGCTATCTCAGTATGAGAAAGAAAACAAGTCTCCCATATGAAATGATGAAGATAAAGGACCCTGAATCTTCTGTTGAGTGACTCCTCATCTCGGAACCATTCCCCCACCCAACTAACCACCCCCATGGCCACGGCTCTATTTATAGCTATTACATTTTTGTCTAACTAGGGATGCAAGGGTTTGAGTAACTACTTCTATTTGAGCCCCTTATAGGGCTCCATGACCACATGATGGTGTGTGATACACATGTGAGGGATTTTATTGTGATTTCTATATAGACAAAAAAGGAAAAAAGTTATTACCTTGAAGCTGAAAGATACTGCTACTCTCCTGGTGGCATGTGGGTTAGCAAGGTGAATGAGGCTAAAAGAACATTCACCGTACAGCTTCCATTGAAAACAATTATCAACAGATGGACGTAAAGAAGAGGAAGGGCTGGGAGGTCTATACTTACTCACTCACTCTCTGCTTTAACTTTCTAGTCTCGTTTTTGAGATATTTTCAGAGTAAACAGAAAGAGCCCCCCTCCCCTTATTTCTTTTGAGCCTAGAGTTTCACTAATATAGCAATAGTTCACCTGGAATTTTCTATGTTGACCTCAAACTTAGAAATTTGCCTCTGTCTTCCTGGGATTAAAGTTATTTTCTCCTTGAAAAGGGATGCTGGGGAAATAGGCCTTTGCATCATGACCTTGTGACCCTTTCAAGTGTGAGCCTGAGCCTTTAACAGTCTAGCTACTTAATCTCTGAGTACATTTTTTTTTTCTCCAGTCTTCTTGGAGGTCTATCCCTTAGTGGCCTGACTGATGCTTCCTTGCTCCTTGGCTAACTAACAGTCACATGCTGGAACTAGAGCTCTGTCTCCCTCTCTAGCTAATAGCTAGTAACCTTTGAAAATCTCAGGCACTTTGAATACTATGAGTCATTGACTTGTAAGCCCAGCTTGTCAAGACATTTGAGCTTTGCTCCATTCTGCATGGGGAGTGGGGCGATTCTTGGCTCCTGTCACTGCCATGAGGTGCTAGGAGCCTCAAACTCCTGTGCCATTCTCAGCCTCTGCTCATCATGTGTAACCATGTCTACCTGAAACTTTCTGCCTGCTTGAATGGTGAAGACCACTCCTCCACTACCCCCTTGTTAATGTGAGTGTGCCCAGTACACCGAGGTTTATTTCTTTCTCATTGCATATGTTTATTATACATACAATATTCTACCTACAGAAGCCTCTGAACTCAGTCCATTTGTCTGCTTCACAGTAATGGTTTTATCTTATATTTAAACACAATGAAAACCACTCATGAGCACCTACCTACCACAGAGTGGTAAATACCTATCTTGTGAAAAGCAAATAAATACAATAGTATAATTCTGTCAAAAGCACAAATATTGTCTATTCTCTCTTAGAACAGAAAGCAAGAGAGCTGTGGGCCTTTCTTTGTATATGCAAGCTCATAAATGCAAATGTAACATTTCCTGGAATGATAGTTTTTCAAAAGGTAATAGTATATTACAGAGAGGTAACTTCATATAGAACTTTCTGTTTACAGTTTCTTTTAATTTTGTTTATTTATTTATTTCTTTTTAGCTCACGGCTCAAATGAAGAGGCCACATTCTCTCTACCTCTGAGCCATAACACTGTCCTGGTATTTAATGTAATTAATGAATTGGCTACTAATTTACTATTTGGTAGCACTTAGGGTTGAATGTGAGGTACATGCTAGAAAAAACACTACAATGACAATGACATTTCATCTTTATCTTTGAGACAGGGCTCACTAGTCTGGCCTGGAATTCAGAAGCTCACATCAGCTTGAGGTGTGTGACCTTCCTGTCAGAGCCTTCCAAAGAGCTGGGGTGGCAGATGGGTACCAGGAGGCCTAGTAGGATCTAGGTGTTATATGCTAGCTCTGGGATGTGATTTTCGAAGATTCACTTGCTATGGAAAAATCCTGTCTTCCTGACCTATATGGAACCAGCAACCCACTCAAAAGTCCTGTGGAACTGTTCTCAGGTGTATGTATGGGACATTGTGTCAGCATCTGTGAGCGGTATATTTGTCTACAGAGTTCTAATTGGCATTTTCCCAATGAAGTGCAGAGGACAAACAAACAAACAAACAGCAATTTTGGGGGAAACATGAATTTCAGGTTTTCTTGTGAATAGAAATGTAGTGACTGTCTGCAAAAGCCTTCTAGGCTGAACTTCTACTTCCAAAACTCTTCATACATTTAAAATGTTCTTCATTCAATTTGAGCATCATAGACACTTCAAATTCTCTGGAAACATGGAAACCACTCTAATGTCACTGCAAATAAGACAGCCTGGCATTTGTGAGAAAGACTCACAAGGACAGGAGAGAGCTAGGACAGAGAAGTAGCAAAAGGCTCCACTGAGCACTGATGGAGGAACTGAGAGGACTCAAAGAGGCAATTGGCTCCTTCAGTTGATGGTGGACAGGTAGCTCAAGAGTTGTACACACCAGAGAGAGAATCTAAACCTGTATCTTACACTCTACCAAAAGGCAATCTGTAATAGTCATAGGCCTGGGGAGAAAATGAAAAGCTGTTAATCTAGAAAGTCTTGGAAGAAATAAATTAGAATTTATTAAAGTGAGGATTTTCTCTGCCAAAGATTACACTCTGCTGGAGAGTGTAGAATCAGAGGTTTCTGGGATACACTGAATCCCAGGGAAGCCTGGACTTCAGAACATTAAAAAAAAAAAAAAACAAAAACAAAAACAAACAAACAGACAGACAGACAGATACCCATCCTTTATCAACTGCTATTTGCCTGTAGGCCACAGTCTCCTCTCTATCCAGAGGCAATCTTCTGTGCCCCAGGACAAATACCTCTCCCCTCTCCCTTGCTCCCTTTTCTCTTCTCCCTCTTCCTCTCTCATCATCTTGTCTCTTATTCCCCCAAGGTACTTTATCTCTTACAAAGCAAATAAATGTTAGTTCTGAGAACTTGGTTTTGAGATGTCTTGTGCTGACACAAGTTCTTGCAAGCACTGGTTGAGAAGAAGGAAGAGGATGATGTGGATGGAAGGAAGACAGGATAGGGTCAGGATTAATATAACCAAAATACAGTTTATAATTGGGGACCACGTTATTATGCATCATTAACATATGCTAATAACCCCCAGTGTCCAAAGGTAGAATTCATGAGTTGTATCTTAATTGAAACATTTAACTTTTGGATAAGAGATACAGAGCAACAACAACAAGAACAAAAAATGTATTTCCCAATTAACTCTTTTTCTACATTGAATTTTGATGCAGGAATCATGAGAAATGCAAGTCTGTTTCACTTCGTCATAAGTAGTTCATCAGACACACACTGGAATGTTGGCTCATTTTTTCTCTAGCAGGTGAAGAGGGTATTATTTTGGAGGTTGGTGGTAGTAGACAAAGTTAGCATGTTACCAAACAAGACCCAAGGAAAGGTCAGAGGGAGTCATGTGCAGAGTGGAGAGAGGCCAGACATTGGAGCTCAGTCCTCAAGGCCAGGCTTAAATACCACTCTTAGCCCGTTTGCATGGACAGGGATGGATATAGAGGGACAAGGCAGCCTGCGATGAAAAAACTAAGTAACCATTGGGGGCTCAGCCCTAAACAGGACATGTGTGCATCCACTTAAAGGTTCAGGGAGCGTTTCTCAAGGAGTGTGATGAGCATAAGAAGATAGCACTAAAAAGCTATGAACTGACACTTTCTAGACCCAAGACAACCACTGGACTCAATGACTCACAACAAGCACAGTGACCTGTACTGGGCATGCACAGCAACAACCTGCCAATGATCAGTAAAAGAAGAAGGGCTGGTCTTCAGTGCCTTACTCTTTACCTCTGAACTATTGAATCATAATAGATCTGGGGGTGGGGATCACCGGATTTTTTTTCTAGTTTATACCCTTCTGAGCTTACCAGAGTCCAATAGATGGTTCAAAACACAGGGTACAAACATGCAGAGAACTCTGCTCAATCTAAGTGGGACACAAAACAAAATGAATCATTACAAACATGTGAGATTTGTGAAGAGTGAGAACCATAAGTGTGGTAGGAAGATAGGGACTGGGAGTGGTCTCAAAAACTGACATAGTTGCTCAAAGTAATGCTATAGAAGAGTCCTATGGGCCACCTATGCCAAGACATAAGCAAGAGGACAATTTACTAGAATCATCCTTGATATTAAACCCTGTGCTGGATGAAATTATACAACCATCAAATCTGTCCACAATTGATAATTTCTAATATCATAAATGATATAGTGTGATTCTAATATTATTTCTAGTATTTTCAGAAGGGATACTCATAGAATGCATAGGACATTTTCCCAATTATCTTTAGTTGTTTTAAAAATTAAATACAAATCTGCTCTTTTCAAAAGGACCATTCATATATATGGCTATTTCCCCCATTATCAAAAGCATACAAAGTCTGAGTTCCTATCACATCTGTGTCTAAATAGAAAACCATCATCTGTTGGTGAAACTTGAGTACTCAAAATGCTTATATGTTTTTGAAACTGATTTTTTTTTTTTTTTTTTTTTTTTTTTGCTGCTCCCAGATAGACACAGCAAGCAAAGAATTTGAATGCTGCCTGGTGTTTGTCGTTCTGTATGTGTGTCCAACTGAAGGGCAAACTCTTCAACAGATGATTTAAATAGGCAAGTTGAACATGCAGAATTCTAATGCTGCCTGTAGAGAAAAGCTTAATAATGTGGCATTTTGACACGTCAAAGAACATTACTTCTCATCCAGCCTTTGAATCTCCACTGACTCCTCTCTCACCAGACTATCAGACATCTTAAATAAGGCTTGTGTTTCTTCGACCTGAGACTTTCTCCAGTCTGCTTTCTTTTTATGAGAATGTCACCTCATTGCATATAAGGGATATGACTAAACAAATACTATATGGAATAAATAATCACTGTAATTAAATTATTTAGTCCGATGAATAGGCTAATTAATAATTGAGCCCTTCTGAAATCTTAAACCACCATTGTATATATCTGACTATCCCACTTTTTCCAGAAGTCAGTAGGTGGACAATTGACAGCTTTAGTTCCAAATCATAGGACCACATGAATCATGACAAATCAAGCATGTTGAAATAAATGACTATAAATCAAGAATACATATTTACTCAGATCTTTATCATTTATACTTTATTTTCTTGATTGGAATCTCATTTCTGGATAAATACAGCTCATCCAAGCTCACCTGGAAGTGGATCTATGATTGAGGACAATGTGTCAGTTCTGTATCTACAGTATTAAGCCTATGCGCTGAAATAGCCCTATACCCAGAAGGTTGCGGGCTTCTGGCAGCTCTGGCTTTCTCTTTTCTTGTTCTTTTTCCTCTGGATATGTTATGGCTTA
Source organism: Micromys minutus (assembly GCF_963924665.1). Taxonomy (NCBI): domain Eukaryota; kingdom Metazoa; phylum Chordata; class Mammalia; order Rodentia; family Muridae; genus Micromys; species Micromys minutus. Next base: position 49,663,524 of record NC_137983.1, on the reverse strand, counting down.
GGGCAGATGTACCGTGTGATGTAATGTGTGGTTTCTCTTGACCTACAGTTATCCTGGTCAAATTTACTAAGTTCCCTTGTTTCCAAAAAACAAGATATGTGTTTTTTTGTTTGTTTTTTATTATTGAACTCTACTACATAAATAAGATCAATTCTTACAAAGAACCCTTGAAAAATATTAAAAGACAATATTCAGATGGAAAGTATTGTACTCCATGTATCCCATGAAGGACTAGGATCTATACTGGTCAAATGCCTACAAGAAAATGCAAACAACTAGTCTCTGAAAAGGAAAACAAAAAAGAGCAGATGAATAAATCCTCCAAATTATTAGTCAGTAAAGAATTACAACTTATCACCAAAATGAGGCATTAGTACCCACCTATCAGAATGGATGATGTCAAAGAAAAGCAAATGTTTACTCTCCTAGCATTACACTTGGGACATTGACTATGGAAGACAGTTTGATAATTTGCTAATTTGCTAGTTAAACATGTGGTCATCATCGAGCATAGAAGTAATTCTACCTCCGGGCATCCATCCAAGGGAAGAGAAAGCCTTCATTCGTACAAAAGCATGTTGGCAAATGTTTGTAGCATTTTTATTCATAATTGTTCATCCTGGACCCAGATCCATGGTCTTTCAAGGGATTAATGAGTAATTAGCCTGGCTTGTATCTAGCTTTGAAAATCCACACAGCCAAAAAGAAACCTGCACTGGAGTGGAACTTGTGGAAATTGTGCTGAATGGCAAGGCCTATTGAGAAGACGACATGGTGCATGTTTTCATATACATGGTAGGCTAGGGATATACATGGCCATCAAGACAAAATTAGCAATAGCCACCTGGAAGATGGCTATATGGAAAGCCTTATACGGGAAGCACTTGGCCTTGTACACACAAATGTGTGCATGGACATGTATGCAAACACACACACACACACACACACACACAGGCAGGCATGCCAGTACTGGATCTGACTATCTCAACATTATTCCACATCAGTCTCCTCTCCTTTCTATTCCATCTTTATCAGTGTGTAAACATTACCCATTGGGAGGCACAGGACAGGGGGCAGACTTCAAAGGAGGCTGACTGTGTCCAGGTTAGTCATTCACTCCTAGGTGACCCTGGCTGATCTTAGGCATCAAGTTTTCTAACAACACTGAGTAAAGCAGACCCATTGTCTGCTCCGTCACCTATATTAGATCTAGCCCTGAGCCTCTCCTTTCATGGGCCACATCACAAAGCAGCCGTCAAATTCCTTAAAATCTCTAAATGATGAGTACATTCACATCTTAGTAAAAAAATCTGGCATAAAATATCTCAAAACTTCTCATAGATTAGAAGCAAGGTTATCAGTTATAGACAGTATGATTCTTTTCTTCCCTGGGAAACAGAAGTCTGCTTGCTTGTGAAATTTTGTAGTTCCATGAAGACAGGAACAAATGTAATGCCTTTAGTGTTATTTTCAGCATTCTCCCTATATCTTTAGAGTACATTGTTAATAGAATGCCCTGCTTGGGATCGGCATCTTTTCCAAGTCTTCCTCTATCCACAGAGTATATTTTGATTCTGAAACCTACCTACTTATCTACCTTGCAAGCCAGTGTCATTACTTGATCTTGCTGAATTATATTCCTCATGCCTAAAGTTAACACACTGACTGTACTTAGAATTTTCTGACCAAACTTCCAACCATAAAAATCGCATAAGATCATGTCCTCCTTAGCATCTGGGCTCCCTCCTTTGACCAACACTGGAGTTATTCCTTATTCTATAGGCGTGTAAAGGCTAGAAGTCTTACAGTCATCCAGAGATTCAAAGATAAAAGTGATTAGGATATTTTCCTTTACGCAGTTTGATGAAGACATTTGTGATATTCTGATCTTCTAGGATCTGCTATGGGCATGCTAAGGCGCCACAATCTGGGCCAGTGGAGGTAGCTTTTCTAGGCTTCTCTGTCAGTTTTAGGAATCACAGAATGCAGTCTCTGGTTTTGTTGCTAAGGGAATTCTACCCTTTAGTTAGTCAGGCTTTCGATCTGGTTGATCAGGATGCTCAAAGAGCCTTTTTGTTTTTCAGTAGGTGTGTACTTTAATTTCACCATCTATACCACAATTGGGTCCTATTTTTCTTGTCTAAGGGATCTTACCTTCCTGGTTCCCTTAAGAATCACCTGAGAGTGAATATCCTGTGTGACCTGGTGGATCACCTAGCTTTGCAGGTAATTTCTCCTCTCACTTTCCTTCCCCAGGTGTATCTAGACATCAGCTTTTTGCAGAAAGGTTTTCCTGGGTATTTGAGAAGATATTTCAGCTCCTGCAGTGACAAAAGCCTATTCAGACGCTGCATAATTTACTAACCTGATTTATAAAGCGCTACATTAAGCCTAGTACCTTCGTGCAATATGAGGATAGAGCCTTTGGAGGAAAGCGAAGATCTGTAATGATGGCAATGCACCCTGGAATTACATGC